>NC_080744.1:13638926-14238926 GCF_020826845.1 Diceros bicornis minor
ACTTACTACCGCATCATAAATACCAGGCATAAAAACCTGCCCTCCGAAGGCTCACGGGAAACAGGTAGAAGCATGTTATTACTTGACACTAATGTTACTAATTAACATTCAGTGTAATTTGTAAAGATAGGTCAACACCGTACAGTCAAGGAAGAGGAGAGGGAAGCTGCTAGTCTACAAAAAGTGCTCCTTTTAGCTTTCAAACCCAAGAGCTTAATTTGGGGTAAAACAAGATTGTAGAGTAAGGCCATCAGTTCTAAACAAGCTGATGATGCCGAATGTACATACTCACGTATATATGTTTAAATTTCTGTTCTGATTTAACACGAATGTACTAGTACAAACCATTTATAGGAAACATTTTATCAGGCTTATTCACAAACACGATGAGTGACAAAGATATGGAAAATCAAAAAAATTGCAGACAAATGCAGCCATTTAGCAACAGAGTTCACTAAAGACAAGACAGATTTGCATAATGTTTTTAAAAAACAAAAAAAAGTTCAGTAAGAAACCCCTACCATATATACCTATTGGTCATTGGACCTAAAAGGCAAATAAATGCAATGATCATGATTAAACTTTTATTACTGTCTCTTAATAACATATCAACATGAGGTCTACTTAGAGCACTACCTACAAATACACAGTCTCTCACGAGTCAACGAGAATATTAAGTTATTGAATACGTCTTTTACTCCCATGGCACATCACACTCGGTAACACTAAAAAGGTAGCTTTAGATAACACTTAAATCATGATTATGAATGTTTAATTGAATATTTTCCTTTCTGTAGCTGTGAAATGTAAAGCTTAGATTTGCTTCCATCAGGCCTCTTAAACCAAACTTCATCATGGTTAATTGTTGTAATTACGGCACTAAAAAGGAAAAAAAAAAAAAAGGAATGAATGAATGAATTACAATATGCCTCCTCCGCTCATTTTAGAGTACCAGCTATAAAACCAAAATAGCTGGACCACAAGAGTAGATTCAGGTACGTAACTGTCATTTACCAGAATGCTGCACCAACAGCAGGGCACGTTGTTAAAAATATCACAGTCAGCAACACTTAATGGATAATCTCCTTTCTTTTCTGATAGAGTTGGTAATATTTACTATTAGAACTATTAATGCACATTGTTCCTACTCCATCCCCACCACACCCCCCAAAAAAGACAAGAGTGGAGCTAAAACCACTACTTATACAGTATGACACCTCCAACTCATATCAGCCCAGGCTGTAGGAAATCTTTCAAATACCAATCCCTAATTCCCAGGGTCAAACCATCCATGGTACTTATGAATTATTTTAGACACTACTAATCTTTATGTTGAAATCTTTTTAAAACTAGATTTGTGTTTAATCCTCTTTAATACTATTTCATCTCTTTTTTAACCACATTTATGCTAAGTAGCAAGTAAAATGTCTCAAAAGCAATAAGATAAAGCAAAGAATCCAGGAGTACCATATATAACCTAGTGATTAGCTCAATGGGCTTCTCATGAGAAAAGTTACTGTGCACAACGCTCCTGGTATCCTAAAAATCTAAAGATGAAATCACAATCTGATTAAAACCACTGTATTTGGAAAATAAGTATTCTATACTAAATGCAAACACTTTATTTACCACTGATACCTAGAAAAAGATGTTTTCTTACTGTAGAAGGTTACTACTCTGAAAATTACATCCTAAACTACTGAGGGAACAGAAGCAGTGATTAGCATTCACATTTTCCAAAAGCCACAACCAGAGAAAACCTAGAAGGCTATATACATAATATTTAAGCCTAGACAGACTGGGTCTTTTAAAAGGCAATTTTCAGCTTTCAAGTTATACTTTAATTACTATTCCTCCTAAAGTTTTCATTAATTTTCCATTCCTTTCCTATTCTAATTGACACAAATTCTTTTTATCCAAAATACTGTAACACACCCAAAAAAGTTAAAGGTTAATATTAACAGGCCCACCAAAAATTCATAATGGCCTGGTTTAAAGGTCATAATATTAGGATCATAACAATTCATCTACTATAAGAATTAACAAACAGGATCACTTTCCTGGCTAAATAATTCCCACATTTCCACTCGTGTTAATGCTGCGTTCATGAACTTAATATGTAACTCTGGCGTATAAATATTAACACTGATGTACCCACATGCTAATCAAATCATATGTCAAGAGAAAAAAAAAGATCCACAGGCAACTAATGATGCACTATGGAGGCAGCAAATATTTACTGACAACACTGCAAACTCTAATACTGAGCAACACTGAAATGAAAAAGGCTTGTTACCTTGTAGGACATTCATCCTTTTTATCAATACATATCGTTTGTCCACGTATATACCATTCACCATCATAATACAATCTTCCCTCTTCAGATCTAGCACTGTGTAGATGTTTTTCCAGTTTCACAGGTGCTAAAGGGATCAGTTCAAAAACTGTTATATTAATAAGATATTGTCAGAAGAACTAAAGTGCAGAACATCAAGAATTAACACCAATCCATGCATATATGTGAAAAAACACTAAAAATACTTCTTAGATAACAAACTTAAATTTAATAGAAATAAGAGAATTGAATTCTTACTTTTTTATATAATTCACTAAGTTTTTAATATAAGTACTAAACAAAGCTAAACAATGAATAATAAATCATCCATTAACTAGACAAGTGCCAGGAGGGGAAGCAGGTACATTATCAATTACTAGTGCCAATTTTAAGTAGGATTTAAAATATCATAATTTCAGATATAGCGTTTACCGATGAAATGAAACCACTGATGGGGAGCTCTTTAGTATGTAGGTGACTTAACAACCCTGATTCAACAAGCCTCCACAGAGAAGATTTCTAAACTCAGGCTAAATGACTTACGTTCTGTTTTTACTCTGTGTGGACCCAATGTAGCCATTGCCTTAATAAAAAAAGAGGAAGAAAGACGTTGTCTGAGTTCATAAACTAAAAGTATACTTTGGTATCTATTTAATATATACAACACTACTGGCGACCTCAATAACAAACAGTAAAATATAATCTTTAGCTGCTCCAATAAATTGTTAACGTCTAAGAAATATATATAAGGAATATATATAAAGAATAACAATTTCGGGCTGGCCCCCTGGCTTAGTGGTTAAGTGCACGCACTCCGCTGCTGGTGGCCTGGGTTCGGATCCCAGGCGCGCACCAACGCACCGCTTCTCCAGCCATGCTGAGGCCGCGTCCCACATACAGCAACTAGAAGGATGTGCAACTATGACATACAACTATCTATCAGGGCTTTGGGGAAAAAAAGGAGGAGGATTGGCAATAGATGTTAGCTCAGAGCGGGTCTTCCTCAGCAAAAAGAGGAGGATTGGCATGGATGTTAGCTCAGGGCTGATCGTCCTCACAAAAAAAAAAAAAAAAAAAAGAACAACAATTTCTCCTAGAAGTGTTATCAATACTTGAAATAATCTCTAACTCTCAATTAAGAAGTTTCTAAAAATGGAAAAATTTAATAAAGAAAACAAGTCTCCACTTTCAAACAAACAGAAAATCCTATAACGCTTGAATGTTTAATGACAGAATACAAGACATACAATAAGGGTTCAAACATTCACTTTTGTTCACTCAGCAAATATTGAGTGCCTTCTGTAAGCCAGGACTAGGCTAAGGACTAGGCACAGAATGGTTATTAATTATTATTTTTGGGCAACCTAAATAAATGCATTTCTGTACTTTTGCATAAATTACTAATTGCGTTATTACAAGAAAAAATACAATCAAGCTGCTGACGTGTCTCTCTTAAAAGATTCTTGCAATCCACTGTTATTTGTATTAGTATTAACTGCCTTAGAGAGATTGCTGCAAAGTAAAACATATTTACAATAATCGTATTTTGATGTATTAGTAAAAAACCACAGAACCTTAAAAGTAGGCTATAAAAATATACTTATATTCTATTGTTCTTTAATCATACCTTCCTAATTGTTGTCCAGTCTTCAAGAATATCAAGATCTTGTAGCATATAAACTATATATGGACGTTGAAAAGTCAAGGTCAATTTAGCTATAAGAATTTCTCACTTTGAATTGTATTTCCAAACTTCTGTTTTTCAGAGAATGGAGCAATGATTTCTGGCCATAATCCTCTGGCATACAGAATTCTGATTTCAAATTATTCTTCAAAAAACTCAGTACCAGGATAAAATACATTTCAATACTTCAGATGCTATAACCGTATTCTCTTAATCCTATGATATCATTGACTGTAAGATACACCACCAACCTAACCACTGTTTTGAGTGGAGGGGGACACCATAGCGAATGCCAAGATTGAATGCACATATTAATTTAATTTAAAGACACTCCAATTTCAGAAACATTAAAAATGTTAAAGAATACACATGAGAATTAAACAATCATGCTATATACTAAACAGCTGTTTCACATCAAAGCCCTTGTGAACTACAAGGCCATATTGTTAAAGTTGAGATTGTGACTAAATTTCTATTCTTCCCACCCCTCTTAATCTCAATTTTATCCTTCTGCCTTCAGTTTTATAAATCATCTTTTGCTTATTAAAGGATCATGCAAATAAAGTCAATGTGTACTAATAAAAGTTGCAAAGGTATGCACAATGCAAAAATGTACATGAAGGCCAAAAAAAAAAAAACCAAGAAAATTTAGGAAAGGATATCTGAAACCACAACTGGCTTCTTCTTGTCAGGACTGAAAGGATCCTTCCTCTTTTTTCTTGACTGGAGCTCATCATTCCACAGCTCTGGCAAGTAAATAAAAATCAAGTATTAGCTGATTTCTGGAGATGAAAGGGGTTGAAAAAAGGCTATATAATTTCCTGGTAGCAAAATTTCATTAGTGGCTATGTACATACACATATGACTATATAATTTCATGAGCAGCTATAGAGTTAGGACTTTTCCTCTGTCTTTATTAAAATAAAAATCAACTTGGCACTTAACGACTAACAACTGATGAACATGTGTCAGGCACTTTGTTAAATATACATTACATGCATTGTCTCATCTAATCCTCAAAGCTATCTCTGAGGCAGGGATTCTTACTATTTCAATTTTACAGACAAAGAAACTGATTTAGAAAAGCTAAAATAACTGTTACCCATGGTCACCCAGCTGGTAGGTGATGGAGCAGTGGCATTAGAGCTCAGCTTGCCTGACTCCATCAGGCCTACTCTATACTAAAGAAATAAAGCAGTAAAAGAATACATATGCAAGAACCGTGGGATAACCCAGTAAATCTTCCACCCAGTGTAGAAAGCCTTTCCACAACACCTCTGAAAAAGCCAAGTTCACATTTGATTGACCTAATTATTAATAAGTTTTTTCCTTTTTCTGAGACAAAAACCAGCCTCCTTGAAACTTCTATCCATTTGTCCTGGTTTGCGTGGTACCAGAGAGAAACGGTTTCTATTCCTCCTTCCACACGACAATCTTTCAAGACTCAGAGGAGAGAACATACACTGTAGCTCTGTTCCAATGCTATTCTTACTGCCTTCTAATACTATTCCTCTATTATAATAATATTCTTACTATTCTTATTCCTATAGTTCCTGTCACACTTCAATTTTGTCCCTTTTCACGTGCTCCATTTTCTACGTCTTCCTGAAGTCTGAGTTCAAATCAAAGCAACAATCACAATCATGTCAAATTCTTCAGAAGTCTCCCCCTTTCCCTCTCATGAGAACACCTCATTTACAGACACTGATATTAGGAGACTCAGACATCATGAGACACTACAGTAAACCAAAGGTTCAGCGTCACTTAATTAACCATCCCGATCCCATCGCCGCCGTCACCTGAGGTGATATCAATGCTGTGCCTGTCCTCCTCCAGCCTCCTTATCTTCTCCTCCAGTTCACTCTGCACTGTATCATATAACAAAAGCTTTTCACTCTGGAAGAAAAATAGGTTACACATAAGTAGAAAGAAAACATGGGTCTACCTTAACTAAGAGTACTAAATAACTTAAGGTACTTTAACATATGGTGCTTTTGCTTTTTTAGTTCAACTTCAAATGTTAAAGATGAAATGTCAAATACTTGAAAGAAATAAAACTATAAAACATGGAATCTAAATATAGATTTAACTACATGCAATTAAATTGTTTAAGAACATCTAAATTTACATGTGATAAATAAAGAGGTAAATATTTACCTTATAAAAAAGGTAAAGTAAGCTCCCATGGCCCCTTTTAAATATAAGCAGGTTCCACCTGTCACCATAATGGAGAACCTGTCCTATAAAGTATATCATTATAAAATGCATCATATTTTCTCATCGGAACACTAATCGGGCCTTTATTCCTCACTGATATCTCAGCATCATATTAAAAAAGACTAATAGGGCTGGCCCCGTGGCTTAGTGGTTAAGTGCGCGCGCTCCGCTACTGGCGGCCCGGGTTCGGATCCCAGGCGCACACCGACGCACCACTTCTCCAGCCATGCTGAGGCCATGTCCCACATACAGCAACTAGAAGGATGTGCCACTATGACATACAACTATCTACTGGGGCTTTGGGGGAAAAAAAGGAGGAGGATTGGCAATAGATGTTAGCTCAGAGCCGGTCTTCCTCAGCAAAGAGAGGAGGATTAGCACGGATGTTAGCTCAGGGCTAATCTTCCTCACAAAAAAAAAAAGACTAATATATCACAGAGAGAAAGATTCAAGCACAAATTTTATAATCATTTAAAATAACCCAATTATAGTCAAAATCATAAAATTACAGACTAATGATATCCAAATCTCTCAACAAAACTATAGAAAGATGGAATGACATTCTCAAAGAGACAAGACTGTTTACTGGCAAATCAGACTAGAACCCAGGTCTACTAGTTCTAGCCCATTGTTCTTCTAGTTATAAAACACTGTACCCCTTATTTTAAAAGTCATAAAATGTACATAAGTCTAATATGCAGATTCATTATATAAAAAGCTTACGACAGATACCCAACCCATTTACCACATGCTCATCTCCAGCAAGGATATTAGGCTATTGGGATACAGCTAGATACGACTGTCTCATAGAGCCTATACTGTTAGATATGATTTCTGTGGAAGGCATAGGCCACACCCATTTGGCAGCATTCCCAGCGTCAATCATGAAGTCTTCTCTTTCAGGTTTGAAATTTAGAGTCTACATATGCTTGGAGGTTCTCCTGAGTGGTAGAGAAGATGGCTTTTGTCGATTTGAGGCAAGCCAGGAGCCAGAGAGAAAGCAAAGCTGAAGAAGACTAAACCAGATCTCATATGAGAAATGATCTCGTTGCTGTTCTCCATGCTCACCTCCTTTGATGTGTTCCCCTGCCTTTGCTATAAAGTCTTATGAAATATTTCCGCCTTATCTACATGGTGCTACAAGAATTGGGAAATGTTCTGTACAGAGAAAAAGAGAGAGCAGGCCCCAGCCACAGTCAAGATAGTGTGAGAGCTGTAAACAGACCCAGACTGTCCAACCAAAGATGACTCTGAATGCAGAGCAGGAGTGATAACGCTTTTGCTTGTAAGAATACGAAAGTTTAACTGGTGCATTCTCTTTCGTTTCAATGGATAAATTTGCCCTAGGCCAAGGAGAAATTCTCAAATAAACCCACTAATCATTCTTTATAATTAAAAAAAAAAAAAAGCCACAGTGGGAGTGAAATGTCTGAAGCTTTGAAGGCATCTCTAAAGATACTCTAGGTATACTTTAAAGGTTAAAGGGAACAGACAGAGGGGCCTTGAATCTATTCTCATTCTTATTTCTGTGTTCTTCTCTCTCTTAATCCTCACCCCCACAAGACCCTCAAAAGGCTCCCATGAGAAGGAACGAAAGTCATAACGGAGCAGCTGGAAGACATCCGGAAAAGAAAGGGGCATCCAAACTCCCTTGCTTTGGTGCCTGTAGAGGCTTCTATGTTCAGCAGGTAATTTAGCTTTTTAAAAGCACTAATTATAGGCACTGGCCCAGTGGCACAGTGGTTAAGTTCACGCATTCTGCTTCGGCAGCCTGGGGTTCACCGGTTCGAATCCTGGGCACGGACCTACTCACCGCTCATCAAGCCATGCTGAGGCGGCGTCCCACAAAGAAAAGCTACAACTCTACAACTATGATACACAACTATGTACTGGGGCTATGGGGGGGGGGGAGAACAAGAGGAAGACTGGCAACAGATGTTAGCACAGGGCCAATCTCTCCCCACAAAACATGTAAAATAAAAAGTAAAAATAAAAAAGGTGATTGTGATGCTGAACAATGACTGAGTTTAAAAAAAAAAAGTATTAATTATAACTACATATTTGGCTTCAAGATCCCATACCCCTACAATCCCCATACCTGTACTTAGTGACCCTGCTCACTGAGCCCCTTCCTAGGCTACACCTGTGCTGTCCTCATCAGGGCAGCTTCAAGGAGCCCCAGGAAAGCAGCTCCAAGGTTCCAGATTTGTATTGGTCTCACCCCAGCCTGTATTCAGAACCAATTCCCCTTTGGCAGTTCCCTGACTTAGGCACCTCACAGTTCCCTCCCAGTGCCTTCAGGACTGGAGTCCTGGGAGACTTTGAAGGACTAGAATTACCAGAAAGCAAAACATATTAAAAAGCTACAATCATTTTTTAAAAAATGTACTGCACTGGAATAAAAAGATAAGCATAACAGAATTTAAAAGCTTAGAAACAGACTCTGATTATGGGAAATTTTGGTATACGATAAGGTAACATCAAATCATCTGGAAATCTGATGACAATAAATGACAACAGAAAAATGAGTTTAACTATAAAAAGAGAAAACAGGTTCTTTGCCTCATGTTATACAAAAAAATAAATGGACTAAAGAGTTAAATTTATAAAATAAAATCTAAAAGAACTACAGGAAAGATGGTGACTCTACTTGATGTTGGGATGAAGGAAGCCTTTCAAAGCACAAAAATTAGAAGAATAAGTCATAAAGGAAAAGACTAATACATTTAATCACATAAAAATTAAAAACACATTAAAAAGGGCCGGCCCATTGGCGCAAGTGGTTAAGTGCGCACGCTCTGCTGCGGTGGCCCGGGGTTCACCGGTTCGGATCCCAGGCGTGCACCGACACACCACTTGGGAAGCCATGCTGTGGCGGCGTCCCATATAAAGTGGAGGAAGATGGGCACAGATGTTAGCCCAGGGCCAGTCTTCCTCAGCAAAAAAAAAAAAAAAAAAAAGAGGAGGATTGGCAGATGTTAGCACAGGGCTGATCTTCCTCACAAAAAAGAAAACACATTAAAAAGCAAACAAAAGTAAAAGGAAGACAAGATAAAAATACTTGCCATGTGATAAAGGCTTAATAACCAGAAGATGGCATTAAACAAGCATGGATAGATCAGTAAGAAATATCTAAGTACTGTCCATACTCACTGCCAAAACAGGTCAGAGAGAGAGAGAGAGAAATCATAAATGCAAATTAAAATGTGCATTATGTGATTTCTTTTTCACTTGGCAAAGTTGTTTTATTTTTTCAATTAAAATAAACAACATTGACTGATATTGAATATATAAATCAGCTCAACACTTTGGCAAGTAATTTAGAAACAAATAGTAAGGACCTTAGTGATTGTATCCCTTCATCTAGTAGTTACACTTTGAGGATTCTATCCTAAGGAAATAACAACCTCAGCCAAAGTTGTATGTAAGAGTATACTCACAATAGCAATATTTGTACTGCATAAAATGAGGAACGAAGTAAAATCCAACGAGAGTACTGGCTACACAAATTACTCCACATCCATATTACTGCTCTGCAGACACTAAAAATGCAGAGTTCAAAAAGTAGGGAGAGACTTCCAGGATAAGATTACAGATGAACCCAGATCATAAACTCTCTTCCCTAATAACAAAACGAACAAAAAATAGGTACAAAATAAATCAACAAACAACACCTGTAGTTATCAAACAAAGGGAGGGACACAACCTCATGCTACAATCTCTGCACTTGGTAACTAAACTAAAATAGAACCCCAAGATCTACACTTTGTTACACTATACATGACTGTGCACTTCGTAAAGAAAGAATGTGAGAGAGGGGACAATATTCTGAAATGTCTGAAGATGACTTCCAAATCTAGAAAGAAATGAAAGAGGGTCTGGATAGGCAGCCCAGGGGAAAATACATAGGAAGCCCTAGAGCGAGAAGGCCCTCCTTGTCACATTAGGCTCAGCAGTAAGAAGAAAACTAGAGCTCAGCAGCTGACAGGCTTTGCACACAGGCAGATTTTATTGACTCACTCTTCAATATGAATGATGGCCAAAGATGACTAGTTACTCGTGAAAAGCATCCAAACTGAAAGGCAGAGAGAAAAACAGAAAAGAAGTATAAAGAAACAGAGACAAGTCAAGACACAGAAAAAATTTCAAAGTAACTATATTTAATACTCAGAGAGAAAAGAGATTACACTCATGAAAAAAGAACAGGATGTTATAAAACAAAATAAAAAATGAGTAATCAGAGGATATAAGAGCTCTTGGAAATTAAATATAAAATAGAAATAAAATATTCAGTCAAAGAATTGGAAGAGAAAGTTGAATACACTCTTAAAAGGAACAAAATGAGAAAGGGAGGGGGAGGGACGATAGGAACAAAAGTAAGAGAAAATTCAAAGATCAACCTTGGAGGTCCAGCATTCAAGCAATAAGGGTTCCAAAAAGAGAAAACAGAAAATGATGGAGAAGAAAACATTAAAGAAACAATATAAGAAATTACCCAGAACTAAAGATAGGAGTTTCTTGATTAAAAGGTCCTCTGAGTATTCAGCACAATGAACGTAAAGAGACCCAGACCACCAAGGCACAGCATCTTGGTATTCCACAGCAACAAGGATAAAGAAAAGATCTGAGAGGTATTTAGGAAGAAAACAGGTCACATACAAAGATCAGGAATCAAAATGATAAGAGGCTTCTCATAAGCAATACTGGAAGCTAGAAGACAATGGAACAATGCGTTCAAAATTCTGAGGAAACATGATTGCCATCTAGAATTCCACATTCCTTTAAGTGTGACAGTAAAGAGTTTTTGGACAGGAAAGACATGGGAGTTTTAAAACATGTCCAATAAATCTTTGACACTCCTGCCTTAAAAGGTAGAGCCTAATTCCTCTCCCCTTGAACGTGGGCAGGACTTAGTGACTCACTTCTAATGATTAGAAAGTGGCAGAAATTGGGGTCATAAAAAACACTGTCACTTCTGTCTTGCTGTCTTGGATCACTCACTCTGGGAGAAGCCAGTTAACAGGTCACGGGGGCCCTCAGTCAGTGGACAGGCCCATGGGACTAAGGCTTCCAACCAAGAACCAGCAACAACTTGACAGCCTCGTGAGAGAGTCACCTCCAAGGCAGATCCTCCAGCCCCCAGACAAGCCTTCAGATCATTCTTCCCTGGCTGACCTCTTCACCACAACTTCATGTGATTCCCTGATCCAGAACCACCCAGCTAAGGTGCCCCCAAATTCCTGGCCACAGAGACTGCAAAATAATAAATGTTTGTTGTTTTAAGCCACTAAGTTTTGGAGTAATTTACTACAAAGCAATAGATAACCAACACAAAAGGTCCCTAAAATCTGACTTCTATACACCTTTTCTCAAGAAGGTATTCTACAAACTGAAAAAGAAAACTAGATCTAACAGGAAAGATGTCAAGAGAAGTTCCACAGTGATGGTGAAGAGACACCCCATGAAGACAGAGATGCAACCAGCCTAGAAAGCATCTGAAGGATGGAACAGGAGGACAGGGGATCTAGGGGTTTAGGGGTTGCTCCCAGGAGGGAAGATTCCAGAAGAAAATAGGACTGATGGATTATCTGATGTATTTGATCACATGGAAAACAGCACTAGGGGGCTTTCCTAGATCTGCTGGCGTCTGGAAAGAATTGATAAAGACAGAGAAAACTAACGAAAACAAATGAAGCAATTATTAATTCCAAGGTTAAAAAAACAGTTGTACAAGAAGGGAAGTTTAAGCATAATATAACTCTTGGCTCAGTAATCAATATTTAGTTACAACAAAAACAAAAATTGTGGCATAACAATATTAGAAGAATGGGAAGAGGCAAACTATTACGGGATCCTCAGCTTTCATAATAGGAAACCAATAGGTCATGTCTAAAACTGATATTATTTATAAATATGAGGGTAAATCCCAGAAGAAGTAGCTAAAAGAGTTAGATTATTGCTACTGGGATACACAATTTAGAGATGGGAAACAGGACTGCTGTTTTTCATTATAAGCCTATGCCTTCAGAAATATGTATACACGTTATTTGCTAGAAATAAATTTTTAAAAAGAGTATTTAGAGCTGTAGGGATATGCTCACGAAATGCTGCTTATAAAAAAGTTAAGATATAAAATAGCATACATAGAGTCATACCAGCTACATGAAAAACAATTTTACAAACATACATACACTTATCAACAGCGATTAACTCTGCTTAGTAAATTACGGTTGGTTTTATTTCCTTCTTTAGACTTATTTCTCAAGTTTTCTCAGTAGACACTTATCATTAATGTCATAACCAGGAAAAAAATAATTAAATGATACACAACGAAAAGATCAGAGCCCTGAAAAGCTCTCATCAGTATTCTCCAGTACTGGAATCCTAACCTTGAACCCTAAGGGCCTGACTGAGACCTTGCTACCTCCTGCCCTCAGATCCTAATACTCATCTCCAGCCCTGTGGGGGTTAAATGAGATAACCCAAATAAAGCATCTCCCCCTGTCTCAGTGTCTGGCACACCACAGTAGTCTATAAATGTGATTTCCTTCCTGAATTTGACACAAACCATCCACTGCTGCGATTGCCTCTGTGGTTTTTGGCCAACTCTCCCCATGCAAACCCGTGTGAACAGGTCCAGTCTCTGGTCCTGGCCCCTCCTTTCTACCTGCTGCTCATCAAACTTTTACCTGACAGTTGGCAATGTGCCTTCCTTCTTCCTACCTCCCTTGCCTCAGAGTTATTTCTATGTGAATCAAATGCAGAACTAAGGAATAAACAGATAAAAAGCCCTGAATAATAAAGTTCAGATTTATTGGTAAACTGCATGAATGACTAGAGAGATCACAGGATTTCAATCCTGGTTCTGCTGCTCATTAACTGTATGACTCCAAGCAAATTACTTAACCTCTCTGACCTGAGTTAACCCCTTCATAAAATCAAGATAATTTCTAATCCAGAAGGTTGTTGTAAGCATTAAAATGAGACAGTGAATATAAAATACACGACATTCTAAATATAAATTCCCTTTCACTCTTCACTTCCTCTGTCTAAAATGCCTTGAACTACTGGTGAGTACCTTCAGTCTGATTATATAATTAAACAGATTATTCGTAACATTAATTATATGTTAAACATAAAAAAACATCAAGCCATAACTAAACTAGAAGAAATTTAGGTAAATGTTTAGCATCTCTATGGAGGAAGGAGGACTTTCAAAGCTAAAAAATGATGGAAGAGTAAGAATATCAACATATTTGTCTCAGTAAAAAATATTACTTCAGGCTATCTCGTTGACTTCTATTTCTGGCAACATAATGGACTAGATATCCTCAAAAAACAAAACAAAAACAAACAAAACTCCCAACACACCTAGGCAGATACTCTAGACAAAATACCACAAACATTCTTTTAAAGGTATAGCTAAGTCTTAAGAAAATAGGAGAGATCCTAAAGGAACCAAAATAAACAAGGAGCTAGAAACCAATATGCTAACCTGCTGTTGAAGCTGTGGTTTCCTTATGTGCTGGTGTCAAAAATGGAAAGGCATGCTTTTTAGTGGCTGTTTGGGAAAAAGACAAAGATCTTGGGTCTAAGCAAAGTAGGGGGTGGGAACTAGGATCCCTGCATAGCCCTGAAGGGTTACTACCTTCCACGAAAAGACAGACTACAAAAGATCCGCCTGAAGGAAATCTGTCTGTCTCAGCCTAGGCAATAGCTGGGGAAAAAAGTTTTCCCTGAAAAGATGTCATCTCAGACCTAATCTCCACATATTCCAGATTCAAATAGAGATTATCTGCATCTTCCAGGAAATCCCAAGGCAAAGAACTAAAGCAGGCACGTGGTGGTGGCACACCAGGATGCCTAGCTGTAACAACCAAGCGGAGAGAAAAGCAGATACTATCTGAAGAGCTACATTCTCTGTCCAAGGCTCACAGAATCCCTACCAATAAAGCCTGCTATAGTCCAGAATCACGAAGTAAGGCAAGAAGCTGTGAGGTTTGGCAGAAATTAAAAAACAGCAGAACTAGATCCTGAAGAACTTCAGATAATGATTCATTGAATAAAAAATATGAATTAAGCATTAAGCAATATGAAAGACAGAACGAGGATTTATATATGGCTAATTAGAGTTCCTGAAGAAGGAAGTAGAGAAAATGGAAGAGAGGCAAGAGAAAATGGAAGAGAGGCAATACAAGAAAAGATAACAGCTGAGAAAAATAATCTCTATGGGGACACACAGAAGAGAAACTTAGGAACAACAAAGAGAAGAGCTTAAAAGCAGCCAGTGAGAGGTACTAAAAAAAATTCATCTACAAATGATTGCAGACTTCTAAGCACAAACTGTGGAAAGTAAGATCCTAAAAATGTTAAGAGGAAATAATGTCATTCTAGAATGTTACATCCCCCTAAACTGTCCTTCCAGAATTATTAAAGTAAAGCTATTTTTGGACGAATAAAAACTGAGCTTACCACTAAGAGACTCTCAGTGAAAGAACACATAGGATGTTCTTCAAGCAGTAAAAAATGAACCTGCAAGGAAGGGTTGCATCTCAGAAATGCTGAGGAAAAAAACTAGTAAAATGTAGATAAACGTAAAAAGAACTAAATCTATAAATCAAGATAATGTCTCATTTGAAGGGTAAAAAAGCAAGATGTAACTAAAATAGTGAACTATAACTTGTAATTTGGGATAGAGTAACTGGACTTAGAGAGTTGTAAAGTCCTTTATAGTTCAGGAGGACAATTATTAACATTCAGATCTTACTAGTGTAGGTATGCATGCTGAAAATTTAAGGTAATCACTAAAATTATAGAAATGGAAGGTATTGGGATAATCACTAAAATAACAGAAATAGAGGGTATAACTTTATGATGTTATTTTTTAAACTCAATAAATCATACACACCCCTAAAAAGGTCAGGAAAGATTAAAAAAGGATAAAGCAGAACAATTATAAAACACAAAATAGGTTGGTATTAAATATCAAAATAATCACTATAAATATAATTGGACTAAATTTACCAGCTAAAAGAAAGGGATTGTTAAAATGAATTTTTTTTTTTTGTCTGTCACTGGCCATGCTGTGGCAGTGGCTCACATAGAAGAACCAGAAGAACTTACAACTATACACAACTACATACTGGGGCTTTGGGTGGGGGAAAGGAAGAAAAAAGGAGGAATATTGGCAATAGATGTTAGCTTAGAGTGAATCTTCCCCTGCAAAAAAAAAAAAAAAGGATTTTTTTTAAATCAAGGCATATGCTATTTACCAGTAATACACCTAAATATAAGGCCAGAAAAAAGTTGGAAGATATAAAAGGATAAAAAAACCTTTTATCAGGCAAATGCCAGGCCAAATAAAACTAGGATAGCTGTTTTAATTATTTTTAACTATCAGACAAAATAGACTTAAAGGCAAAAATCATCATTACAGAGAAAGAAGAGCATTTAATCCTTTATCCTTCTGTAAAAAGGATAAAATGTTACACTTATTAAAAGATATAAAACCTCTAAATACGTGAGTCTGATAATATAGCCTCTTTCTCTCTATATATATATACAAAGCAAAAACTGATAGAAATACAAGGAGATATGGGAAATTGACAATCCAATTTACAACAGCATCAAAAAGAACAAAATACTTAGGAATAAACTAAGGAGGTGAAAGACTTGTACACTGAAAACTACAAAACAGTGACCAAAGAAATTAAAGAGGACACAAATAAATGGAAAGACATCCACGTACATGGATTGGAAGATTTAATACTGTTAAAATGCCCATACTATCCAAAGCAATTTACAAATTCAACGCAATCTCTGTCAAAATCCCAGAGGCATATTTTTATAGAAATAGAAAAAACATAAGTGGACGTTTGACATAAAAAAGAGATGGAAATGCTGATTAGTGGGAAAACAATGGAGTATGTAATAAACAGTACGAGATTACCTATCCATACACAAAAAATAAAAGTAGATCCATACTTTATACTACACACAAAAATTAATTAAAGGTAGTTTAAATCTAAATGTTAAATCTAAATGTTAAAATGAAAAATTTCAACTTTTGAAGGAAAATACATTTCCTTGTGTGAGGAAGACTGGCTCTAAGCTAACATCCATTGCCAACCCTCCTCTTTTTGCTGAGGAAGATTAGCCCTGAGCTAACATCTGTGCCCATCTTCCTCTATTTTGTATGTAGGATGCCACATCAGCCACAACATGGCTGATGAGCGGTGCGTAGGTCCACATCCAGGATCCAAACCTGTGGACCCCGGGCTGCTGAAGCAGAGTGCGTGAACTTAACCACTACGCCACTGGGCTGGCCCCAGAAAATACACCTTTTTATCTCAAAATAGGGGAGACACAAAAAGCACATATCATAAAGAAAAGATGACAAATTCAACTACATTAAAACGTAAAACTTTCCTTCATCAAGTCATCAAAAAGAGTGAAAAGACGGGCCGGCCCGGTGGCGCAAGCGGTTAAGTGCGCGCGCTCCGCTGCGGCGGCCCGGGGTTCGCTGGTTCGGATCCCGGGCGCGCACCGACGCACTGCTTGGTAAGCCATGCTGTGGCGGCGTCCCATATAAAGTGGAGGAAGATAGGCACCGATGTTAGCCCAGGGCCGTCTTCCTCAGCAAAAAAAAAAGGAGGAGGATTGGCGGATGTTAGCTCAGGGCTGATCTCCTCACAAAAAAAAAAAAAAAAAAAAAAAAAGAGTGAAAAGACACCTCGCTGCCTGGGTAGAAATATCTGCAAAGCATATAACCAGCAAAACATTTGTATCCAGAATATATAAAGAACCTCTACAGTCAATGAAAAAAAAGAGTAACAGCCCAACAAAAAGGCAAAAGATATGAACAGGTACTTCTCAGGAAAGAAAATGCAATCAGCCAGTAAATGTCAAAAAAATAATTCACCTCAGTTGTAATCAAGAAAATGAAACAACAAGCTCCAACATTTTTATCCCTATCTACTCGTAGTATTTTAACAATTTATAAAGATACAGCATATTAAAGTAAGAGAAGAATCATTATAGAACTTGTCCTCTTATTTCCACTAGTATATTTATGATCTTGTCTAGGCTTTATGAAAAGTTATCTGCAAAATCAACACTATGTATTTAAATGCTATTCAAAATAAACAGAATGTATAGAAAAATACATCTATATTTTCCCATAGAGAATCCTGCCCTAAGATGTGGAAATAGATCTAAAGAGTCAGAAATTAATAATATAGCCCAAAATCCTAACTGTACTACTGGATATACATTTTTTGAGTCTCTGATACATTTTTGAGTCTTTGATTATACTAATTATACTAATATTTTCAGTGATGCCATATGACATAATCATTACAAAGTCTTTTTAAGGTAACAGTTATAAAACTCCTAAGATTATCTCACTTAGTTTTTTCTATGGTCCCTTCTTTGTGTCCTATTTCCAAAACAGCTTCCAGTGCAACTGTATTAAAAAAAAAAAAAAGAAAGAAATCATACGAGCAATGAGCTAAAGTACGATTTAATTTTGTTTCACTTATTTTATTTACTTTTTTAACTACTGCACTCAGAAAAAGACTTGAAGAGTTGAAATTAGCTTAAAAGTTAAGCAAAATGACGGTACCTCACAATGCTGGCGAGAAGCTTGAATTTCACATTCATATTTGTTCTTTACAGATTCTAGGCAGAGCTCTCTATAGATTCCTGCAACCAAACACAATTACTCTGATTATGTTAGCAAGAAGGAGTTTCATTATCACTTCCCTACAGAAATTCTGTCCTAACTGTATTTTATAAGATGAATCAAGAAGAAATTGACAAATGATTCTAACTCTGTCTTTACAAACTAAAAATACAAAGGCTCAGTTAAAACATAAATCAAAGAAGACTAGAAAACTAAGTTTAAGAGCTAGAAAGAAACTACACTGCTAATTCTAGTGCTTATCCCATTCTTCTAAAGAATACTCCTAAATCTTTGATAGAGAACGACCAAAATGAAAATAAAACTCTTTTCCTATGAAAAACAATCTCTTAGGACTCATAATGGAAACAGAGGCAATAAACTCTGGTTTCATTAATTATATATATTCAAAGTAACAAATGGATACCATAACCATCAAAACCACTATTTTTTAATTACTATTAATTTTCAGAGTCCAAAGCTTCCAATAGGATGAAATGTATAAACTGATACAACAAAATGTATCAACTTATATGATGTTTGAGTGCTCCTGACAGGGCTTTACCTAGAGGATGGATGCTCACGAGAGTTTACCTTAGAGGCACCAAGGCAACAGTATAAAATAGGCAACATGGCCACACAAAGATGCCATCACAAAAATGGCAAACCAAGAGCTCTAGATGTATATGCTAAACTCTACGTCATAGTTGGCCCTAGAAATATCATGCTCTTTCTTGTAAAGGCAAGAGACAGATATCTGGAACTATGCCATTAGCAACACATTCACACACACACTACTCTTTGTACAATCAAAAAGCAAAGGAGGCCACATAGCAGAAAAGTGAATAACTGACTCAAGTAATATTTCCTAAACATCCAGTAAGTCTCACTTAGTTCTTTTAGAATGTCAAAGAAAATTAAGGACATGTTTGCTTTTAAGGGTGTGCTAAGGCAATATAGAAAAATAGCAGGTTTAGTATCACGTCATCTACATACTTAATATTAAGCACTCAAGAATAAAATTTGGTTTACGGCAGATTTAGTATAAAAAGAACCTATTATCAACAATTTGTTAGGTATTACATAACAGGCACATGAGGATCAATTAGTGTGTCCCTCAAAAAGAAAACAATCAGCATCTCTTATTAATTAAAATTCAGTTTTTAGTTTGATTATGAAAAATCGCAAGAGATCTACAAATAGACACATCCCTTGTTATGAGTAGCTAGGACACAATTCTGAGGCCGGACCCCAATTACAAACAGAAGACTGAAATTTAACCATACAAATATAGTACATCTCCATTTATACATAGCCACAAATGAGTAAGCAAACTTATTAAAACAAAAAATTATCATTAAATTCTAGGGTTGAAGGCTAATTCCCTATTCTTAATATCCTGATCAAACATTTTTAAAATGTTTTTATAAATAAAAAAATCCTTATCACTCTTATAGATGAAATATACTGAGTACTTAAATTGAACCTTAATTTGTCTAATAGGAAATTAAACTGTGATAGTAACAGTATCCCTTAATGAAAGTATCATGGTTTCTAATTGTTTCACATGTGAAAGTATCTTCTCAACAACACTGTAAGCAATTTGAGGGCTTCTTTTGATCCCCCATAGCAGCAGAGAGGAGCAAAAGTCATTTAATAAATAATTGTGTGGTCTGACTGATAGTGAAATACTCTGGTCAGTGTAAATATATCTGTAATTCCATTAACAGCAAACACTCACTTGATAAACATCTTTTAAATCTATTGAAGAGTTCATATTCTACTACATGGAAAAGATGTTTCACTTTCCTACCTGCTACCTTTGTACGAATTTGCATATTTTCTTGTAAAGTTGCCAGTGGTTCCAAATATTCTGGTGCTTTTCCAGCTATGACTTCTTGTAGTTTTGCATCCACCTGACTTAATCGTTCTTTATAAAGTCTTAACAAAGCAAAAATTAAGATATTAATTTTAAAAGCCCAACAAAGGCTAACAATTACCATTTCTATACATTATCTCTTCCTAATATCATTTATATTCTAATAACCTACCAAATGTATTTTTGCCTTGATCTCAAGTGAAGGACTCAGTTACATTATTTGACTTTTGCACATAATCACAAAATAGACGTTTTTCTATCTTTTTCTAGATATATCACTAATGGTTAATTCACAGTACAAAAATTACAACTGAAATAACTACTTTTTGGCACTTCAGATTTTTGTTTTTGTTTTAACTGCAGAACAATAAATTGATTCTAAGAGAAAAGGTCATTTCAATACTGAGTTTAAAAGAAACAAAGAAATTATTTTGAATAATTTAGATAAGGACATTACCAGTTGTCAAAGTAAATAATTCCCTGGCTTCTCTCTACCTTTCCCGAAAAGGAGTGAGTGTTACAATATTCAGCCTACTTGATTTTTAAAAAGAACAAAGAGGAAGCAGAGTGATGAAGGTAAAACCAATGGCTATAGAACGTGTGATCTGGTGTACCCAGGTTGTCTGGACTGCAGATGAAGAAGCCATAACAAAATGAGTTGTTCAATGGATGGGGAAACGAAAAACAGGGCAGGGGATCCTTGTTGCCATATTTATGAATGTACATGACAATAATTTGCCAGCTGTCACACCAATACCGTTAGCTTGATTATCAAAGACAGAGTATGTGAGACAACTCAGTGTTTATTTCTGGCAATAATCCTGCAGGATAGAACTTTTTTTAATAGGAAAATGTTTAGACTGTCACTCTTTATGAAAGGCACTTCTATTCCTGGTTTTGTGGCATTTCAAAGATATCCCAAAAATTTCAAAGCACATTAACAATTTAAGATCATTTTTTTAACTTCTTTTTTTTCCATTTATGGCTCTCATAGGTGAAGGCTATGTTATAATATGTCACAAGGATGGCATATAGTAACTTCTGAAAAAAGCCACCGATTATACTTGTAGGTGTTAGCATAACTAGCAGTCGGCTTTTGAAAACATATGATACCTGGCTTTCATATAAAATTCTGCTCTTTCCTCTTGAAACTATAAACCAATACAATTAAGGATACAATTAAGGCAATCAATATTAATTGTCTATAATTGATCATTATAATTAGCATAGAGATTTATATGATGACTCTGAACGAAGGAACAAAGCAAGTTTGAGTGTTAATGCAATAAATATTCTTTTTTTTTAAACAAAAAGGAAAAACTTATCTGAGTTAACCGCCAAAAGAATACATTATCATGTTTGTGTTAAACTTTTCTAAAACTCAAGATACAATAATAAACAAATGTGTAAAGTCAGAAAAGTACAACATGATACTTATAGTTTTTGAAATTATAAATACAACTTTAGGCAAAATGCTAAAAATTTGATACAAAGGATGACTGCACCTGAAAAACATCAAACTTACAAAAAAAATTGATAAAGTATCCTGAATGGGTGAACAACATCTTGAATGAAGAGGATATATGAATTAATATTCAATTAACTACCCTTTTAATACGTTCCTCAAAATCAGTATAATTCTACAACCTTAGAATTCAAGCATAAATTGATCAAAGGCAAGGATCATGAGTCCTTCAGCAGCAACCACAATACTCTTCATAGAGTAGATGCTCAATTAATGTTTGTTGGATATTGAATGTTGACATGCATGGAAACTCGGGTGGTATAAGTTCTTCTGTCTTTTTAAGGAGGTGGAAGAAGTCACCTTCCACCACTACACAAACTGCAAATGGGGGATTTTCTGCCTTATGAAAGGAGTACTCTCGTGCCCTGTGATGCTAGAAGAGGAGAAGCAGGATAATTATAATATTGCTACTATTATTATTATATTATTATATTTCCCACCTCTTCTAAAGAGGATTTGAGACAGCTCACAGAGACACACAGCACAACAGGATAAAATAACACACGAGGCAACTTGGGCAAGATGAAAAAATAAGACAACTATAAACCTGGTGCAAAGATTATTTTTTTCTAAAACATATTTCTGGATACCAATTCCTTGAGAAAGAATCCTATTAAATAATAGTAATGGGTCTACTTTTAACTTTCAGAGATGAATGAAGCTGGTAGGGGAACTGGCTGGTGTTCACAGGGAGCCACAATGAAGCAAAAATCAAGGCAACCAGCCCCCAAATGAACAAGATTAGGCCTAATGACTGACCAGCTGCAAAGTTCTGTGTAATATGTTATACTAGAGCTTTACAGTAATTTTCATTTCTTGGATAACCATAAAATACACTTTAAAAGCTCAGTAGGCATATCTTAATTGTATGAGAATTATTCACTCACAGATTACTTGTGCCAAAATACAAAAATACAAATTTACTTCCTCTTTTCCAGAATGATCCTGGATGAACCCTCCATGTAGCCCAGATAAGGGATTCTTTGGGGATCCAAACTAATTTTAATTTAAAATTAATAATGTAATCTTTAGAAGAAGAAAATGATACCACGTTTTTTAAAGCTAAAAATTTTAACTTTGAATTATTTTGCATTGCTTATATTAATTTGTTGCACTAGCATGGAACATTATCTATATATTCATCTCTAATACCAACGAAAGCTAAGACCAGAAATGGCATAAACAGGATTCATATGATAAACAAATCTGTCCCATTTTAGTCTGGCAATTCTAGATATTAAATGGGTTTTCATCTCTTCTTCGGGTCTCCTTAGGGAAGAAGTAGGAGAAAAAGAATAAGCAGCAAAATCATAAAGAATTTATAAACTGAAGAGCCAGCTCTTGAATAAACTAAGGTGTCTATATTCTCAGGAGTTTCTCTCTTTCCTTTACAATTCCTAAAATATAGCTATGCCCCATGACCTTGCCAGCAAGTTCCAAAGTAAAAGCTCACCTTCAAGATTTTTTTTTTAATCTGCAAGTCCATCTATTCTGTTCTCTCAAATCACTGGGGCCCATTCTTATGTTATCAACCTCACATAAGAGTTCTGGCACGATAAAGAGGGGAGAAACAGTATCTACTAAGCACCCACTACATGCCTGGCAAAAGGCTCAGAATTTTACATATTGCTTATTCAGTCCTTACAGTAGATAATAACAAAGTTATTATTATATCTTTTTAATCTGTCAAGAAAGCCTGGATTCAAAGTCTGTGCTCTTTCTACTCCTCTATAGTTCCTCCAAAGTAACATGCCTTGGTGGAAGGAACACCACAGCACAAGGAGGCAGAAAGCCTGGCTTAACTTATCACTTTCTGATGAACTATGGGCAAATCACTCAACCTCTCTGAGCATCAATTTTCTCACAGGTAAAATGGAGATAAGACTGTCTACCTTCCAACATTACAGAGCTGCTGCAAGAAGCAAAATAAATAATGCAGGTGCAAACACATAATGTATGTACTATCCAACGGTAAGATATAAACGAAAATCACTATGCCGTCTTGGGGAAACATTCTCTCTTATGCTCACACTTTAAAAATGCTATCTTTATCTAATTTAACATAGGTACAAACAAAGCAGATTAGAACCAAGGATGCAACAACCCGGGGGAAACATTTTAACTACCAACATCCACACACAAATCTTATTTCATCCCCAAAAAACCTGCCTCAAAACCCTCATTTCAGTTAACGAGGTCTTCAGCAGGCAAACAATAGTTGAAGCCTCTTTCAGATCAGTCAGTCCCATAAAATACAAAAAGGAGAACAGTTCAGAGTGCATATCATTTCCCTTGTGCCAGTACACATGTGACATGGTTGAGATTCAGTGACAATGACCTTCTGAAGTCACTACTTACTGATCCTTGAGATCGGTGAACTGTTTTTCAAGATTGGACATTTCATCTAAACATTCCATTCTTCTTCTTTCACAGTCTTCATCATCCATTTCTGTTCATAAAAAGGCAAATATCAAAGATAAAATTAATTTTATGTTCCAAATATATCTGAATGTTAATTCAAATGGTAAAAAAAAGAAAAAAACTGTAACATGAAGTTAGATATGCAAAGCCTAAATTAAGCCTTAAGAGAAAATAAACATTTATCCAAAATAATTTCCACTCTAGATTTTAACCTAAAATACAGATGAGAGTTAAAACTATTGCAGTCTCTAGACTTTCTTATTTTTATCCATTTTTAAATCATTTTAAAGGTCTGACATTAAGCCATGACTGTGAAATAATTAACCCACTTTTGGTTTGTTTTCCATCATTCACCAGAACTTAAGCACCAAAATGATGACACCCTTTAAAGGTTAATATTGCTCAAAAACACTTTTGGAATTTTTCTTTCAGAACTGCTCACAGGGCTGATTTGCCAGCCACATAAAAAAGAAAACTAACCTCATTATGTTTACCACAGGATATCTTGGCCTCCTACTCTTATACTCCCATTGTTCCCTCACCCCTTATTACTGTCAGTCAGTGAGAAAGAGGAAAATGAGGAGAAAAACAAGCAAAGTTTTTAAGGAAAGCAACTGTTAGTTACCAGGTCTGTCCTATATTCCATATCTTCTATTTCTACATCACATATATTCAACACATCAAAATAACTGAAGTGCAAAATGATCTGCATCTTGATCTTCCTCAAATAAAGGTCAAACTGGGAGAAAGAGTTCAATTATGTTCCGTTATTTTCATATAGCAAGGAAGTATATGACTCATTTTTTTAACTTTTCTAAAACAGATTAAAATTATTTCTGGCTCTTAATAGCCTACACCTTGGCTATTTAAAATCTGGTCTCTCAAGATGACTCACTCCCCAATATCTCTGGATAGTAGAGTGTTTTCTGTAGCCTTAGGACCTGCTTAGTACGAAAGTTTGAGAAGAATAAAACTGCAGAAGTTTAACGTGCAAGATATATGGTAGAAAAGAGACGCTTTTACAAGAAACAAAACTGCAAAACTTATTTAAATAATTTCTTTGCACTTAAAAAATCTGACTTGTAGTTCAAATTATTATTACATTCTTCACAGATTAAGTTGTCCATTATTTTCTGGGATGGAATAAAAACCAATGAAAAAATCAAAACAGTCAACATAAAAATTAGAGAGGGAGAATTTTAACACATAGGTGTCATTTTGTAGGATCCTAGCTCCCACCAAAAAAACAAAGAACACTTGATGATAAAATGTTTTACAAATCTAGGAAATGTATTCACATACAATCTAGATGTCCTTTTTCAGTATTCCTCACTTTTGAAATCTCACCTACTTTCATAACTAGGCAGATGACTTCAGATTATGCTTCCCATCCCAGGCAGGCTCCAATGCCACATTTCCATCTGTCAGCTGGGCGCTCTGACTTAAATATACCACTATCACCTCAAAAGCGACATGTCTGAAATATTCTATCTTCCACCTTCATCTCAAATCTTTTACTTTTCTACTTCTCTTCATGCTACCACCAATTCTCCTTGTATCTGGGTTTTTCCTCTTACCTTCATTCCTCAACTTGCATTCATCAATCCTGTTTTATGCTTTTTCGAAATCTTTCACATCTATACCTTCCTTTTCTAGCTCAAACCCTTCTCCCAACCAAACTGGTTTTCTGACTCTTTTGAATAAGCCTTAAGCTCTGACCTTTCCACTTTTTCTTACATTCCTCCCCCTATGGAAACACCTGACCATTACCACCCCAATCTAAATTCTACCCATTCTTCAAGATAATTAAGGTAATCCCACCTTCTTCAACTAGCCTTTGCTGACCACCCTATTCTGAAAAGATTTCCTCTGCCTCTGAATTCCTACAGCATTGTTTATAGTTAAGCATTCATTTGACAATTTAATCAAGTGGTGACTTATGACAGCTCTTTAATTGAGATCAGATCATAACTATTTATTTATACCTCACACTGAGTAGCGCCCAGTCCTGCACAAGGAAGTCACTCATAAATACTTATTTTTGGATGGCTAATATACTAACTGAAATTACATACTTCCATGGAGATTTGCTTTAAAAGGGAAACCTGAAAAGAGAGCGTTGGGGCGATAACAAACTGTCATTAACTTGTCATCAGTCCTTGCTTTACATGGCCAAAATCAGGCCAAGAAAGAAATGTCTCATCCTCATCACTGGCATAGAAGGAAAAGAATCTTAATCACAAATTCCATTTATTTTCTTAATAGCCATTCCTAAAAGTTTGCAAAACTGATTTGTGGCGTTATCTGCCTCCCACTCCCATAAGCATAGGAATACTCAAAATCACCCCTGATGCTGGGCTCTTCTTAGTCCTGAAAAGTTCAGAGAGATGCCGTAAACCGGACAGCTCCCAAGTCAGCCCCCGCAGGAGCACCGCTGTGAAGCGCTGACTGACAGGCTGACTTCGATGCTGAGGTTACGAAGTTCTAAGCCAGCCAAGAGCAGGTACACATCTACCGTCGGGCCGGACAACACACCCGTGTTGAGAAGTAAGGGTTGTAAAGGTGAAAAATAAGGAAAGAAGTCGGTGGTCTGGGAAAGGAGGCATTTCCAGGGTCTCCCAGACAAGCTGCGGGGCATCCCCCGCGTCGGTCGCTAGCCCCGAGCACTGCCCGGAGGCCCCAAGGGCGGGTCCGACGGCGAGCAGGACGGCGCAGCGTCCCGGGGCTGGGCGAGCCCAGGCCCGCGCTCCGCCCCGCCCCGCCCCGCCCCGCCCCGCCGCCGGGGACCCGCCCGCAGCCAGGCAGCGCCCCGCGACCGGTCCCGGCGCCGCCGAGGGCCGGGAGCCAGTCTCCGCCCCTTCCCTCTCTCCCCGCCCCGCTCTCCCAGCAGGACGCAGCTGCCCGGCGTGCGGAGAGCGGCCTGTCGCGCGCCGGGCGCGAGGGCTCGGGTCCCAGCCCCGCTGGGTCGCGCACCTGAGCTGTCTCCATCCTCGGAGACCGACGAGCTCTCCGTGTCCTCGTCCTCCGAGCTGCTCCCCTCGTTTTCGGCGTAGTCCACCTCCATCTCATCGTGATGGTTCGTCTCCTTCTTATCCCCTCGGGAGTGGACTGGCATTTTCCAGCCGCGCCGCCGCTTCCCACTCCCGGCGCCCAGCCCGGCCACCGCCGCTTCAATGAAGGGCGCGCCGGACGCCCCGACCCACCCAGCGGCCGAGCTCGGTCTGAACCCCCTCGACTCCTCCCCGCCCCCGGCCCGAGCCTCACAACCTAACCCGCAGGCTCTGGGCTGGGAGCTCTGCCATTGGTGGAAGCCGTCCTCCGAGCCGGGGGGCGGAGCTTGCCCTGCTCGGATACGGTTGGTTGCCCGTAATTACAGCGCGGCCTTGCGGTGGGTGTCGGGAGTTGTAGTCCTTACTGCTCAGACCTGCAGGGGCTGCCTGTTTCCAAGCCTCAACAACCCTGATCACTTCTTCCCTCTGGACTTCAAGTCCCACAAGGCACAAAAGCTGACAGATTTGATCGCACTTTATAAACTAAACAGAAACAGATTGTGCGATTTTGGTCTGTATTTATTCTTTTCCCGCCAAGTGATTGTCTGAGCTCCCTGGCTCTCCAAGATGTTACTGTCAGAGGTGAAAAGTTTTCTTGCGTGAGGATTTTTCCTCCTCTTTGAGCCTGGGGGAACTGGAGAAACGTCTCTTCTACCTAACCACCTTTATTACTACTAATAAACTATTATATTGAACTGCAGACGATAAGTGGCACTTTCTATGCTGCACAAAAATCTTTAAATTGTTCTTGAAACTTTTGCAATTGATAATATAGAAAGGATGGAAGTTTTATCTTGGCATTTTCATTTAGTATTTTTTGCATTTATTTTTTACCACATGCAACCTAAAGATGCTACCAGTCTTGATTAACTTCAGTTATCAATGAAAACACATATTTGACTTAATGAAATGTTATATTTTCTCAATGATAGGGATGACAGACAATGAAGATTCAATAACTATCATAAACATAATAACTCATATTAATTGACCACTTTTACTTTGTATCAGGTACCCTGGTAAGCTCCTTACATAGGTTATATTGAGTTTAATTCTCAATTTAATAACCCTGAGGTAGGTGCTATTATTATCCCCATTTTACAGATGAGGAAACTTCATTTGCAGACAAATCTAAAAACTGTATTTTATCCATTATAAAGACAGGGCTTCTTCTTGAAGTGGCAATTTGCTACTGAAAGATATTTCATAGAATATTGTGAATTGTACAGCATTTCTTTCTCAAACACAAGGTCCAAAGACATTTGATGGAGGATGGTAAGGGTATCCAGCCATAACTGCATTAAAGTTAGATTTAGAATTTAATGATGGAAAGCATTTCAAGGGCTATGCATCTTCTACAGGGTAAAATCCAAAGTAAGGGGCTTGTGTTATCTAGCGTCAGCCTACTTCTCCTCACACAAACTATTTCCCATTTCAATGTCTTTGCACATCCTATTCTCTCTGCAACTCTCTTCCACTCCTTTTCTTTTTCAAAGCCACTTTCTTAACAACATATATCACCAGCAGCACCTTCACCCTTCAGTACACCTCATGTTCCTTCAGGCTACTATTGTACTTTGTAGTCCTTTGCAACTTTGTACTTGTGTCTATCATACTGTATTGTGAATTGTTTAGCAGATGCATCTCACCTATTGGATTGTGAGTTCTTCAGAGCAGGATTGTCTTAGCCTGGGATGCAATTTCAAAGGCATGCAGTAATCAGGCAGGTAGAGCTCAGATGGAAACTAAAAGGTGTAAGTACATCACATACATTATGCAAGTGGTGTGGACTAACAGGGGCAGCTACTTTTAGCTCCAGCCAATTGTTACTACATCAGAATTGTGGCCATCTAGGTGAGACTTCCCAATTTTCAAGAGAAACTGGAAATTTAGATCTCCATGTGAAATATCCAGATTTGTAAACATTATTTCAAGTGTGGTTTTTGTTGTTGTTGGTTTGGTTTGGCTTTGTTTCTTACAGACCAAACAAAAATAGTTGTGGGTAAAATCCCTGGCCTCTGTTCATCTCTGTTATGTCAGCAACCAGCCAAGCATGTGCTAAATAGTAACAGTAGCTTAGATTTCTGGTCACTCTTTATGTGCCAAGCACTGGTATGTGCTTTAAGAACATTAATCCACTTAATCCTTATGACAACTCTATGAAGTAGATACAATTAGGCCTTCCATTTTATAGATGAGGAAGCTGAGGCATGGAGCAGTTAGATTACTTGACCAAGGTCCCACGGCTGGTGAGTAGCAGATTTAGGGTTTGAATTTGGGTAGTCTGACCGAGAGCCTGCACTCAACCCAGCATACAGTGCCCCATTTGGCAGGTGTTTTCTGTTTCTGCTGTTCAAAGAAAAACAGAAGGAAGCTGAGAAGAGGCACGGATTCTAGCCCTGGTTCTGCTAGTAACCAGCCAATTAGCTTTGGCGAACCACATAACCTCTGGTCAGCTGTAAAATGAGAATGTTGCATTTGTTATCTTTAAGTCCTCTTTCAGCTCTAAAATTCCTGTCATCACTATATTTGTGCTTAAGGCAGATGGAGTAATAGGAGATTATGCAGTTAGAGTTGCCTGATGGGGTTTTGCTTAAAAGGAGAGTTTCTCTCCCCTTCTCCCCAGATTTTAGAAAAGATGCATAGGGAATGTAAGAGGAACCATAAGGAAAGAAATTAATGTCTAGAAAAGAATATTTGTCAATTTAGAAAGTACAAATTAATGTAAAGAAAACCATGAAAGCAGAATGAAGTTTCCTCAGTCCAGCAGTTCAAGAGGTAGTAATGATGCCTTACATTATGTAGCACTTTACACTTTACGTAGGTCATTAGATACATTTTAAGTCTCACTTTTCATTAATCCATTCATAGTTACTCATTGAGGGAGAGCCCTCTAGAACTCATGGTCAGTCATTCACCCTCTTCTCTGAATGGCCCCTTAAGCTTGTTCTAAAGGAAACATCGCCCTCCCCTAGGACCCTGCTTCCTTTGCGCCACTCCCACTGAGCCTTGTCAGGGAGGAGGTACGCTCCTTGTCCTCCCTGTTCCTTCCAGATGATCTTCCCTCTCTCCTCCCTGAAAACCCCTAGCTTGTCATCAGGATATACTACACAGTATCTCTACTTGTGGCTGTCATCTACATACCCCCAACGCCACTCCCTCTCATTTTTTGAAGATTTTAGTTCTTGGCTCTCTCTCTCCAATGGTGTACCTATCATAATTCTTGGTCATTGCAGTGTAGATGATCCTATACCACTCCATTTCCCACTGGGTTTGCTCTGGTATAAAGCAGACATAAAATAATTTTGACTTTTTCCTTCTAGTTTTCCTCCCATATCTTCTTTGGGGTAACTTTTTTATAATCTGTTTTAGTGAATATTTTAATATTACATAATAATGTAAACACATAGGTATTCAGAATATTTTATATATATAAATATATATTATATATTATATATTTAATATTAATATAATATATAGTATTTAATATATATAATATGTAATATATATAAATATATATTTTTATATAATATATATATAACACAGTACCCACCCCTAAGCTTTGTCAAATCTGAACATTTTATCACATTTTCTCCAGACTCCTCCTCAATCCCAAATCTCTCTTTACCTTTCCAGAGTAACCATTATCCTGATTGGGGTGTTTTGATTGCCACACATATGTACATACTATTTTTGTATATGTATGTATCCATAAATAATATATAGGATTGTTTAATATGTTTTAAAGTGCTTATATTTTAAAGTGGTCTCATACACTACATATCATGCTACAACTTCCTTTTTCCTCAACAATGTTTTTGAGATTTATCCATTGTGACACAGGTAGCTCTAATCCAGTTATTTTAACCTGCTCTAAGGTATTCCATTGAGTATATATATTCTATTGAATGAATATTAAAAATTTTACCAATTTTACTGTTAATGTACATTTAGATTGCTTCCAATTTTTTCAATATTAGAAGAGGTTGCCTTAATGAATATTGTTGTGTCTATCTTTTGGGGCATATGTGTGAGGATTTTTCTAGGTCAGTGGTCTCCAAAGTGGGGCATGTGTATCCAAGGGGTCTATCCTGGGGAGCAGGAAGAAAATATTAAAACTCCCATTTATATTATTTTCAATTTCATCTTTGTTTGGAATAAAATAGATATAGGGAAGCAGCTAGAAGTCCATTTTTTCCTCTGATTTACCCTCATATTCCTTATGCCTGCTTGTTTTTAATCAGCAGATCTTGCCTCTGAAGGGAAGCAAACTTAATTCCAATCACAACCACATGGTGGAGCTGAGACATCAGCTGTACAATTCACAAACCTTGTCCCTGCGGACTGACCTAGGCCAGATGGTGGTAGCTGTAAAAACAAAGGCAGGAAACCAGAAGCTGCGACTAACAGCTAGTACTCAAATCAGGGTAAACATTTCAATCATTCAAACTAAAGGGCCTTTAGGGACCAACAGTGGCAACTAGATGAGACCAATTTATAATTATATGAGACCATAATTTCAACTGCCTAAGAATGAAACAACCTAAAGGTGCTTCAAACAGCCTGTTCACTGGTACAGAACCCACCCTTGTATTATTTCTCTATTTGCAAAACTAATTTGAGATTAGTTCAACTATAAATTTGATAACAGTTCTGTTAGTGTATTTATATTATTATTATTCCACTATCTCATGGCTCAGATTATCATGTGCTTTGCTGTAGTCTGTATGTGTATATATATATATATATATATATTTTTTTTTTTTTTTGGTGAGGAAGATTAGCCCTGAGCTAACATCTGTTGCCAATCCTCCTCTTTTTGCTGAAGAAGATTGGCCCTGAGCTGACACCTGTGCCCATCTTCCTCTGTTTTATGTGGGCCGCCTGCCACAGCATGGCTTGATAAGAGGTGCATATGTCCGCACCAGGGATCCAAACCTGTGAACCCCGGGCCACTGAAGCAAAGCGTGCAAACTTAACCACTACGCCACCAGGCTGGTCCCTGTATTTTTTTTTAAGTAGAGAAATTTTCCTATTCTCTAAGATTTTTCTCAAGGGTAAATATTTTATATGCAGTTTTATTTTTAATCTGTACTGTTCTTCAAGAAATTTTTCTGTATAGTTACTAAAGTGAATATCTTTTGTTTTGGTCTCCCCAGTATCCACCCCCCTTTTTGAGGTTTCCCTGACTTTCCTTTCAAGAGCCCCCTCTGCTCCATTCAGCCCATATGGTTCAGGTGACCGGTCAGAATATTATATTCTGCTGGTTCAGAGATGGACATATGGACCAACGTAGGCCATGATGGGCATTGCCAGAACTTATAATGGAGCTATCAGGAAGGAGCTGTTGTCTTTAATTTAAAAGTTCCATTAAGCCTGTGAGCGCAGGTTTGCTAGGGCCATTTCTCCTTCCACATGTGATTGGGGAAAGGGAGAGGTGAGATAGGAACCAACAGAGAGCAAAAGCAGAGCTGAAATGGAGAGATGGATTCCTGATGACATTATTTCAGCACTTGGATCTATGTGTTCAGTGTTATTCCTTAGATTTTCAGTGACATGAGCCAATAAAGTCTTCTTTTTTTAAGCTATTTTGATTGGTTGTTCATTACTTTCAGCTGAGAGAATTCTGACTAAAATAGACAGCTAATTTTTTCTTTAAAATGTGCATGTCTTTTGAATGGAAGCAATGAATAAAATATTTAAAATCTCCCGGCATAATTTCTTATCTATTATTATCAAAAGTCCTCTCTTATATTCATTTCATTTCTTTTTTTTATTTTTTTTACTTGAGGAAGATTAGCCCTGAGCTAACATCAGTGCCAGTCCTCCTCTACTTTATATGTGGGTCACCGCCACAGCATGGCTGACAAGTGGTGTAGGTCCATGTCCGGGATCTGAACCCGAGAACCCGGGCCACCAAAGCAGAACACACCGAACTTAACCACTACACCACGGGGCCGGCCCCTCATATTCATTTCTATATTAACTATTTATTGAATGTATATGTCAGGTTACTGGCTGGTTTCAAGAGATTCATTGGTGAACAAAACAGCCACAGCCTATGCTTGCACAGAGCTTACAGAAAAATGCAGAGATAAATATTAAACAATTTACTACTATACAAATTGAGGTATGCTCTCTGCTGATGTTATATGAGAATATAACACGGAGACCTGATTAAGATGGGGAGTGGCTGTCAGGTAAGGCCTCCCTAAAGAAGTAATATTTCAGCTAAGACCTGAGAGATGGGTGGGAGTTAGCCCAACTAGGATGGGAAGGAGGAATCATAAGCTGAGGGAATAGCCTATGTAAAGTTTCTGATGTAGGAAAGAGCTTAGTGTGTTCATGTTTCAGGAATTAAGAGACCACTATGGTCTCTTAACGGATGGTTAAGAACATGGATGGTCATCAGTGTTCAAGGGTGAAAGGGGCACAAGATGAGGTTGGTGAGCCAGGCAAAGGCCACATCTCACAGTAGATTATGGTAAGGAAATCTGGGTTTTTTTTTGAATCCTAAATGCAGTGGGTTGCCACTGGCAAGTCTGTAGGAGGGGAAGATAAGATTAGATTAGTGGTAAGATTACATTAATTTAAGATCAGATCTTTTAAAAAGATCACTGCGGGGGCGGCCCGGTGGCATAGCAGTTAAGTGCGAGTACTCCGCTGCTGGTGGCCCGGGGTTGGGATCCCAGACGCGCAAGGACACGCATCAATGCACCGCTTGTCAGGCCACGCTGTGGTGGTGTCCCATATAAAGTGGAGGAAGATAGGCACGGATGTTAGCCCAAGGCCAGTCTTCCTCAGCAAAAAGAGGAGGATTGGAATGGATGTTAGCTCAGGGCTGATCTTCCTCACAAAAATAAATAAATCAATAAAAATAAAAAAAATAAAAATAAAAAGATCACTGGTTGCTTAGTGGAAAATGGATTGGATGGGAACAAGGGAAAGGAATAAATCAATTAGATGTTGATATAAAATAATGGTGGCTTGAACAGGGGTGGAGACTGTGTGGTGAAAAGAAATGGACAAATTTGAGATAGTTGGGAGAAAAATTGACAACTTAGTAATGGATTAAATTTGGGCCATGAGAGAGAGGATACAGGATATAGTATACTTATCTCCCTTCTCTTTGAATTTGATTCATTTCCTTATGCTAACAAACAACGTCAGCAGCCTTTGCTTCAACAAATCTCCTTAAAAACATATTTCATTTAAGAAGTTCTACACTCATTGTACACGATTTTCAGCTCTCTCTATCTTTAACCAACCACATTTCTTCTAATGCTTCTTGACTTGTGTGTGAATGTTACCTGTTTTCTCTAAAAATTAAGTCACAGTCTATGAAATTACAACAAAAAAATTACAAAATATATTGACATTGGAACTGATGGTGCAAAAGCAATGATAAGTAAAATGCTTAGCACATTAGCATGAAGGCAGTGGTACCAAACTGTTCTAAGATTCATTGTACTCTTCACTACCAGTTACACTTATGAATGTCCTTGATGAAGCAGTAAAAATTATTCTTTATGAAATCCCAAGCGCTGAGTAACATGTGTTGAACATTTTCTGTGGTAAAATGGAAAGTGGCATAAAGCACTAGTGCTGCATACTGAAGCACGACGGTGGGCTAAAGGAAAAACACTGGTGCAACTGAGTTGTGAGCTGACCTACCAACTCGATTCAACGAATGGCATTTTTACTTGAATGAAGCGACAAACTACAGTTATTCAGACTTGGATATTTGGCAAATACTTTCACAAAAAATCACATAAACAAAGTGAGCCTGTGACTTTTAGTAAAACAACTGACTATTTGTTACCAAGGGAAAAATTCAAGCTTCCAAATGAAAATTCAGAATTTGGAACACTTTTATCCACCATGGTGAGCACGACAACTTTCCAATTTTTCTGATGTATGTGATTTTTAAAATATTTATACTGCTTAATGAAATGTATTAACATTTGGAATGTCTGTATAACTCAGAGAACAATTATTTTCCAAATGGCAAATGTGTAATGTTACAAAATTATGCCTAGGTAAAAGATCCGTTTAAAGTGCAAGATTTTAATGTAAAGAATACAAAAAGTGTACTGATATGCCTTTATATTCCACATTGCAACTAATCTTTAAGAAACTACCACTTGTCGAGTTTTATTTAGTTTAGTTTTAGTGCAGTGTCCACAATTATCTGAAAAGCTATAAAAATTTTCCCCTTTTCCAATTACATATGAGATTTTTTCATATACTTCAACCAAAAGAACATATTGCATTGTAGGAATTCAGTTGTTTTCTATTAAGCCATACATTAAAGATATTTGAAAAAAGTGTAAAACAGTGACACTTTTCTCACTAAATATTTTTTTTTGAAAAAATAAATATTTTAGGGGGCAGGCCCCGTGGCTTAGCGGTTAAGTGCATGCACTCCACTACTGGCAGCCCGGGTTCGGACCCCGGGGGCGCACCGACGCACCGCTTCTCCAGCCATGCTGAGGCCACGTCCCACATACAGCAACTAGGAGGATGTGCAATTATGACATACAACTATCTACTGGGGCTTTGGGGAGGAAAAAGAGGAAAAAAAGGAGGAGGATTGGTTAGCTCAGGGCCAGTCTTCCTCAGCAAAAGGAGGAGGATTGGCATGGATGTTGGCTCAGGGCTGATCTTCCTCACAAAAAAAAAAAAGAAAAAAATAGATATTTTAATTTGTTCATAAACATATCTGTTCATAAATACATTTTTAAAAAAAATCATGAATATTATCATGCAATGGCTTATCGTTGTTATTTTTAAGCATATTAAAATAGTTTTAAAATTTCTCAGGTTTAATTTTTTTAAGAGACTTTATTTTTTAGAACAGTTTTAGATTTATGGGGAAAAAATGAGCAAATAGTAGAGAGTTCCCAGACACCCTGCACCCAGTTTCCTTTACTTACAAACAATATAGTGTATTTGTTACAATTAATGAACGAATAATGATACATTTTTATTAACGAAACTCAAGGTTTATCAGATTTCCTTAGGTTTTACCTAATGTCCTTTTTCTATCCCAGGATCCCATCCACAATACCTTATTACATTTAGTCATCATTTCTCCTTAGGCTCCTCTTGGCTGTGATAGTTTCTCAGACTTTCCTTGGTTTTGATGACCTTGACAGTTTTGAGGAGTACCAGTCAATTAGGACTTGTCTAATGTTTTTCTCGTGATTAGACTGAGGTTATGTGTTTTGGGGAGGAAGACCACAGAGGTGAAGTGCCATTCTCGTCACATCATGTCAAGGATACACACTATCAACACGACTTATCACCGTTGATGATCACCTGGCTAAGGTAGTCTTTGTGGTTTCTCCACTGTAAAGTTTCTCCCCTGCCCCTTCCATACTGCACTGTTTGGAAGAAACTCATTATGTGCAGACCACACCTAAGAAGTAGGGAGTTATTCTCCACCTCCCTGGGTACCTACATAAATTTTTTGGATTTCTTTTTGCATGGGAGATTTGTCTCTTCTCTATTTATTTATTCAATCATTCATTTATATCAGTATAGACTCATGGATACTTCTGTTATTTGGGGGGGGTTATAATATAATATAATACTATTTTATTTATTTTGTTGTTCACATTGTTTCAGCTTTGACCACTGGGTACTCTTTCAGTTGACATACTTCTATCATTTGTGTGTGTGTGTGTGTATAGCACTTTACTTTCTGGCACTACAAGATGCTCCAGGCTCATCTTCTATATTTCCTGCTCCAATTCTAGAATTGGCCATTATTCCAAAGAGCCTTGGTTCTTTTTATTGGAAAATGGTATTAAAAACCAAGATCTGAGTGCTAGGAGTGCTTGCTGCTACTAGGGTGTCATTGCTTCTAAGCCCTTTCAGCTGACAGAGCAAGGAAATACACATGTGTTTACTAATCTATCTATATACACAGATCTACAAATATTTCTATATGTAACTATCTGTAGATATTAATTTAAACATGAGTTCATACTGATGTCTTCAACTCGAATCCACTACCAGGTGGATCATTCTACCCTCCTCCCCATGCCTATCTGAAAAACTCCCACTCCAACACTGAGAAACTTGGGTCCCACATCTGCCATCCCTTTACTTAATTATTTAATTCCAGTACACATGTAGAGCAGTATGAGAATTGTTAACCCATAGCCTCATGGGAAACCACTTAATCAACTAGAGTACAGTGTTTATGTGCATTTTCTTGAGCCTTTAGTCTTAAAGATTCCACTCATTTCCAAATGAGTACCTTTTCCCCCACCTTCTTCAGTGAAGTTGTTTCATACATTATAATACAGTTAGATTATTTTGTCATAAGCTGTGTTCCAACCTGGGATCCACTAACCTCCTAAATGGTTTCTTTTAATTTGCATATATTAGTGTTCATTCTTTGTGCTATAAAGTTCTATGACTAGTGATAAATGTATAGAAGTAGAGTATCCACAATTACAATATCATATAGAGTAATTTCACCACCCTGAAAATCCCCTGTGCTTCACCTATTCTACTCTCTCTCTCTCCCCTTCAAGCCCCAGGCAAACACTGACTTTTACTGTTGCTATAACAATGCCTTTTCCAGAATGTCCTATAATTAGAATTATACAGTATGTAGCCTTTTCAGACTGGATTCTTTCACTTAGTAATATGCATTTAAGATTCATCCTGTGTTTTCATGGCTTGATTTCCTTTTATTGCTGAATAATATTCCATTGTATGGATGTACCACCATTTGTTTATTCATTCACCTTTTGAAGGACATCTTGGTTCTTCCAGTTCTTGGAGTTATGAATAAAGATACTATAAACATTTATGTGCAGATTTTTGTGAGGACACATTTTCAAATCAATTGGGTAAACACCTTGGAGTGCAACTGCTGGGTTATATGGAAAGACTATGTTTAACTTTATAAGAAACTGCCAAACTGTCTTCCAAAGTGGGCTGCACCATTTTACATTCCCACCAGCGACGACTAAGAGTTCCTGTGCTCTGCATTTCCACCAGCAATTGGTGTTGCCAGTGTTTTGAATTTTAGTCACTAATAAGTGTGTAGTAGCATCTTACTGTTGTTTTAATTTATAATTCCCTAATGACAAATGATATGGAGGATGTTTTCATATGCTTATTTGTCATCTGTATACATTGTATCTTCTTTGATGATACAGTCTTTTGCCCATTTTTTAATTGGGTCACTTGTTCTATTATTGTTGAGTTTTAAGAGTTCTTTGTATATTTTAAACAAGTCCTTTATCAGATACGTATGTTGCAAAGATTTTCTCCCAGTTTGTGCTCCGTCTTGTGATTCTCTTAACAGTGTCTTTCACAGAGCAGAAAATTTAATTTTAATAAAATCCAACTTACCAATTTTTTTTCATGGATCACGCTTTTGCTGCTATATCTAAAAACTCATCACCAAATGAAAGCTCACTTAGATTTTCTCCTATGTTTTCTTTTAGAAGTTTTATAGTTTTTCATTTTACCTTTAGATATGCTCCATTTTGAGTTAACTTTTGTGAAAAGTGTAAGGTCTATGTCTAGGTTCATTTTTTTGCATGTGGATGTCCACTTGTTCCAGTATGATTTGTTGAAAAGATTATCCTTTCTCCATTGAATTGCCTTTACTCCTTTGTCAAACAGCAGTGAACTATATCTGTGGGGGTCTATTTCTGGGCTCTCTATTCTGTTCCATTGATTGCTGTGTCTATTCTTTCACCAATACCACATGTCTTGATTACTATAGTTGTTTTATAAGTTTTGAAATCAGGTTTTAGCAACTTTTCTTTCTTTTTTTTTTAATAATTTTATTTATTTATTTTTCCCCCAAAGCCCCAGTAGATAGTTGTATGTCATAGTTGCACATCCTTCTAGTTGCTGTATGTGGGATGCGGCCTCAGCCTGGCCAGAGAAGCGGTGCGTTGGTGGCCGCCCAGAATCGGAACCTGGGCCGCCAGCAGCGGAGGGCGCGCACTTAACCACTAAGCCACCGGGCCGGCCCTAGCAACTTTTCTCTTCCGTGTTGTGTTGGCTATTCTGGATCTTTTGCCTTTCCATATAAACTTTAGAATCAATGTGTTCACATCTACAAAATAACTTGCTGTGATTTTGATTGGTATTGTTTTGAGTCTATAGATCAAGTTGGGAAGAACTGACATCTTAAAAAAACTGAATGCTTCATTCCATGAACACAAAATATCTCTCTATTTATTTATATCTTTGATTTCTTTCATCAGAATTTTGTAATTTCCTCAGCTTTAATTTTTAATAATGTAATTGATTAGCAAAAGCTCTTTGAGGGTCCTCAATAATTTTGATCCTGAGCCCCAAAGCTTTGAGAACTGCTGGTCTATCTCTAGATCACTTCTTTGGTTCTTAATTTTCTAACTGCTAACTTCAGATCCTTGCCATTTGTGTTTCATTAGGATTCACTTGGTAAGCATTCTGCTCCTACTCTTACCATTGCAACATAGTTGGCATTTCAACCTTCTCATTCACAAGTAATAAAACTAAAACAGATACAATGTCTAAAGTAATAGAAGTAAATGTACAAGCTTTTATAATAAAATGCAACCAACAAATAATGGCTGAACATAGTGATTTCCCTCCAAAGAGTACAGTATGGAAAAGGCAAAAAAACAACAACAAAAAAAACCACTTTACACTGGAGAAACCTGACAAACAATACTTCAGCCAGATGATCAAGGTCAAAGTCAACAGTAATAAGTCACGTTGATAGTACATACCATTGATACGATGTGATAAAACTGGCACTTTACCTCTGTGATCTTCCTCCCCAAAACTCACAACCTTAGTCTAATGATAAACTATCACAGCCAAGAGGAGTCTAAGGAGAAATGATAACTAAATGTAATAAAGTATCCTGGATAAGATCGTAGAATAGAAAAAGGACATTAGATAAAAAATAAGGAAATGTGAATAAACTATGGAGTTTAGTTAATAATAACATATCATTATTGGTTCATTAATTGTCATAAATATACCATACTAACATAAGATGTTAATAATGGGGGAAACTGAGTGGGAGTTGGGCATATGGGAACTCTCCATACTATCAGCTCAATTTTCCTATAAATTTAAAATTCTTTAAAAAAAAAAAGTCTGTTCAGTAAAAAGATGAGTGGTGGCCAGGGGCTATGGGGAGGGATGAATAGGTGGAGCACAAAGGATTTTTAGGGCAGTGAAAATACTCTGCATGATATTATAATAGTAGACACATTTCATTATACATTTATCCAAAACCATAAAATGTACATCACCAAAAGTGAACCCTGACGTAAACTATGGTCTTTGGGTGACAATGAAATGTCAATGTACCTTCATCAATTGTAACAAATGTACCACTCTGGTGGGGGATGTTGTTAAGGAGGGAGGCTGTGCTTGTGTGGGGGCCAGAAGTATACAGGTAATCTCTGTACCTTCCTCTCAATTTTGCTGTGAACCTAAAACTGATCTACAAAATAAAATCTATAAAAAAAATTAATCTAGTTCAAAAAAATCTCTTAAATTTGAATAAACCTAACTTCATAAAAAAATAGTAATGCAGCATATTCACATTAGGGAGATTGATGATGATGTATTTTTCTTAGGATGTTCATAATTTTAAACATAAGTTTGAACTCTAGTTTTCACAAGCAATATTTCGAGGAGAATTTTCTGGGTTTTTCTTTTCTTACTAAATATGTCTCCAGTGGGGAGAGCTTAAATTCTCTTTCAAAGAATTTTAATATTTAAGTCATTGGGGAGAGAAAACCAGGCAGTGGGCTGGGCAAGCTATATCTAAATTACATTTATGCCAGTTTGTTTTGCAATGGTGTTTCCTTTTTTTCTCAGGTATGCCAGCCATATAATTATTATTAATAATGTTACATTTTTTATTTTCTAAAATTATTTCATTCATTCAACAAACATTAACTGAGTGCCTGTGCAAGAGAAAGGGAGGGAAACTGATATCCATTCTTCCATTCAACAAATATTTGTTGAGGGCATTTTGTAAAGGGCACTTTGCAAGATTGGGATACAGCTTTAAACAAAACCTATATAGTCTCTGTCCTCATGGAGTTTATAGTCCAGTGGGAGAGCAAATCTTTAAGCAATTAGTATACAAATTGCTCTATTAAAAGTCTAGTCTATGAAGGAAAGGAAAGCAACATTATAAGATGTGTCAGCCGCTATAGAAGTAACTTTCAACACCATTTCTCATCTAATTATCACAATTACTGATGTGGTTACAAATGAAGCTCAGAGAGATTAAACTATATGCCAGAGATCTCAGAGCAAGTAAATCCGGAAACGGAATATCTAATTCAGATCTACCTAATTCTAAAGATCAGGGCTGAAAACACTATTATTTCCCGAATTTCACAAAACCCTAAGTGGCAGACTTTATCTTGATTTCACTGAGAAAACTGGTGCTGAGAGGAACTAGAACCCAAATCCCCTGAATAATTCATTTATTTTTCCACTATATCATAATGCTTCCTCAAAACAAGCTCTGTAACTCTGATGATACAGACATACAAGCCATGAATGTGGGAAATGAATAAATTTTTGTAAACAAAAAAAAAAATGATAAGATTGTTGTTGAAACAAGCTACTATTAAGCAAAGTATTGTTCTTTTTAAACATAATTTGGCAAAAGTCTTACAACTCTCTTCTTGGCTGAATTTTTTAATTTTTCTATGCTAATCAAATATTCCATTGTATTTTGGACAGGGCTATTGCTACGGGTGAGAACGTAGGAGAAAAACAGTTCTGCAAACAAGCAAGCTCACTCCTAATGAAATTATTTTATAGAGGAAAGTTTCCAAGAACAATTTTAATTTATACCATTCAGAATTTCACTGATTTTTTTCAGCTATTGCAGATTCTTTGGGTGATTCCATCAACGTAATAGGATATCTTGAATTTTTCTTTGCAGAGGAGAAAATGACAACATATTCATGTTTATATGGGGTACAAATAGGGAAAAGAGGATTAAAAAACCCACAATACAAGAGAAAACCAAGATTAATTTTGTAGAAAACATATATAACTCTGCTTAAAAGTCTTTTTGTCATCTGTTTGCAGCAAAAAACTGGGATATGATTTAGCAAACAGAAAAAAGATATAAAAAAAAACACATAAATAGTATACGAAAATATTCTTAGGAATAGGACATAATGAATTGCCTAAACTGTAGCCTCCAAGTTTATCTTTCTGCTGGAGTCTCTGGTGACCACAACTTATGCTCACTTTCATGATAAATCATGGAAATGTTTAATAAAGACTACTTTTCTTTTTCTTTTCTCCTATTTTTTGCATCTTTATTCTTGTCTCAACTATATGCAACATTCTGATATTTTAAGACCCTAATAGAAATTTAGCATTGTTGAAATAGATCAACATAAAACATTTCCCTATGAATCAAAACCTGGAAAGTAAAAGATTGGCTTTGCTTACATTCTGGTGTGTCCCTATTAAGTATTGTTTCTCCTTTTTTTGTCCTCCCGCCATCCTTTCTGCTCCTCTGGTGACCCCCCAAGCAGGTTACTGTACCTGAATTGACAGCAGAAACAGCAACTTTATAATATTTGCATAAATTCAGTAAGCATTTACTGAGTGCCTGGTGTTTACTAATTCTTTCCATAAGTATGTATTGAGCGCCTACCACATGCCAGGCACTGTTGGGGAGGGCAGAGAAAGAGAGAGATGGAGACAGACACGGAGACAGAGAGAGGAAGACAGAAAGAGAGAAGAGAAGGAGGGAGGGAGAGAAAACAGCTCTTGGAGCCTTGGATTGTGGAACACAGAAAAATAAAAAATAAACGCCTGTCTTAAGGAGAGATTACAGTCTAATACAAGGGAGATGAAGCATAGAATGACCACCACATAGAGTGTGGTGAGTGCCATAGTGGAGAAAAAGGAAGTCTGCTGGAGGACTGCAGAAGAGGGCTGCAACACTGTTTTCAAGCAGTTTTTTTTTTGTTTTTTTCCCTGTTAAAATTTCTAATCTCTATTCAGCCTAGAGGAATATTTTTAAAATGTATAAGTCAGGAATTTTCCTACTGTAAGTGAATGAAACCCAACTCAAACTGGCTTAAGCAAAATAAAGACTTTATTGGCCTGTGAAATGGAAAAAAATCGTGGTGCTTCAGGCAAGTCAGATCCAAATGCCCAAACAATGTTCTCAAGACTCACTCTGTTCCTTTCAAACTATCCCCTGTTCTCGGAGTGTTGGCTTTATCCCCAGCAGATTCTTTTCACATGTTGGTTCCTAGCAGTTCCAGGCCTTCATCCTGGAAAAAGAGTTTCTCTTTTCCAGTAGTTGAAGGAGTGCATTTTATTGGACTGACCTGGTCACGTGCCCATCCCTAACACACTTGCTCTGCCCAGGGTGGTAGAATACTGGAGTCTGAACAGGGCAGTGGGGCATGAGACCAAATGAGACTGAGAGAGGGGTGGCTTTCCAAAGGAAAATCTGGGTATAATTAACAGAAGAAGGCAGGCAAACCAACATATAGCCACTAAAACAGTGTAGCTAATTACCTTTTCTTTCATCTCCACTGCAGTAAGTTTAGAAAGAGCAAGAGACTAGGTCTGCTTTTCCTGTGTGTCATCTTAACAGACTTAGAGATGCTGGTCATAATCACTATGGAGTAGGAGCAAGGTATAAAAATCTGGACATGTTTCTAGCTTCTCTTAAGTTAGTCCCTCAATTTGGGTTTTATTCTTTGAGCTGAAGTGCTATGCATTTCCTGACAGTAAGACATATCCTTAAACAAATATGTAGCCATAAACCATACCGCCCCCAAATGAAATGATATCTTGATTAACCCATGCCATTTCTTTTCTTCATTAACACAGACATTCAAGCACTGATTGCAAGAGGATAAGACTATCGGGTATTTTTTTTAACTCTTAAAATTAATTTTAAGTTAATTTTTTTAACTCTTAAAAAGGAGTGGATGCTAGGGCCGGCCCCATGGCTTGGCGGTTAGGTGCGCGTGCTCTGCTGCTGGCGGCCCGGGCTCGGATCCCGGGCACGCACCGATGCACCGCTTCTCCGGCCGTGCTGAGGCTGCGTCCCACATACAGCAACTGGAAGAATGTGCAGCTATGACATACAACTATCTACTGGGGCTTTGGGGGAAAAATAAATAAATAAAAATTAAAAAAAAAAAAGGAGTGGATGCTCAAATCCTACTAAGATGTGGGGGTGGGGAGGAAACCATTGCCATTTCTAGCACACGGGCTAGAAATGAAACTCTGCGCCTGAACAAAGGTTGTGATAATGGAGAGAAGAGAACCAAATCAAGAAAGATTTAGGAAGTAGAATCATCAGGCCTTGGTAACTGATTGCACAAGAGGGAAGAAGAAGAATCCTTTAGATGATACTAGTTTCTGGATTGAAAAACTGGGCTGATAGTGGTATTACCAACAAGGATATTTAATGAAGGAGGAAGAAGAGGTTTGGGAGGAGGGAGTACAAAGATGACATAACACAGTTTTCTATATATTGAATTTGAGTAGCTAGTGGAACTTCCAAATGGTGAGTCCAATTAGTATCTCAGAAAAGAGACTTGGGTTACAGGCAGGGACACAGGTGTCCAAAATCACCAAATAAATAATAGTCAGAATCATGGGATCAGATGACTCTTCTACTCTCAAAAGAAATCATTTTGGGGGCCGACCCAGTGGCATAGCGGTTAAGTTTGCGTACTCCGCTTTGGCAGCCTGGGGTTCGGAGGTTCAGATCCTGGGTACGGACCAACACACCGCTTGTCAAGCCATGCTGTGGCGGTGTCCCATATAAAGTAGAGGAGGATGGGCATAGATGTTAGCCCAGGGCCAATTTTCCTCAGCTAAAAGAGGAGGATTGGCAATGGATGTTAGCTCAGGGCTAATCTGGAAGAAAGGAGAGAGGGAGGGAGGGAGGGAAGGAAGGAAGGAAGGAAGGAGCGATGGAAGGGAGGAAGGAAGGAAGAAACCATTTTGGGGCCAGCTCTGAGCTCCGCTTCGGCGGTCCTGGTTCGGTTCCCAGGCACAGACCTACACCACTCGTGGGCAGCCATGCTGTGGTGGCCACCCACATACAAAATAGAGGAAGACTGGCGCAGATGTTAGCTCAGGTCGAATCTTCCTTAAGCAAAAAGAGGAAGATTGGCAACAGATGTTAGCTCAGGGCTACTCTTCCTCAGCAAAAAAAGGAAACCATTTTGTAATGTAAACATAACAATTTAAAAATCAATAAATATTTATTCTGTCATAGTAGGACATAAAGATAACTTTTTAAAAAAAATTTGTTTTCAAGGAGTTTCTATTCCTACATATATATTTTAATTTTTGTGAGTTTAAAATTGGTATGTTAGATTTTCTTAAAAAAAACTTTTGTTTTTTAAACTGTAAAAGTAACATGCTTTTTGTAAAAAAATTAGAAACTAAGCAAATTATAAAGAAGAAAATTAAAATCATCTGTAATTCCACTTTGTAGCTATCACAATTTTGGACTATTTTTTCATCATTTTTCTAACTATATTTTATGTGCATAATTTCTTTCACAGTTTTGATAACATACATATTTTCAGTTTTGTATCTGCTTTTTCATTTAATATTGTCAAGTATTTTCCATGGCATTAAAAAGTCTTCATATTAATAATTTTCATGGCTGTATAACATTTCACCTCTTGGACATTCATCTCCTTTCTGATGGACATTCATATTGTTTCCAACCTTTCAGTGCTATAAATCATGCTTTAATATTTTTTCATAAGTGTTTTTCCCATTTCTGATTTTTTTAGAATAGAGTTCTAAAAGTGGAACTAATCAAAGTATATAAACATTTTTAAGTGTCTTGATACATAATGCCAAATTTTAATTTCAAGCTTGTAGTTGTAAGCTTATAGTAATTAATGCTTCTTCCCAGCAAGCAATCGGAACATTTGCTGTCATACTCACCAACAGTAAGATGGCTAATTTAAAAACAAACTTTACAATTTGACTGATAAAACATTACGTTATTGTTAAAAAATAAATTATATTGAGTGAAAGAAGCCAGACAAAAAAGAGTATACTGTATGCTTACATTTATATAAAACCCTAGAAAATGCAAACTCCAAGTCACAGAGAGCAGATCAGTGGTTGCCTGGGGACCGGGGGTAGGGCAGTGGGAGGAAGGGATGAAAAAGCCGGTAAGAAGAAAATTTGCAGGGTGATGAATATGTTTACTATTTTGATTGTGGTGATGTTTTCATGGGTGTATGCAAATGTCAAACTTACCAAATTATACACTTTGCAAATGTGCAATTTATTGTATATCAATTACACCTCGATAAAGCTGTATAACAATTGTGAAAAATAAATATTGTTTTAATCTGATTTTTAAAAATTGTTAGTGTGAATAGTTTTCACATGTTTTAGTTATGAGTATACACTTTTGTGATTTTTTTCATGTTTTCTACTAATTTTTCTACCTGCGCCCTAGCAATTTTCTCCTGGATTTGTGAACTCTTTACATATTAAGAAAATTCACCCCTAAAGTTCTCCAGCTTTCTTTGTAATTTTTTTCTCTGTTACAGCATGCTTTTCGGAGAATTCATTTATTTGTGGAAGATAATTTTAACCAAGAGGATGCACTATAACCCTACAAATCTCTAAACTACAGTAAATTGTTAATCATCACTTTGCAAAACAAACAAAAATTCTTTAAACAAAATTCAAATTATGAAATGAAGGGGTGTTACAACCAAGGCCTTCAGAATTGGCATCTAAAATATACTGCACATCTGCTTTGATGTTTTGGAGCTATCTTCTTAAGTTACTATGACATAGTAAACAGTGGAGATGAAGGACCTTTTTAAACAAAAATTACACGACACTACTTTGGGAGTTTGGCTAGCAGTCACTTTGCTTACAAAGACGCACGCAGTAATTACCTTCCCTGACTTCCTCGGGCTCCTCCTTTGGCTGCTTACACAGGAAATAAAAGGTGGGCAATGCCACGGATGATCTCACGCTGGCATGACGTCAAGAACCCTTGACGTCAGAAGGCGGTTGCCACGGGGACCATTCGCCAGCGACGGCAGAGTCGTGAAACCCCATCACCACGCTCCGTCTCCGTTGCGGCCTCTGCAGGGTCTAAGCTGCTAAAGAAGCTTTAACCTTAAGGGGGCCTCAGGGAGAGAGGAGTTGTGCTGCTGCCTCCGCGAGCCCCACCTCCGCGGCTCCGGTTCCCGGGCCCGGCCTGTGGCGGCGAGCGGCGGCCGCAGGAAGCGGGCGGCGGCGGCGGCGGGCGACCCGCCCGGGGCTCCCTGGCTCGGTGCAGGGCTGGGAGCGGGGATCCGCCATATTGGAGCCCGAGCCGAAGGTGCCTTGCAGCGGCGGCGCGAGGCGCGCGAAGGTGGCGGCGCTGGCCTGGGGCTGGGAGGAGTCGGCCGCGCCGGGGCCCGCAAGGCTGGGGAGTGAATGAGCCGCTCGCGCTAGTCTCCTCCCCGCCCACTCCCTCCACTTTCCGCCGCCGGGACCGGGCCGGGAGGGGGCCGGAGTCGGCCGTGGCAGCGGCGGCGGCAGGATGTTCTCCAAGAAGCCGCACGGGGACGTGAAGAAGTCGACCCAGAAGGTGCTGGACACCAAGAAGGACGCGCTGACCCGCCTCAAGCACCTGCGCATCGTCATCGGTGAGGAGCGAGGGGCGGCGGCGCCCGGAGGCCTGCGGTGCCCGGCCTTCCCTCTCCCGGCGCCCCGGGGACTCCCCCTCCGGTCCCGGGGCGGTGCGGGGGACGAGGGCGAGGCGTCGCCTCTGCGGGGACGCGCGGGGGCGGATAATTTGGGGAAGGGAAAACTTGGCAGTTGACAAACACTAATCACCACTAACCCAGGGTTATCTAGTTCTGAGTTACTAGTCCGAGCTCATTTTTTAAAATTAGTTATTACTCTAAAAACTTAGATATTTTTTAGACTTTCCGGAGTCTGAGTGTTGTGGATAATGGTGTTTATAGGATATGTTTGTCAGATGACTACCGCCCTCCCCACCCAAGTGAAAAGAAAAAAATGGTCTCAGACAATATAAACCTTGATTTTTCACGTTTCTTGGCTGCTGAGGGCAAGGAGGAAGCAGTTATACCTCTTTGGGAAGTGGGTGTTTCCCAAAAAGCTTGTGGGAAAGAGCCCCGCCCTTCTGTTAATACACCTTGTTCATCATTGCTGTCTTTCAGAGGGAGAACTATTATTAGTTAGAGAAAACAGGGTAGTTTATAGCTTCCTTTGCTTCTCGAGAATTGTATAGAATTCTATTTTTATGTCATTAAAATTTTCTTGCCATTTGTTGCCCTCTACTTCTGTTTTGCTGGCAGGCCAAACAGTGCTCTGAGTTGTGGATATACCGTTAAACGAGTCTTTTGGATATTTGGTCATTTCGTAGGCTGATGAGAGCTATAATAATACTTATGGAATAACTTCTCTGGTACTTGCATCTTTTTGGATGAAATTTGAGGTTAAAAGGAAAGTTAGTTTGCCTGTGTTGATACAGAGGTAATGGCAGAACTGAGTTTAGAACCCAGATGCCTGAATCCTAGTTCAGAGTTTATCATTTCAAGCTCTCTTCTAATGAGTGTTTGTTTTGAAAAGTGATTTTTATTCAGTGATAGAAGTCCCTTATTTGAGGTGCGTGTTTCTCTACTATATTGTTTACTCATACCACCAGGATCCACCAATAATACCCAACATCTGTATGGCGCTTTACTGTTTACAGAATGATTTCATCTAACATAATTAATCCTCACAATAACTCGAGAGGTAGATATTATCCTCCATTTTTCACAAATGAGAACGCTGAAGTTTGGGAATGTTAAGTCGTCATTCCAGCTACCAGAAGGCAGAGTCAGTACGGGATCCCAGATTTCTGTCTTCAGTTTGTTTTTTACTCTTCCTATGTTTATGACAGCTAATCTTTATCACAAGTAAGCTGTATTTATTCCTGTGGAATAGTAAGAAAGCAATTCAAGTCAGTTTAGCAATACAAAAATAAACCCAGTTTTCAAGGAAATATGTCTTCTAAATATTGTTGAGATTGTGGTCTTTTTATTTTCATTCTGCTTGAGAGTTAAGTCATTGAAGACAAAATTTGGCTGAGAGAGTGAGATAGGGAAAGTTAATGTGTGAACTGTAAGAGATGTATCACAGATAATGGCAGTTTGAAATTGAAGACTTAATGGAATTTGATGCCTACTTGGGACAAACTAGGTTCGGTAATGGCAGAGCTATAAAGTTGGGTTCCAATAGAGTATTGACATTTCCTAAATTAGCTGCCATAATTCTTTAGTTGTAAAGTGGTTAAGGAATGGTTCATACATATTTCTTTGACATAGAAGTTTTTTCCGTCTGGGAGACATGGTCTAAATTAAGAGGTCACACGTCAGGTATTTTGTAGGGCCTAGCTTCCTTGGTTTGAAAACAAAACGAGTTAAGAAAAACTTTTTACTTTTTAGTAATTTATGGGCTTTTAAAAAATGGAGCATCTACTGTATATAAACATTTAAAATATCCTTAGGAACCTTCAAATGGTGAACATAGTGCTCTCAGACTCGCCACCCTGTGAGTGGACAAGGTCCATACAGAGGGATTAATACACCTCAGTAGTTTTAGAACAGTAGTTCTCAACTGGGGACAATTTTGCCCTCCTGGGGACATTGACAATGTCTGGAGACACTTTTTGTTGTCACAACTGGATGGATGTGCTGCTGTCATCTAGTGGGTAGCAGGAATGCTGTTAAACATCTTAAAATGCACAGGATGGTCCCTCACAACAATATTCCATCTCTAAATGCCAATAGTACTGAGGTTTAGAAACCTTGTCAAAATGTAGAGTAAAAGATAGACCTCCAAATGCTATACTTGGTTTTAATATATTAATTATATATTATATCTTTAAATAGTTATAGTTATGTTGTTTGAAATATGGTTAATGTAATTCCTAAGAAAATGAGCGGGAGAAAGTAGAATGACAAAGCTGAAAGGCATCTTCGAGGTCCACCAGTCAGCTACCTCATTTGCAGATGGGAGAGCCGCTTTAAATCCTTTTTGGAACTAGATACAGGTTTTACGTAAAGTGAACACTATGAGGAAACTAGTTTGCAAAGTAATTGGGCGTTGCCAGTTACATAGGATTTTGATTTTTTTGGTGCCCTCTGAACTTTTTTTTTTATTGAAGTATAATTGACATACAGTATCCAGTTAGTTTCAAGTGTACATCATACTGATTCAACATTTATTTGCATTATGAAATGATCACCACAATAAGTCTAGTTACTGTTTGTCACCATACAAAGTTATTGCAATATTATTGACCATATTTACTATGCTATACATTACATCTCCATGACTTATTTATTTTATAACTGGAAGTTTGTACCTCTTAATCTCTTTCACCTATTTTGCCCACTCCCCAACTCTTCCCCACTTTGGTAACCGCCAGTTTGTTTCCTGTATCTACGAGTCTGTTTCTGTTTGTTTTGTTTGTTCATTTGTTTTGTTTTTTAGATTCTACATATAAGTGAATCATATGGTACTTGTCTTTCTCTGTTTGAGTTATTTCACTTAGCATAATACTCTCTAGGTCCATCCATGTTGTCGCAAATGGCAAGATTTCATTTATTTATGGCTGAGTAATATTCCATTATACTTTTATACCACGTCCTCTTTATCCGTTCATCTGTCGATGGGCATTTAGATTGCTTCCGTATCTTGGCTATTGTGAATAATGCTGCAGTGAACTTAGGGGTGCATATATCTCTTCGAATTAGTGTTTTCATTTTCTTTGGATAAATACCCAAAAGTGGAATTGCTGAATTGTGTGGTAGTTCTATTTTTAATTTTTTGAGAAACTTCCATGCTGTTTTCCATAGTGGCTGCACCAATTTACATTCTCACCAACAGTGTATGAGTGTTCCATTTTCTCCATATCCTCACCAACACTAGTTATTTTTTGTCTTTTTGATAATAGCCATTTTGACAGGTGTGAGGTATTATCTCTTGTGATTTTTGTGTTTCCCTGATGATCAAGCATCTTTTCATGTGCCTGTTGGCCATTTGTATGTCTTTTGTGGAAAAATGCCTGTTCAAGTCCTCTGCCCATTTTTTAATCAGATTGTTTGTTTTTGAACTATATTTTTAAACTTTAAATTGAACTGCCATTCACTCAGGGTATTTATAGGAGCATTCAGTTAATCCAAATATATAAGAACATAATTTAAGCATCCATTTTAAACCTTTTTCCTGATACATGTTCCCACTGTAGGACAATTCCAGCTGAATTTATAGAACTTGACTCTGAAGGATTTAAATTTAAATCTGCTGTGTTTATTGATATTGCTGTATATTTGATTTGTAGGAACTGCTAGAGTTTTTAAAAAATAGAAATAAAGTCTAATTTCTAAAGTTTCATGTTGTCCTCTCTCTCTGCCCCCCCTTTTATAATTAATAGCCTTAAGATAATGATATTAAGTTAGCACATGTAAAGTGGCTAGCATAATACCTGGCATTTAGTGGATATTGACTGTTAATTTTCTTCTGTGGCAAGGTAACAGTTCAGTCTTCTTGATTTAAAAATAAAAAGATAAGTGCTTATTTAGCTGATACATATATTGATAATTGTTGGATCAGTCTAATAGCTTTATAGAGGTATAATTGACATACAATAAATTGCATACATTTAAAGTGTATAATTGAATAATTTTTGACATACATATACCTTGTGAAGCCATGATAACAATCAAGATTAGGAACATATCCAGACAGTCAAAATAACAAATATACCTGTAACCTCTCAAAGTTTCTTTTTTTGTGTGAGGAAGATTCAGACCCGAGCTAACATCTGTTGCTAATCTTCCTCTTTTTGCTTGAGGAAGATGTGCCCTGAGCTAACATCTGTGCCAGTCTTCCTCTACTTTGTATGTGGGACACCCCCCCAGCATGGCTTGATGAGTGGTGTAGGTCCATGCCTGGGATCAGAACCTGTGAACCCCAGGCCGCCAAAGCGAAGTGCACGAACTTAACCACTATGCCACTGGGCTGGCCCCCTCAAAGTTTCTTTTTGCCCCTTTGCAATCCCTTCCTCCCACCTCTCCTTGCACCACCCCACCCCCTTCCCAGGGCAACCACTGATCTGCTGTCACTCTAGATTAGTTTACATTTTCTGGAGTTTTATATGTATATGTGGCATTATGCAGTATTTACTCTCTATGGTTTCTTTTACTCAGCCTTATTATTTTGAAATTCATCTGTATTGTTATGTGATGTGTCAATAGTACATTGTTTTTGTTGCTGGGTAGTATTCTGTTGTATGGATATGCCACAGTTTGATTATCCATTAACCTGTTGATGGACGTGTGGGTTGTTTTCAGTTTTGGGCTACTACAAATACAGCTGCTGTGAGGTGTACTCGGTGTATAGACATATGCTTTCTTTTCTCTTGGATAAATACCGAGGAGTGGAATGGCTGGATCATATTGCAGTTGTGTGTTTAAGTTTTTTAAGAAGTTGCCATATGGTTTTTTTCCATTTTCCATTCTCACCAGCAGTGTATGAGAGTTCCAGTTCCTCCACAATTGTACCAACACCACATGGTATGGCCAGTCTTTTTAATTTCAGCCACCATGTATAATAAGTAGTAGTGGTTATATTAGTGTTTCCTCAATATCTAATAATGTTGATCTTCTTTTCATGTGCTTATTTGCCACTGTATAACTTCTTTAATGAAGTGTCTGTTCAGATCTTTTACCTATTTTTAAATAGAGTTGTTTGCTTTTTTATTCTGTTTTGAAAATTCTTTATGTATTCTGGATACAAGTACTTTATCAGATAGCTGATTTGCAAAGATTTTTTTTCCCCAGTCTTTCTTTGGATTGTCTTTTAATTCCCATAACATTTTCTTTGAAGGAGTAGGAATTCTTAATCTTCAGTAAGTCCATATGTCAATTTATTCTTTTATGGTTCATGCTTTTTTATTGTATCTAAAATCTTTGCCTAAGCCAAGGTCACAAAGATTTTCCCCTATGCTTTTTCTAGAAGTTTTATGGTTTTAGGATCTATATTTAGGTCTATGGTCCATCTTGAGTTAACTTTGTAAATATGGTTTGACATTGAAGTTTATATATTTGTGTGTGTGTGTGAGGAAGATTAGCCCTGAGCTAACATCCATTGCCAATCCTTCTCTATTTTTTTTGCTGAGGAACATCAGCCCTGGGCTAACATCTGTGCCCGTCTTCCTCTACTTTATATGTGGAACACCTGCCACAGCATCCCTTGATAAGCAGTGAGCAGGTCGACGCCTGGGATCGGAGCCTGCGAACCCCGGGCTGCCAAAGCAGAGCACCTGAACTTAACCACTACACCAACGGGCAGGCCCCATGAAGTTTATGTTTTGCATATGGATATCCAGTTGTTCTAGCACCATTTGTTGAAAAAGACTGCCCTTCCTCTGCTTAGTTGCCTTTGTACTTTTTCCAGAACTCGGTTGTGTATATATGTGTGGGCCTATTTCTAGACTCTATTTTGTTCCAGTGATCTCTTTGTGTTGGTTCCAATACCACAATTTTTTTTTTTTTTTAGCTGTAACTTGATAATAAATCTTGAAATCAGGTAGTGTTGTCCTTCCAACTTTGTTCTTCTTTTTCAAAGGTTTTTTTGGGGGGAGTGGGGTGCAGGGACTATGCCAGGTCCTTTACATTTCAATTAGCTTGTCAATTTCTAAGATTTTTTTTTACATAAATAAAATAAAAAATTCTTGCTGGGATTTTGATTGGGATCGTGATGAATCTATAGGTCAATTTGGGAAAAATGGCCAACAATATTGAATTCTCTGACTCATGAACAAGGGATGCTTCTCCATTTAGATAGGGCTTCTTTAATTTTTCTAGCAGTGTTCTGTAGTTTTTAATGTACAGATTTTATACATCTTTTGTCACTTATCCCTAAATATTTTCTACTTTTGATGCTCTTGTAAATGGTATCTTTATATCCATTTTTGATTGTTGCTAGTGTAAGGAAATATGATTGATTTTGGTATATTGAGCTTGTATCCTGAAACCTTGCTAAACACTTATTCTATTAGTTTTTGTAGATTCTGTTGAATTTTTTACATAGACAACATCATTGTCTGTGAGTAAAGACAGTTTTACTTCTTCCTTTCCAATCTGGATGCCTTTATTTCTTTTTCTTGCCTTATTGAACTCACTAGAACTTCTAGTACAGTGTAGAATAGAAGTGGTGAGAGTGGACATCCTTGTCTTGTTGTTGATCTTAAGGGTAAAGCAATCAATTTTTTATTGTACAACATGATGTTAACTGTAGGTTTTTCATAGATGCTCCTCTTTATCATGTTGAAAAAGTTTCATTCTATTGCTGGTTTGCTGCGAGTTTTCATCAGAAATGGATGTTGGATTTGTCAAATGCTTTCTCTGCTTCTATTGAGATGAACAGATTTTTTTTTTTCATTTGTTAGCATGATGAATTAGTCATTGATTTTCAAATGTTAAATCAACTCTGCAATCCTGGGATTAAACTTCACTTGGTCATGATGTATTATCATTTTTATATGTTGTTGGATTTGACATGCTACAATTTTGTTTGTAATTTTTGTGTTTATGTTCACGAGGGATATTAGTTGATATTTTTCTTGTAATGTTTTTGGTTTTGATACCAGGTAATGTTAGCCTCATAGTATTAATTGAGAAGCCTGGTTGTATTAATTCATTTCTTTCTTTTCAACTTTCTGGAAGTGTTCATGTAGAATTGGTCTTATTTCTTCCTTGAATGTTTGGTAGACTATACCAGGGAAGCCATCTGGATCTGGAGTTTTCTTTGAGGGAAGGTTTTTAACTACTTTTATAGATAGAGGGCTATTTACATTATCTATTTTTTCTTGAATGAGCATTGGCAGTTTGTGTCTTACAAGGAATTTTCTCATTTCATGTAAGTTGTCAAATTTATAGGTATAAAGTTGTTCATAATACTCCCTCATTATCCTTTTGATATCTGTAGACTCTGTGGTGATGTCACCGCTCTTATTCCTGATATTGATAATTTATATTGATAATCTTTCTTTTCCTGATCAGTCTGAATAGAGGCTTATCATTCTTATTGATCTTCTAAAAGAACCAGCTTGTGGCTTTATTGATTTTCTTTATTTTTCTGTTTTTATTTCATTGATATCTGCTTTGATCTTTGTTATTTCCCTTTTTCTGGTTAGTTTAATTAGCTTTTTAAAATTTAGTTTAATTTGCTCTTTTTCTAGTTTCTTAAGGTGTAAACTGAGGTTATTGATTTGAGACCTTCCTTCTTTCTGCTATAGGCATTTGGTGATATAAATTTTCCCCTAAGTAGCATCCCATAGATTATGGCATTTTGTATTTTCATTTTCAGTTAGGTCCAAAATGCCTTCTAACTTCCCTTTTGATTTCTTCTTTGATTCCATGGGTTATTTACAATATTTGTGGATTATTCAGATATCTTTCTCTTATTGATTTCTAATTTAATTCCATTATAGTCAGAGAATGTGTGTCTTATGGCTTGAATTCTTTAGAATTTATTGAAATTTGAACATGTTTTAACTTTATAGATGTTCCATATGCACTTGAAAACAATATGTATTCTGCTGTTGTTGGGTTGAGTGTTCTAAAAATGTCAATTAGAACAACTTGTTTGATAGTGTTGTTCAAGCCTTCTATATCCCTGCTGAGTTTCTGTCTGCTTGTTTTTATCAGTTATTGAGAGGAGGGCTGAAGTTTCTGACTGTAATTGTGGGTTTGTCTATTTCTTTTGGCAGTTCTATCAGATTTTCTCTTCATGTATTTTGAAGCTCTGTTACTAGGTACCTGAATATTTAGGATTATTTCTTCTTGGCAAATTCACTCCTTTATCATTATGAAATAATCTCTGTCTCTGGTAATAGTCTTTGCTCTGAAATCTACTTAGATAGTAATATAGCATTACAGTAAATAAAATATTTATATATTTATTAAATATTTATATGTTTACTGTATTATATATAAGATTTAAAGTAATAGAATTTCCACTTTCATTTACTGGTGTTAGTAGGGTATTTATTTTCCTATCTTTTTAATTTATTTGTATCCTTATATTAAAAGTGGATTTCTTGTTGACAGTGTATGTTGAGTCTTACTTTTTATTTTTTTTTGGTGAGGAAGATTCACTCTGAGCTAACATCTGTGTCAGTCTTCCTCTATTTTGTAGGTGGGTCACCACCAACTAGTGGTGTGGGTCTGCGCCTGGGAACCAAACCTGGGTCGCTGAAGTGGAGCATGCCGAATTTAACTGCTAGGCCACGGTGCTGGCCCCAAGTCTTACTTTTTTATCTAATCTAATAATCTCAGCCTTTTAATTGAGATGTTTGGATGATGTACGTTTTTTTCTTTGTCACCATGCTGTATGTTACATGCCCAGAACTTATTTATCTTATAACTGGAAGTTTATACCTTTTGACCACCTTTACGCATTTCCCCCACTCCCACCCCTTGCCTCTGGCAACCACCATTCTGTTCTCTGTATGAGTTCGGTTTTTTTAGATTCCACATATCAGTGAGATCATACAGTGTTTGTCTTTCTCTGTCTGACTTATTTCACTTAGCATAATACCCTCAGGATCCCCCTATGTTGTAGCCAATGGCAGGCTTTTCTTTTTTTTTCTGGCTGTATAATATGTCATTGTATGTATATGTATATGTGTGTGTATGTATGTGTATATACACACACAGAGACACACATTATATATCACATTTTCTTCATCCATTTATCTGTCAGTGGACACTTAGGTTGTTTCCATGTCTTGGCTATTATAAATAATGCTATAATGAACATGGGGGTGCAGATAGCTCTTCAAAGTAGTGATTTTGTTTCCTTTGATTATATACACAGAAGTAGAATCGCTAGATCATATGGTAGTTCTATTTTTAATGTTTTGCGAAACCTCCATACTGCTTTCCATAGTGGCTGTACCAACTTAACATTCCCACCAACAGTGCACAAGGGTGCCTGCCATTTTCTCTACATTCTTTCCAGTACTTATTTCTTTTTGATAATAGGTGTGAGGTGTTACCTCATTGTGGTTGTGATTTGCATTTCCCTGTGATTAGTGATGTTGAGCACCTTTTCATGTACCTGTTGGCCATATGTCTTCTTTGAAAAAATGTCTATTCATATCCTCTGCCCGTTTTTAAATTGGATTGTATATTATTTTACTGTTTAGTTACATGAATTCTTTATATATTTTGGATGTTAGCCCCTTATCAGATATATGATTTGCAAATATTTTCTCCATTCCAAAGGTTGCCTTTTCATTTTGTGGATGATTTCTTTTGCTGTACAGAAGCTTTTTATTTTAATGTAATCTCGATTGTTTATTTTTGTTTTTCTTTGCTTTGCTCTTGTTCTCAAATCCAAAAAATCATCACCAAGATCAACGTCAAGGAGCTTATCGCCTGTGTTTTCTTCTAAGAGTGTTATGGTTTTGGGTCTTATTATGTTGAAGCTTTTAATCCATTTTGAGGTAATTTTTGTGTATGGTGTAAGATAGTGGTCCAGTTTCATTCTTTTGCATCTGGCTGTCCAATTTTCCCAACACTGTTTATTGAAGAGGTTATCCTTTCCTCATTGTATATTCTTGGTTCCTTTGTCATAAATCAGTTGACCATTTGTGTGTGGGTTTATTTCTGGGCTCTCTGTTCTGTTCCATTCATCTCTTGTGTCTGTTTTTACACCAGTACCGTACTATTTTGATTACTGTAGCTTTATAAAATAGTTTGAAATCAGGGAGTGTGATGTCTCCAGCTTTGTTCTTTCTCAAGGTAGCTTTGGCTATTTGGGGTCTTTTGTGGTTCCATACAAATTTTAGGATTGTTTTTTCTATTTCTGTGAAAAGTGCAATTGGAATTTTGATAGGGATTGCATTGAATCTGTAGATCGCTTTGTGTAGTATGGACATTTTAACAATATTAATTCTTCCAATCCATGAGCATGGAATCTTTCCATTTATCTGTGTCTTTTTCAGTTTCTTTTGTCAGTGTCCTGTAGTTTTCAGTGTACAGATCACTCACCTCCTTGGTTAAATTTATTCCTAGATATTTTATTCTTTTTAATGCAACTATAAATGGGATTTTTTCTTAATATCTCTTTCTGACAGTTCATTGTCAGTGTATAGAAATGCAGTTGATTTTTGTATATTGATTTTGTATCCTGCAATTTGACTGAATTTGTTTATTCTAACAGTTTTTTGATGGAGTTTTTAGGGTTTTCTGTATATAAGATCATGTCATCTGCAGATAGAGACAGTTTTACTTCTTCCTTTCAGATTTGGATGCCTTTTATTTCTTCTTCTTGTCTGATTGCTCTGGCTAGGACTTCCAATACTATGTTGAAAGGTGTTCCTGATCTTAGAGGAAAAGCTTTCAGCTTTTCACTTTGAGTATAATGTTAGCTGTGGGCTTGTCATATATGGCCTTTATTATTTGGAGATGTGTTCCCTCCATTCCCAGTTTTTTGAGAGTTTTTATTATGATTGGATGTTGAATTTTGTCAAATGCTTTTTCTGTACCTATTGTGATGAATATATGATTTTTATTCTTCATTTTGTTAGTGTGGTAAATCACATTTATTGATTTGTGGCTGTTGAACTATCTTTGCATGCCTGGAATAAATCCCACTTAATCATGTTATGCTACTTTTAATGTATTGTTGAGTTCACTTTGCTAATATTTAGTGGAGGATTTCTGCATCTATGTTCTTCAGGGATATTGGCCTGTAATTTTCTTTTCTTGTAGCATCCTTATCTGGTTTGGTTTTCACAGTAATGATGGCCTTGTAAAATGAGTTTGGAAGTGTTCCCTCCTCTTCTTTGATCATAATCAAAATTTAATGTCATTATTGATTTGGTTAAGTTTAAGTCTTTCATCTTGCTGTTTGTTTTCTGTTTTGCCTATCAGTTCTTAATTCCCTTCCCTTTTTTTTTTGCCTCTGTTTGTATTAGTTTAATAAATTTGCAGTTCTTTTTAAAATCTCCTTTGTTGACTTACTAGCTATAATCTTTTATCATTTTAGTGATTGCTGTATGATTTATGGTATACATCTTTAACTTAGCAGATTCTACTATTGAGTGATATTTTACCACTTCTCATATTGTATAAGAAATTTACAAGAGTACTTCCATTTCTCCCCCCAGCCCTTATACTTTTTTGGTCATACATTTTCTTATACATGTTACAAACCCCACATTATGCTGTTTATATAGGTAGTTGTCTTTTAAAGATTTTTATATAGGTAGTTGTCTTTTAAAGATTTTTAAATAATAAGAAAAAGGCATATATTTACTCATGTCATAGCATTTGCAGTGCTCTCATTTCTTTGCAGAGATAGACATTTCCATCCACCCAGTATCATTTTGTTTCTGCCTGAAGGATTTCCTTTAACATTCCTTCTGAGGTGATGGTCTGCTGGTGATGGATTCCTTATGTTTTTGTTTGTATGAAAAAGTCTTTGTTTTGCCTTCTTTTTTGAAAGATTTTGCTCCGTTTATGATTCTAGGTTGATAGCTTTTTTCATTTGTCCTTTAAAGATTTTACTCCATTGTCTTTTTGCGTGGATTGTTTCTGATAAGAAGTCTGCTGTCCTCTGTATCTTACTCTGTATGAAACGTCATTTTTTTTTTCTGGCTGCTTTTAAGGTTTTCTCTTCATCACTTGTTTTGAGCAATTTGATTATGATTGCTGTAGTGTAGTTTTCTTAATATTTCTTGGCTTAGGGTTTATTGAGCTTCTTAGATTTGTGGGTTTATGGTTTCATAAAGTTTGGAAAAATTTTTGCCATTTTGTTTCCACTTATTTCTCTGCTCCCTTCTTTTTGGAGTTTCATTTATTAGTATATTAGAAAGCATTAATATTAGATTAGCATTTTAGAAAGTATTATTGATATATTGGAAGGTCTCATAGCTTGAAAAGAACTGACATTCTTTCCTTTTTTTTTTGGATTCTTTTTTCTCTCTGTTTTATACTGGATAGTTTCTATTGCTGTGTCTTCAAGTTCACTAGTCTTTTCTTCTGCCTCATGCAATCTGCCATTAATCCTATTTCATTTATTTTTTCATCTCGGACGTAGATTTTGGGTAAATAAAAGAATAAGTATATCATCTACATGTCTTCTTAACTTTGTGAACTTATGGAATAGAATTAAAATAACTTGATATACTTCTGTGCTCATTCTAACATCTCTGTCAATTCTGGGTCAACCTCAATCAATTGATTTTTCTCCTTATCCTGGGTTGTTTTTGTGCTTCTTTGTATGCCAAGTAATCTTTGGATTTCTGATATTGTGAATTTTACTTTCTTAGCTTTTGGATATTTTCATATTCCTATAAATTCTTGATGTTTTTTCTGGGGTACAGTTAGGTTACTTGAAAACAGTTTGATCATTTCATGTCTTGCTTTTATGATTTGTTGAGTGTGTCCATCTAGGGCTAATTATTACCTACTATGAGGCAGTACCTTCCCAAGTATCCTACTCAATGCCCTGCAGACTATGAGGTTTTCTTTGTAGCCTAGCTCTTGGGAACAGGCACTGTTCCTGTTCTTACGTGAGCATCTGCTACTGTTCTCTCAAGTTTTTTCACATAGTTCTTTCTTCTGTCTTGGGAAGTTTCCTTATAAGTATGTTATGGTCATACTGAAAGGGGACCCCGTCCAGTCTCCTGGGTTCTTACTGTGTGCATCTCTCCCTCTTCTGTGCTCTGTCCTGTGGACTTTAATTACCTTGGTCTCCATGGACTGTCAGCTCGTTTTCTCACCTCATGAATTCCACTGGCTTTGCCTGGGGTCCCTTTCCTCTCACCATGGCCTGGTAACTTTTAAGTCAATAAGCTGGAGCAGTTGCAGTTGGTTTGCTGTTTGTCAGAAGTGACTTCCCTTACCTGATGTCTGTACTTGCTTGAAACAAACAAAAAAAACCACAAAAAACTCTGAAACATAAACAACAGTTGTCAAGACACTGGACATCAGATGCTGATAATATGAGGTTCTCTTAAATGAATGAGACTGAAAATTGGCTTCATACAAAGCAACCTGGTGCCCAGTTTTTACTTTTTTACATTAAGAAGAAATTTATCATCAAATGTTTAATGAAAAATATCTTTTTTTCCCTTCAATCTGAATATATTAATGTTTTCACAAGGAAAATTAGATTAAAATATCTAAGATCAGAAAAGTAAAAAGCTATTGTGCAACAGATATGAATGGTAATGTGTAAGGACAGAAACAAATACTATATGTTCATTAAGTAAATAACTTAAAAATGGCATAGGTTAACTTGGAACAGATATGGCTGGAAATGGGAAAATGTGTAGGGTAATTGTGAACTGTAAACTGCCTGTAAAAATAAACTAACTTGATATTTGAATATATTTTTAAGGGTTTGATATACAAAGTTAGTAAGTAATCCTGTATACATGACATTAGACCATTTTATGTTTTTAAATTTCTATGTACTTTTTAATTTATATTCTTTAATTTGAAACTTACTGATTTGAAAAATTAATTTGACCTCATTGAAATACTTTATTTTTGTATATTTATGAAGAAATGATTTACTGAGTAGATTACTTAAATAAACAATGTTACTGATTAATTTGCTTAATAAAACAAGATGTTTCAAACACTATAAGCCATCTTTGCATTAACATTTCTTTTATTAAGGATTTTATTGCATCTAAAGGATTTTACATGGCTTATAGGACTGAATAAAATGTGGAATAGAACAATTAGTGATAAAACAGACAATAACTGAATAGCCACCACTTAAAGAAAGGAAACATTATCAGGTTCCAGAGATGAGCTGATTATAGCTATAAGGCATTGAATTTGGTTCTTAGATTTCCTGGCAGCTAAAGTGAAAAGAGAAACATGTTGGGTTACAGGTTTTCAGTGTCTTAGAAAAGAAAGCTTACTTTTTTGTTGTGGTTGTTACCATGTTTTTCTTGACTCTAAATTCAGTCATAATTTGTGTGTATGTGTTCGTATATTATCTAATGTCTCTTCTTTTAGAAGGATCCGTGTGATAGAAATAGACCTTGGAGAAAATAGAAAAGTAGGTGATTAGTATGTTTGTTACATCTGTTCTTTCTAGTATCAAATGACTACACAATCTAAATTGTTTTTCTTTTTTCTTTTCTTTTTCTATTTCTGTAAATGGTGTCACCATCCTCCAGGTTACTAAGACATGAAACTTTCATCTTTAACAACATGGTTGAAAAAGATAAATGGATGTAAGGGTGTCCCACAGACACCTCAAACCCCAAGTCCCAACATAAATTTATCTTTGTCTACCACATTGTCTTCTCTAACTTCTTGTTACCCCTTTCTGGTACTGTACATTTCAGCAGCATTGAACCAGAGATCACTTTCTGTGATGCATGTGCCTTTGCTAATGATATTTGCTGTACCATGCTACCTTCCCATCACTCTTACACCTGAAATCTTCTTACTCGTCCTTCAAGTCTCAGGGCAAAATCTGTACATAGCTTTGGTGAAGCCTTCCCTATCAGGTAGTCATAGGAGCTTTTCCTACACTGTATATAGTTACTTCTTGTAATTTGGTTATTTTATTACAACGTAATTATTTATTTGCATGCCTGTGTCTCATAAGCTTCCTGAGGCCAGAGGTGTGTCTTTTCATCTTCATATCCTTAGACTCAGCACATACCTGGTGTGTAATAGGCGCTCAGTCAATATTATGTAGTTCATGAGGTATGAGGAGAGCAAAGTTGCTCTTCTGTGGGCAACTTCCTTTCAGTCGACAGTGGTAGAAAAGACATTTAAAGTCAGTATTCTGATTAGAAAGAAACTTTGGGTTGTCTTTAGTACCTGTGCAAAAAAAAATGGTTCAGAATTTAAAGTCTGCACTATCTAAAATAGAAAAACAAATGAAAAGAACAAAACAGGACATTATCTGAAAAATGTTTATGGCATTATGGCAGAAGTTATCAGATAATCTCCCCCATTATTGAAAGAAATTTTCATGACCCTTATGTAACATTTAATTTTTAAAAAAACTTATGTCCAGGGGCCGGCCCGGTGGCGCAAGCGGTTAAGTGCGCGCGCTCCGCTGCGGCGGCCTGGGGTTCGCTGGTTCGGATCCCGGGCGCGCACCGACGCACTGCTTGGTAAGCCATGCTGTGGCGGCGTCCCATATAAAGTGGAGGAAGATGGGCACAGATGTTAGCCCAGGGCCGTCTTCCTCAGCAAAAAAGGAGGAGGATTGGCGGGTGTTAGCTCAGGGCTGATCTCCTCACAAAAAAAAAAAAAAAAAAAAAAAAAAAAAAAACTTATGTCCAGTGAACTCAACAACATGTTAGCTTGAAAGTGCACCCCCTACCCTCTCCATTTAACAGAACAATCTGACCTGTAGATGGACGCAGAGGAGAAGGTGACGTGAAGACAGACACAGTTTGCGGCTCTGATTTGGCACAGCGGCCGCAGGAGACTAAAACAAACCTCCTGGCGTTCTGGCGTGTTGCTCTTCCGTGTGAAGTGGAGAGTCAGCTTGTTCAATTCCGTGAATAATATGGTTAGAGTTTGTTTATTGGGTTGCGTTGAATCCACAGATTTCATGTAGAGGAGATTGGCATCTGTAAGATATCTATCCTTCTTATCCCAAGGAGTCTATTTATTTAGACTTTCCTTAATGTTTATAAATAAAAAATTTCATATTTTTCTCTAAGAAAGATTTGCAGATCTTTTTATTGTCAAGAACAGTTACATTAAAAAGGATGTTAAATTTTGTGTGTGTGTGTGTGTGTGCGCGCGCGCGCGCGCGCGCGGAAGATCAGCCCTGAGCTAAGGATGTTAAATTTATAAAGGATGGCTTCTGTTTGCTACAAAACGAGCTCATGTGACCACTTCATTAAATGGTAGCTTAGATAAAGATCAAGAAGAAAGAATGCTTATCTGGATAAAAACATGTAGATCGCTACTGTATATCTTAGAATAGAATAAATTCTAAATAGTTCTAATTCTTTAGTATAAAATGGAAGAAAAAATAAAAAAATATATTTTAAATATTGGGATAGAGAAGACCACGCTTAAAACTTACACCAAAGTTAGAAATCATCACAGACGTGTTCGATAAATTTGCCTATAAAAACTTTTTAAATTTCTAATAGGACAAATCATCATTAACAGAGTTAAAAGACAAACAGAAAACTAAGAAACATTTGCAGCACATTTAAAAGAGTTAATTTCTTTAATTTATGGACTGTTAAAAATTTATGAAATTTGGAAAAAATTATAAAGTATATTGTCAAGACATGGGAACAGATTCTCTCGTACATTGCTGGCAGAATGTAAATTAGAGGGCATTTTGACTGTTAAGTATCAAAATTTAAAATATATGTATGCATATCCTTTTAAACCAGCATTTCCATTTCTTAGTATTTATTCTAAGGAAGTAAGTGGACAAGTGTATGGGATCACTGCAGTGTTGTTCAGAATAGTGAAAAATGTGAACCAATCTAAGTAGTCATTATTTGGGGATTGATTTAGAAATTTAGGTATATTCCTATAGTTGAGTATTATGGTCTCAGGAATTGTTAGCATTCTAAAAATTACTAAATAAATTGGTTGACTTTTTCATATGAATACAAATATAGTTCCATCTCTTCACTATTTTTGAGAAGTTTTTAAGGAGTGAACATTTTCATAGAAGCAGCTGTCATATATTGGTTATAATAGCTAATATTTTTGACTACTTATGTGTGGCAGGCCCTGGATCAAGCATTTTACATGTGTTACCTGACTTAATCCCTGCAACAGCCCAGTGTGGTAGATAGTAATTAATCCCCAAGGAAACTTGAATATTAAATAGCTAGTAAGTAGGGGATATAGTGGATAAAGTCAGAATATCTGGGTTCTGATCTCAGCTGTATTATTTACTTAACACTTTTATAGCTACTTTACCTGTCTATAAATAAAATAACAGCACCTCAGATATAGTTGGAAGATTACATAAAAAAATGCTTTTGAGGCACAGAATATATGGACAAATTTAAAACATTTAAATTTTAATTGGAATTTTAAAGGTGATAACATCAAATCAGAGATATTGTGACCTATTCAAAGTCAAGGAAAAATTTATTCTTAGAAAATAGAGTATAAACCCTTGAATGATCTTGGTGATGGTCTAGATTCTGTAATTTATTATCAGTCTCTAACCTATTAAAAATGGGTAAAGAGAAAATTATTTAAAAGTTACATATTGGGAAAACAACAGAATTGAATGAAAGAAAGTAAAATTCATTGTTGGTATTTTATTTCAAATAAACACAAGGAAATCCTTAAATTGCGTCACTTAGCAACATTACTCTTTCCCTCCTCACCCAAAACTAAAGTAAAATAGCTAATAAAAGGTGTGTTTGTATTACCAAAAATTTGTAGTCATTGTCTGAATTCTTCTAAGTCAGTAGCTTCAAGGTTTCCAGTTATCCTTCCTTTTCCATCAGTTGTTCTTAGGGCCTCCTAGCGGCAAGTTGGTTGTTACTGTAAGGTGCTTCTTATAAACGTGCCATTTTTTGTAAAATGTCTGTAAGAAAAATAATTATCCATCTGCGCTTCCATTTATTTATTTATTTTTTAAATCTGAAAATGATCTGAGAAACCATTTGAATAAGTAACTATAGTGCTTTACTAGGTTTTGGGCAACTGCAAAGGAGTAAAGGAGTTGATGGGATAGTAAAAGAATCATGTCAAATATGAAACATGTTATGAGTATAAAAGAGAGAAGGATTGTGTCTAAAGGAGGGACTTGGAAAAAGCTTCATGGGGCTGGGGCATTTGAGCTGTACCTTGAAAGATGATTAGAATTTGGATAGAAGTAAAAGAAGAGCAGTTTGGATGAAGGTAATGGTAAGAGTACAGATATGAATGCAGGAAAGTGGAAGACAGTAGTCTTCCAAGCTTTAAAAAAAATAAAGATATCAGGCCTCACCCTAGAAATTATGATCTAATGGTGATGTGAATAGACAGGAGTGAGTGTTGTGGGAGATACTGTGGAGGGAGATGATTTATGAGATTTGGTATCCAGGTTTTAATGAGAATTTAGGAAGTAGAGGTTATGCTGCTCCTCTGACTACATCATTCTACTTTTTTGAAATCCTAGTTTTGTTGGTGAATTCGTGGCAGAAATAGATTTCTCACCTCCGGTACAAGTATCAAGGCTACTCAGCCTATACGTCTGCATCATTCCTTCCCAGTCATTACTACTGCTACTCAAAGTGTAGTCTGCAGACTGGTGCTAGTTTACCAACTATTTATTACAGGTCTGCAACAACTTAAGTGCAGAAGTTGAGGTGTGGAGAAGCTCATCTCAATTTGACAATGCTGTGACATCGAAGCATGTGATTAGTGCCATGTGGGCTTGTCTTGTTGAGTAGGATGTAGGCCAGTCTAGGTGCTTTTCACTTTATTTTCTAGTAATTCATTTATTGTAAAGCATTGGTCTGTGATGAATTGGACTTAAAAAACAAAAAACTAGTTCTTTGTAGATAGTTTGAGAAGCATGGTCTATATAGGGTGTTTAGAATTAACTTCTCCCGTTCTAACTCATTCTGCTTTTATCCTCTGTTGTTTTAAAGTGTATGTATTTTTTCCCAGTGTAATAGTATTTACTTTCCCTTGGTGTAATGCGTTTTTCAAATATGCATATGTTTAATTATTTTCAGTATCCAAAAGAATGCCTTTGAGTATGGGGAAATGAATTTAGAAATTATTTTTTATTTTGGAGGCATAGAACTGTATCCAGAATATTAGTAGTACTGTATTTGACTTCTTTCCTATTGTCTGACTACTCAATTAAGAAAAAAACAAAAACAAGACATTATTTTATATAATAGTGGTATACTAACAGCTAGCTAGTCTTTGGCCCTGTAAAAGTGAAGGTAATGCATTTGCTTCCAGTAAACATCAGTCAGTGGTGATATAACAGTTTGCAATTTCTATGCTTAGCAAAAAATTTACTTTTTTCAGTCTGATTTCCATTAACTCTTCTCTTTTTCAGTTTAATTCTTTTTCAGAATTTCAGGAAGTTCTAGTTCTCAGATTCAGTTAGTCAGATGGGGTCTGGCAGATCTCACAAATTGGGATTTCAAGGACTTGAATATTAGACTACCTAAAAGGAGTAGATCAGCCAAATATGAAATAGAAACCTGCACCCATTAGCAGTCACTCCCCGTTTCCCCCTACTGCTTGCCCCTGGCAACTGTTAATCTACTTTCCATCTCTATGAATTTGACTATTCTGGATGTTTCATATAAATAGAATCATAAAATATGTGGTCTTTTGTGTCTTGCTTCTTTCACTTAACATAGTATTTCAAGTTCATGCATGTTTTAGCGTATAACAGTACTTATTCATTTTTACGGCTGAATAATATTCAGTTGTACGGATATACCACATTTTGTTTATACATTCATCAATTGATGGACATTTGGGTTGTTTCCACTTTTTGACCGTTATGAATAATGATGTTACAAACATTTGTGTGGTCATGTTTTCAATTTGTGGATGTATAGTGTTCTAGGAGTTGAATTGCTGGGTCATACGGTAATTCTTTATTTAACTTATTGAGGAACTGCCAAACTGTTTCCAAAGCAGTTGCATCATTTATATTCCACCAGCAATGTACAAAGATTGAAATTTCCCCACATGCTTGCCAACACTTGTTATTGTCCTTCTTACTGAGTATAGTCATGTGCTACATAACAATATTTTGGTCAGTGACAAACTACATGTATAATTATGGTCCCATAAGATTAGTACCATATAGCCTAGGTGTGTGGTAGGCTATAACCATCTAGATTTGTGTAAGTACTGTAGAGGAAGAATAAATTTTCCTCTACCCTTCTACGTTCTTCTGACTCATCTAAGAATTAAATTCACATGAGACATTAACAGGAGAAAAACAAAAGTTTATAACATGTATACATGGGAGAAACTGAGTAACTCACCAAAATGGCCAAACCCCTCACCTTGAATACCATCCTCAGCTAAAGACAAAAGATGTTAGGGGTTGGGGAGAGTCGGGGACTTCAAAGAGAGGGAAGGCAACTCACAGGTAGGTGAAAAGGAGCAAATGTTTAGAAAACAAGTGTTTGTGTGGCCACGCAGAAACAGAATAACACAGAGGGAAGCCCAACAAACAGGCTTTTATAGGTTCCTCCCTGTGTACCACTTAGTTCATGTTATGATAAAATGGTAGCTCACTTCCTGAGACAGGTTTTTTTATCTGAATTCTTTTAGGCGGTTAAGGAGGAGATAACAAGAAAAACTTGCTGAGTCTTTTGTTTCTTAAAATTAATGAGCCTAAAATAATCTTCATCTTAAAGAGACACATTTGGGAGTGCACATTTTGTTCCCCTTCAGTACGCACTCTCTAATGTTTGCACAACGATGAAATCACCTAATGATGCATTTCTCAGAATGCATCCCTCTTGTTAAGTGGCTCATGACTGTATAGCTATCATAGTGAATGGGAAGTGGTATCTCATTGTGGTTTTGATTTGCATTTCCCTGTTGGCTAATGGTGTTGAGCAAAATCTTTTCATGTGCTTATTGGCCATTTGTATATCTTTGGAGAAATGTCTATTCAAATCCTTTGCCTATTTTTAATTGGGTTATATTTCTTTTTATAGTGGAGTTCTAAGAGTTCTTCATGTATTCTGGGTACTAGTCCCTTGTCAGACATAGTTTGCAAATATTTTCTCCCATTCTGTAGATTGTCTTCTTATTTTCTTTATAGTGTCCTTTGAAGTAAAACATTTTGAGTTTTGATGAAGTCCTGTTTATTTTTTCTTTTGTTTCTTGTGCTTTTGGTGTCATATCTAAGAAGCAATCAACTAGTCCAAGGTCATGTTGTTTTTCTAAAAGTTTCATAATTTTAGCTTTTACATTTAGGCCTTTTGTCCTTGTTGAGTTAATTTTTGTATATGGTATGAGGTAGCGGTCGCACTTCATTCTTTTGCATATGGATATGCAGTGTCCCACCACCATTTGTTGAAAAGACTATTTTTCCCCATTGAGTTGTCTTAATACCCTTGTTGAAAATCATTTGAACCTCAATGTCAGAGTTTATTTCTGGGCTCTCAATTCTGTTCCATTCATCTATATGTCTATCCTTATCCCAACACCACACTACCTTGATTACTGTAACTTTGTAGTAAGGTTAGAAATTGGAAAGCATCCGGTCTCCAGCTTTTTTCTTTTCTTCTTTTTTTTATTGAAGTATAATTGACGTATAACATTATATTAGTTTCAGGTGTACACATAAAGACTTAATATTTGTATATATTGTGAAATGATCACCACAATAAGTCTAGTTAACATCTGTCACCATATACAATGATTACAAAAAACTTTTTTTCTTGTGGTGAGAACTTTTAAGATCTACTCTCTCATCAACTTTCAAATATGCAATACAGTATTATTAACTATAGTCACCATGCTGTACATTACTTCCCCATGACATTTATTTTAAAACTGGAAGTTTGTATCTTTTGATGTTCTTCTTTTTCAAGATCGTTTTGATTATTCTGGGTGCCTTGCATTTTTCTATTTTAGAATTTTAGAATCAGCTTGTCAGTTTCTGCAAAAAGCCACTTGGGACTTTGATAGAGGTTGCATTGTATCTTTAGATATATTAACAGTATTATATCTTACTGTCCATGAGTACAAAATGTCTTTGTTTGTTTAGGTCTCCTTTAATCTCTTTCACAGATGTTTTATAGTTTTTAGTATACAAATATTACGTTTCTTTGTTAAATTTATTCCCAAGTATTGTATTCTTTTTATACTATTGTAAATGGAATTGTTTCCTTAATTTTACTTTTAGATTATTCATTGCTAGTAGGTAGAAGTACAATTGATTTTGTATATTCATCTTGTATTCTGCAACCTTGCTGAAATTGTTTATTAGATCTTATGGATTTTTGTGTGTGTGGATTCCTTAGGAATTTTTTTTGTATATAAGATTATGTCATTTGTGAATAGAGATGTAATGCTTCTTACTTTACAATCTGTATGGCTTTTATTTCTTTTACATGCCTTATTTCTTTGACTAGAACTTCCAGTACAGTATTGAATAAAACTGGCAAAAGAGGACATCCTTGTGTTGTTCATGTTTTTAGGGGTAAAACTTTCAGTCTTTTACCAGTCAGTATGAAGTTAGCTGTGGGTTTTTCATAGATGCCTTTTATCAGATTAAGGAAATTACTTTCAATTTTAACTTTTTGAGTGTTTTTATCATGAAAGGATCTTGAATTTTGCCAAGTGCTTTTTCTGTGTTTAAGACTATCGTATGGATTTTGACCTTTGTATTAATGTGGTGTATTGCATTGATTGATTTTTCTATGTTGAACTGACGTTGCATTCTGGGATAAATGACAGTTGGTCATGGTGTTTAATACTTTTTATATACTGTCATTCAATTTCCTAGTATTTTGTTAAAGATTTTGTGTTTGTGTTCATAAGGGGTACTGGTTTGTAGTTTTCTTTTCTTGTAATGTCTTTGACTTTGGAATGAGTAATACTGGCCATATAGAATGAGTTGGAAAGTGTTCTCTCCTTTATTGTTTGGGAGAGTTGGTAGGATTCACCTGTGAAGCCATTTGGGTCTGGGCTGTTCTTTCAGGTCAGTTTTCTCTATTACTAATTTAGTCTTTTTACTTTTTATAGATCTATTCAGATTTTCTATTTCTTCTTGAGTTAGTTTAAGTAGTTTATGTCTTTTTAGGAATTTGTCCATTTCACATAGGTTACCTAATTTGCTGACATCCAATTTTTCATAGTATTCCCTTATGATATTTTTTATTTCTGTAAAGTTGGTAGTAATGTCCTTTTTTTCCAATCCAGATTAGCAGATTTGAATTTTATCTCTTTTTATTTTGGACAGTCTAGCCAAGGTTTGTCAACTTTGTTGATCTTTTCAAAGAACTAATTTGGGTTTCATTGTTTTGTTTTGTGTGTGTGTGTGTGTGTGTGTGTGTGTTGTTTTTTTCTTCTCCATTTCACTTATCTCCACTACAGTCTTTATTATTTCCTCCTCTCTTCTGCATGCTTTAGAAGTAGCATGCTTTTGCTTTCTGTTTTCCAGTTTCCTTAGGTGAAATATTAGGTTATTGATTTTGAGATCTTCATTTTCATATAGGCACTTAAAGCTATGAATTTTCCTCTAAGCACTGCTTTAGCTGGATGCCATAAATTTTGGTATGTTGTATTTTCATTTACATGTCAAAGTATTTTTTCCCATGGATTTGAATTACGGTCTAGAATCTTTTCATTTCAGCCTGATGGACTCTCTTTAGTATTTTTTTTTTTATAGGGCAGGTCTGCAAGCAACAAATTTTCAGTTTTTGTGTATCTGGGATGTCTTAATTTCTCCTTAATTTTTGAAGGACAATTTTACTGGATATAGAATTCTTTGTTGCTAGCCTTTTTCTTTAGTGTCTTTGACTATTTCTTCTCAGTGCCTTCTGGCCTCCATGTTTTCTAATCAGAAATCAGATGTTTTTCTTATTGAGGCTTCCTCGTTAAGTGAGGTATTGCTTCTCTCTTGGTGCTTTCAAGATTCTCTCTGTTTTTGTTTTTTGACAGTTTTGTTGTGATGTGTCTAGATGTGGCTCTCTTTGAGTTGTGCAGATCAATGTTTTTCATCAAATTGGGGACATTTTCGTCCATTATTTCTACAGATAATTCTTTTTGCCTCTCTTTTCTCTCCTTCTGGGTTTCCCATTATATGTGTATTGGTATGTTTGATGGTGACCCACAAGTCTCTGAGGCTCTGTTCATTTTTCTTGATTTTTTTTTGTTCTGTTCCTCAGCCTGGATCATCTCAGCTAACCTGTCTTTGATTTTGCTGATTATTTTATTTTGTCAGTCTAAATATGCTTTTGAGCTTTCAGTGAATTTTTCATTTTACTTATTGTACTTTTCAACTTCTTTCTTTTTTTTAAACATAATTCTATCTCATTACTGTTATTCTCTGCTTGGTTTTGACACCATTCTCACACTTTCCATTATTTCTTTGGACATATTTAAAAGAGATGATAGTGTGTGTCTCATAAGTCAAATGTTTGTGCTTCCTCAGGGATAGTTTCTGTTGACTTTTCTTTTTCCTGTATATGGGACATGGGACATACTTTCTTGTTTCTTTGTTTGACTTGCAATTTTTGTTGGTAACTTGACATTTTAAATAATGTGGCAACTCTAGAAACCAGTTTCTCCCTCTTCCCCAAGGTTTTTTGTTGTTTCTATTTGTTGTTGTTATTGTTGCTGTGTGTTTTTTTAGTGACTTTTCTGAACTAACTGTGCAATCCATTTTCTTCCTCCTGTGTGACCAATGAATTCTTTACTTGTTCAACTTCGTGGTCAGCTAATGATTGGAGAGAGACTTCCCACAAGCCTGGAGTTAGTAAGTGTCCTAGTCTTTGCCAAGGGGCTCTGTGTGTGTATTGGGGTATACCGTTAATATTCAACCTGTCTTGGCCTTTGCATCCTTCTTGTGTAGCATCTCAAGGTCAGCCAGAGGTGAAAGCTTGGATCCTTCTCCAGTCTTTCCTTTGCATGCTTGCAGCCCTACTCATGCGCATGGCCTCCTATATTCTCATTAAGTTGTCAGAGCTTTTCAGAGTTCCCTGTGGATAGCTTATTCCTCAGCTTTTCCTAAGTTTTTTTGGTTAGCTTGTTGTTTGCCTCATCAGTGATTGCTGCCGCAGGCAGCTGTGGTGTTAATAAATTGCCACTGCTTGTTTTCCATAAATGTCCCTAGGGAAAAGACTGTTGCATTCTGTAAGCTCTGAGTTAAGTCAAATAAAGACAAGCTTTGTAAGTGGGTTTTCCAGGGAGCAGCTAGATAAGTCAAATAATGGCAGTTCTCTTAGAATGGGACCTTGAAAGAGCTCCAGTCCTGTTCTAACTCCTCCAATTTCTTCTAGGCTACTGTTTCTCACTGTGATCATGGGCTCCTGGTTTTCAAGGCCACCATTGAGCTGGGGAGAGGGGATGGGAAGAGGGTAAATTTGAAATGCCACAAAGCTCACTGTTCTTATTGAGATTTATCCATTTTTCTTGAATAAATGCCCCTGATTGTTACAAGCCTTTGGTTAATTTCCAGGTTTCTGAAAAAATTGATTTTTACTGTTTTTGCTTTTGTTTTGGTGGCTTTTATAGAGGAGAAGGTTTTTGGAGTTCCTTATTCCACCAACTCACTGATGTTACCCACTTCTAACCTGCTTTTTAAAATATAAATACTTATTAACATTTTTCAGTTTCATTAAAATGTTGTTTTATGAATACTTTTAGTGGCTGCCTACTTTGACCAGATTGGTTCTGTTAATTGCTGTTTGATCTGGTGTCTTGGTCTCTTTGCATCCCAGTTTTTAGTTTAGTTTTTATCTTTTTATAAACTAAGCAAAGAGGTAAAATGAAGTAAATAGGATGTATCTCTTAAAGTTTCTATGAGAATTAATAAAGTTGAAAGAAAAGTATCTAGCTCAGTCCTTAGAAAACAGTAGATGCTCAATAAATGATATTACCTTCTTCTTCTCCTTCTTCATACCCGTATCAGAATTCTTTTCTTCCTTTTCTATATATTATGAGGAAAGCAGTTGATACCAATGTATACTAATATATGAATGGTGCTTAACTCCTTACACTATATGTTGGAATGATTTGCTATCACAAATGAATTTAATTAGTGAAATTTTAAGAATTGTGATGAAATGAGGAGGGTATAATCAGCCAGTGTAAGGAGAGATACATTAGGGTGGTATGCATAGACTGAACTAAATCCTCTGAATTCTTGGTGTTTTTCACTATCTACCTGTCCTAAAACTTCAGATTATCTACATCAGCCTCTGCAGGACTGTGTAGCTTTCAAATAATTCTTTAAAAATAGCATTCTTTCAGAATGAGTTTGATTAAAAACGGCCACAAGGTTATTTTATGCTTTGGCCTACACCTGAAGTGTGGCTATTCTGGTGGTATTGATTGAGGGCTCAGAAGAGCTGATTTGGAGCCATTTAATAGCTTTGTGTGACTGGGGCAAGTTACCTAAGTTCTCTCAGGGTTAGTTTTCTTATAAAATGAAGATAATATACCTTATATACTATATAATGAATATACTATAAAATGAAGATAATATTTCAAAAACCTATTTGTGGAGAATAAGATCATATATGTGTAACTGTGAAAGTGCTATAACACAAATGTAAAATACTTAAGTGCAAGTGATTATGACTATTTGCCTTGTCCTTATGTCTCTATGCTTAGCTTGTAGTATAATGTTTGATAAAACAGAGAATTGACTTTGCTCTTAAATCAGACATTATATCTTTGCTTATATTAGATTCTGTTTTTCATTATATTGCTTCATTTCCTCCATGCCCATTGTGGAATCCTTGAAGGCAGGAGAAAAATGTTTGTATTTTACTTGATGTTTATAGATGTGAATGAGGCTTAGAAATAATTTCTTTGACATCATGATCACTTATTAGTGCTACCACTAGTGCTTTTTGTTCTACCATTTTAGTTCTAGCAGTTATCGTCTTGCTATCAGTTGTAGCTATAATCATATTTCAGGAGCTTTTCTGCAGTTATTTATTTTTTTATTGATGTCATAATATTTATAACATTGTAAACTTTTAGTTGTACATTATTGTTTGTCAGTCACCATATAAATGCGTCCCTTCACCCCTTGTGCCCACCCCTAACCCCTTCCACTCTGGTAACCACTAATCTGTTCTCTCTGTCCGTGTATTAGTTTATCTTCCGCATAGTGTGAAATCATCCGGTGTTTGTCTTTCTCTGTCTGGCTTATTTTGCTTAACATAATGTCCTCCAGGTCCATCCATGTTGTTGCAAAGGGGATGATTTTGTCTTTTTTTATGGCTGAGTAGTATTACACTGTATATATACACCACATCTTCTTTATCCAGTCATCAGTCAAGGGACACTTAGGTTGCTTCCACTTCTTGGCTATAGTGAATAATGCTGCAGTGAAAATACGGGTGCATAAGCCTCTTTGGGTTGTTGATTTCTGGTTCTTTGGATGAATACCAGTAGTGGGATAGCTGGATCATAAGGTATTTCTATTTTTAATTTTTTGAGGAATCTCCATACTGTTTCCCATAGAGGCTGCACTGGTTTGCATCTCCACCAGCAGTGAATAAGGGTTCACTTTTCTCCACAACTTCTCCAACATTTGTTGTTTTTTGTCTTGGTGATTATAGCCATTCTAACAGGTGTAAGGTGATATCTTAGTGTTGTTTTGATTTGCATTTCCCTGATGATTAGTGATATGGAACATCTTTTCATGCATCTATTGGCCATCTGTATATGTTCCTTGGAAAAATGTCTGTTCATATCCTTTGCCCATTTTTTGATTGGGTTGTTTGTTTTTCTGTTGTTCAGTTGTTTGAGTTCTTTATATGTTATGGAGATTAACCCCTTGTCAGATATACGCTTTGCAAATACTTTCTCCCAGCTGGTGGATTGTCTTCATTTTGATTCTGGTTTCATTTGCCTTGCAGAAGTTCTTTAGTCTGATGAGGTCCCACTTGTTTATTTTTTGTTTGTTTGTTTCCCTTGTCTGTGTAGACATAGAATTCGAAAAGATCTCTCTATGACCAATGTCAAAGAGTGTACTGCCCATATTTTCTCCCAGGAGTTTTATAGTTTCAGGTCTTACCTTCAAGTCTTTGATCCATTTTGAGTTAATTTTTGTGTATGGCAAAAAAAGATGGTCTACTTTCATTCTTTTGCCTGTGGCTGTCCAGTTTTCCCAGCACCATTATTGAAGAGACTTTGGTTTCTCCATTGTATGTTCTTAGCTCCTTTGTCAAGATTAGCTGTGCGTAGATATGTGATTTCATTTCTGGGCTTTCAATTCTGTTCCATTGATCTATGTGTCTGTTTTTGTACAGTACCATGCTATTTTAATTATTATAGCTTTGTAGTATGTTTCAAAGTCAGGGATTGTGAGGCCTCCAGCTTTATTCTTTTTTCTCAGGGTTGCTTTGGCTATTTGGGGTCTTTTGTTGCCCCATATGAGTTTTAGCATTCTTTGTTCTGTTTCCGTGAAGAATGTCATTGGGATTCTGATTGGGATTGCGTTGAATCTGTAGATTGCTTTAGGTAGTATGGACGTTTTAACTATGTTTATTCTTCTGCTCCGTGTGCGTGGGATGCCTTTCCATTTCTTTATGTCATCATCGATTTATTTGAATAATGTCTCATAGTTTTCATTGTATAGGTCTTTCACCTCCTTGGTTAAATTTATTTCTAGATATTTTATTCTTTTTGTTGCAATTGTGAATGGGATTGTCTTCTTGAGTTCTCTTTCTGTTAGTTCATTATTAGAGTGTAGAAATGCAACTGATTTTTGTAAGTTAATTTTTTACCCTGCAACTTTGCTGTAGTTGTTGATTATCTCTAATAGTTTTCCAATGGATTCTTTAGGGTTTTCTATATATGAAATCATGTAGTCTGCAGACAGGGAGAGTTTCACTTCTTTGTTGCCTGTTTGGATTCCTTTTATTCCTTTTTCTTGCCTAATTGCTCTGGCCAAAACCTCCAGAACTATGTTGAGTAAGAGTGGTGAGAGTGGGCACCCTTGTCTTGTTCCTGTTCTCAGAGGAATGGCTTTCAGTTTTTCTCCGTTGAGTATGATGTTGGCTGTGGGTTTGTCATATATGGCCTTTATTACGTTGAGGTACTTTCCTTCTATTCCCATTTTGTTGAGAGTTTTTATCGTAAATGGATGTTGTATCTTGTCGAATGACTTCTCTGCAGCTATTGATGATCATGTGGTTTTTATTCCTCGTTTTGTTAGTGTGCTGTATCACATTGATTGATTTGCAGATGTTGAAACATCCCTGTGTCCGTGTATAAATCCCACCTGATCATGGTGTGTGATCTTTGTAATGTATTGCTGTATTCAGTTTGCCAATATTTTGTTGAGAATTTTTGCATCTGTGGTTATCAGTGATATTGGCCTGTAATTTTCCTTCTTTGTGTTGTCCTTATTTGGCTTTGGTATTAGGGTGATGTTGGCCTCGTAGAATGTGTTAGGAAGTGTTCCATCTTCCTCTATTGTTTGGAATAGTTTGAGAAGGATAGGTATTAAATCTTCTGTAAATGTTTGGTAAAATTCTCCAGAGAAGCCATCTGGTCCTGGACTTTTATTTTTTTGGGAGGTTTTTGATTGCTATTTCAATCTCTTTGCTTGTGATTGGTCTGTTCAGATTCTCTATTTCTTCTTGATTCAGTTTTGGGAGTTTGTATGAGTCTAAGAATTTATCCATTTTTTCTGGATTATCCAATTTGTTGGTGTATAGTTTTTCATAGTATTCTCTTATAATCCTTTGTGTTTCTGTGGTGTCCATTGTAATTTCTCCTCTTTTGTTTCTAATTTTATTTATGTGAGCCTTTTCTCTTTTTTTCTTAGTGACTCTGGCTAAGGGTTTGTCAATTTTGTTTATTTTCTCAAAGAACCAGCTCTGTGTTTCATTGACCTTTCTACTGTGTTTTTGGTTTCAGTTTCAATTTCTGCTTGAATTTTTATTATTTCCCTCCTTATGCTGACTTTGGGTTGTTTGTTCTCTTTCTAATTCTGTTAGGTGTAGTTTGAGGTTGCTTATTTGAGATTTTTCTTGTTTGTTAAGATGGGCCTGTATTGCTATGAGTTTCCCTCTCAGGACTTCTTTTGCTGCATCCCATCTGAGTTGGTATGGTGTATTTTCATTTTCATTTGTCTCTAGATATTTTTTGATTTCTCCTTTAATTTCTTCAGTGATCCATTTGTTGTTCAGTAGCATGTTGTTTAGTCTCCAGATCCTTGTCACTTTCCCAGTTTTCTTCTTATAGTTCATTTCCAGTTTCACAGCATGATGGTTGGAAAAGACGCTTGTTATGATTTCAGTCTTCTTAAATTATTGAGGCTTGCCTTGTTTCCCAACGTATGGTCTATCCTTGAGAATGTTCCATGTGCGCTGGAGAAGAATGTGTAATCTGCTGTGATTGGATGGAGTGCTCTATTTATATCTATTAAGTTCATCTCATCTAGTTTTTGTTTAAATCCACTATTTCCTTATTGCTTTTCTGTCTGGATGATCAATCCATTGGTGTGAGTGGGGTGTTAAGATCCCCTACTATTATTGTGTTGTTGTTAATGTCTCCTTTGGGGTTTGTTAACAGTTGCTTTATGTACTTTGGTACTCCTGTGTTGGGTGCATGTATATTTATAAGTGATATGTCTTCTTGGTGTAGTGTCTCTTTTATCATTATATATTGCCCCTCTTTGTCTCTCATTACTTGTTTTATCTTGAAGTCGACCTTGTGTGATATAAGTATGACAAGACCTGCTTTCTTTTGTTTGCCGTTAGCTTGGAGTGTTGTCTTCCACCCTTTCACTCTAAGCCTGTGTTTGTGTTTAGAGCTGAGATATGTTTCCTAGAGGCAGCATATCGTTGGATCTTGTTTTTTAGTCCATCCTGCCACTCTGTGTCTTTTGATTGGAGAATTCAATCCATTTACATTTAGAGTGATTATTGATATATGAGGTCTTAATGTTGCTATTTTATCACTCATTTTCCAGTTCTTTTGCATTGCTTTCTTTCTTGCCCTATGGGTTTCGGCCTACCAATTCAGTTTGGTAGTTCTGTATGATAGTTTTCTTAGGTTTCTCTTTATTTATTGTATATGTCTCTGTTCTGTTTATTTGTTTATTGGTTACCATGAGGTTTGTATAAAAAATCTTGTAGATGAGATAGTCCATTTTCTGATGGCCTCTTATTCTCTTAGACTAAGTTGATTCCATCCCTTTTTTCTTCCCTTTCTAAGTTATTATTGTCACAATTTATTCAGTCTTGTATTGTGAGTTTGTGTTTAAAGTGTTGAGGTTATATATATTTTTGGTATTTTCCTTCCCTTAATCTTTGGTGTTTTAGTTAAGTGTTTGCTAACCTATTCGGCTAGAGAACAGCAATTTTTCTGATTTTGTGTACCTGTTTTTCTCCTTGCTCAAAGCTCTGTATCCCTTTTGTCCTTTTTTTTTTTCCAGACATGAGGGCCTTCTTGAGCATTTCTTGTGGTGGGGATCTTGTGGCAATGCACTCCCTTAGTGTTTGTTTATCTCGGATAGTTATTATTTCTCCATCATATCTGAAGGATATTTTTGCTGGAGAGAGTTTTCTTGGCTGAAAGTTTTTGTCTTTCAGAATTTTGAATGTATCATTCCACTCTCTCCCAGACTGTAGAGTTTCTGCTGAGAAATCGGCTGAGAATCTGATTGGGATTCCTTAGTACGTTATTTTTTTTTGTCTTGCTGCCCTTAATATCTTTTCTTTGTCATTGGCTTTTGTCGGCTTTAGTACTATGTGCCTTGGAAAGAGTCTTTTTATGTTGATATATTTAGGAGATCTGTTGACTTCATTCACATGTATTTCCAGCTCCTTGCCCTCTTTTGGGGGAAGAGCTATTATTTCTTTGAACAAGCTCTCTGCTCCTTTTTCCTTTGTTCTTCCTCTGGAATACCTATAATCCTTATGTTGCATTTTCTAATTGAGTCGGATATTTCTCGGAGAATTTCTTCATTTCTTTTTAGTCTTAGTTCTCGCTCCTCCTCCATCTGGAGCATTTCTGTGTTCCTATCCTCAATAATGGTAATTCTTTTCTCCATATTGTAAGCTCTGTTTATTTAAAGATTCCAGATATTTCTTTATCTCTTCCATTGTGTTTTCAATCTCCGACATTTCTGATTGATTATTCTTTATAGTTTCAATTTCTTTGGTGAAGAAGGTCCTGATTTCATTCAGTTGTCCACGTGTGTTTTCTTGTAATTTGTTGAGCTTTTGTTATTTTGAATTCTCTGTTGTTTAGGTTATAAATTTCTGTGCCTTCAGGATTGATTTCTGGTTGCTTGTCATTTTTCTTCTGGTCTGGAGACTTAATATATTTTTGCATACTGCTTGAGGGCCTGGGCTTATTTTTCCTCATTCTGAAAATATCTGGTCATAGCTTCCACCTGCCGCCACTAGGTGGGGGTCAAGAGCTGTGCATTCTGAGCCCACTGCGAACAGAGCACTGTGGGTGCTCTGGCTGACTGGTTGTGCTGGGGTGCCGGGTGGGGGGAGGGGCTTTTTCGCCTTCCTGATCCCAGGGGCTTCTCATGCTTCTTTTGCTTTCTGCTCTCCTGGGGAGCTAGCTTGATGAAGGCAGCCCCACAAGAGCAAGAGTTCAGTCCCCTCTGTATGGGAATTTCCCACAGGCTGTGAGAGAGCTTGGAGAGCGATGATTTTCCCATGGAGGGCTGCCCCTCCCCCTTCTCTCTCTCAGAGCTGCTGAGTTCTGGTCCCAGGGTCCCTGTCATTTGGGAAGGAGAGGAGTTCTCCTTACCTCCTTCCATTTCCTCTGGGGGGTTCCAGCACCTCCACCTTCAGACATATGGCTGTGTGGGTCTCTCAGATGTCTTTTGTGTTGTGTGAATGTCCTCTGTTGGTATATGAATGTCCTTCTTGTTGTATCTTTGAGGGGAGAGTCTCTGGGAAAAACTCACTCCGCCATGATCATGACATCACTCCTCCTTTTTTTCTGTGGTTCTTTTGAAACATCAATTTGATAAAGAGATGCTACATATAACTATTTTGCTTGCTTTGAAATTTTAGTAGGTTTTTAGTATGGTTTCCAGCAGGACTTTTGTCATTTGTGTCTTCTTTCTTTTCATAGTGAAGGACTAATGAATAATATATATTTGAAAGAGAAAAACAAACAGACATCTTAAGCATTTGTACAGGATAACGGTGCCTGGCTTTTATTTTGATGAATTAAAACATTCAGGACTTGTCTCCTTGCTGTGTTGTTAATACAAGAGTGAGTTTGCCGTTTTTCATTTACGTTAATACTGATTTCTTCTATAAAAATAAAAATTAGTTTTAATGATTATTTTCTGTGAGTTAATTTTTCTAGTTAAAATTACTTGTTATTAGTGTTGGGACACTAGACCATATTTGTGAAAGCATTAAGAAAAACAGGATCATTTTTTGGTTTTGTTTACATTGCTTTAAATTTCTTCATAAGTGTGTTATTAGTGTTTTAAATCAGAGAGTCTCAAGTGTTTTTTCCTATGCAGAATACATTCACATGTGCAGCAAGCGTCTGTGGACACAGACAGGCATAGGTTTCAGTATTAAAAAAATATTCTGTGGATCAGTGCATTTCCTAGAATGATAATTTTTGGAGTTCCATTTCTCCCCCCCTCACTTCAGAAAACGTAATGGAATGAAAATCAATAGAAATAGTCTTGAATCTGTATCAAGTAATTAGTTACATTTTTTTTTACAACTTTATTGAGGCATAACTGACATACAATAAACTGCATGTATTTTAATGTACAATTTGTGTTTCTTTGGGCAGTGTATAGTTGGGTTTTACTTTTTTATCCAATCTGACAGTCTCTGGCATTTTTGGGGGATCATTTTTATTTGATATGACTATTGGTATAGTTAGATTAGAGTCTATTATTTACTCTTTGTTTTCTCTTTATCCCGTTTGATCATTGTTTCTCTTTTTCAGCCTTCATTTGGATCAATCAAGTATTTTTTTGTGATTTTATATACCTCCTTTTTTGGCTTACTACCAGTACATTTTTTGTTTTATCTTAGTAGCTGCTTTAGTGTTAATAGTGTACATCTTCAGCATATCAAAGTCTACCTTCAAGTGTGATTATACTACTTCTCGTAGAGTATGAGAATATTATAATAGTGTACTTCCGTTTCTCCCCTCCTGTATGCTTTTGTTTTCATGCATTTTACTTTTACATGTTTTAAAAACCACACAATGCATTGTAATTATTTTTGTTTAAACAGTTATCTTTGGCAAAGTGTGAAATAATAAGAAAAAAACTTATGCATTTACCCTGTCGTTACCATTTTCAGTGCTCTTCATTCCTTTTTTAGATCCATATTTCTGTCTGATATCATTTCCTTCTGCCTGAAGGACTGTCTTTATAATTTCTAAGAGTGTGTGGATTTGATAGTGATGAATTCTTTCAGCTTTTGTAGGTCTGAAAGTGTCTTTGTCTTTGTTTTTGAAAGATATTTTTACTGGATATAGAATTACAGCTTGACTGTTTTTATCTTTCAGTGCTTTAAAGATATTGTTGCACTGTCTTCTTATTTGCATTGTTTCTGATGAAGAAATGTGATGTGATCCTTATCTTAGTTACTCTGTAGCATCTTTTTTTTCCTTTTAGCTGCTTTTAAGATTTTCTTTTTCTCACTGGTTTTGAGCAATTTAATTATAATGTGCCTTGGAGAACTTTTCTTTGTGTTTCTTGTTCTTGGGGTTTGCTGAGCTTCATGCATATGTGGGTTTGTGATTTTTATCAAGTTTGAAAATTTGGAACCATTATATCTCCAAATATTTTTCTGCCCTTCCTCTTTGGTGGTTTCAGTTACTCTTATGTTAGGCCATTTGAAATTGTCTCACAGTCCCCTATGTGCTTTTCAGTTTTTTGGATTATTTTTTCTGTGTGTTTCTTTTGGGTAGTTTCTATTGCTATGCCTTCAAGTTTGTATATCTTTTCTTCTACGACATCAATCTGCTGTTAATTCCCTCTAGTTTACTTTTCACCTTATACCTTGTAGTTTTTATCTATAGAAGTTTGATTTGGGTCTTTTTTATATATTGTATCTTCAACTTTTTGGATATATAGGCTACAGTTAAAATAACTTTTAAGGCCTTTTCCTGCTCATTCTAACATCTGTGTTAAAATCTAGTTTAAATCTGATTTAATGTTTATTCTCTTCATTATAAATTAGGTTTTTCTGCTTCATTGCATGCCTGGTAACCTTCAACTGTATACCAGACATTGTGAATTTTACCTTGTTGGGTCCTGGATATTTTGTATACCTATAAACTTTCTGAGCTCTTTTCTGGGATACAATTAAGTTATTTAATTGGAGATAGTTTGATCCTTTTGCATCTTGCTTTCGTGATATGTTAGATGGCTCTGGAGTAGTGTTCGTTCTAGGGCTAATTGCTCCATGAATTATGAATTTTTCTGGACTGGCTTGTGGGAATAGGCACTCTTCCTGGCCTATGTGAGTGCCTGGGACTGTTAACCTCTACTCCTTTGTATGGGGGGTTAGCTTAAGTTATTAATTCTTAATTTTTTATTTGTTTATTTATTTTTTTTGGTGAGTAAGATTCACTCTGATCTAACATCTTTTGCCAGTCCTCCTCTTTTTTTGCTTGAGGAAGATTAGCTCTGAGCTAACATCTATGTCAGTCTTCCTCTACTTTCTATGTGGATTGCTGCCACAGCATGGCTTGACAAGTGGTGTAGGTCTGCACCTGGGATCCACACCCTTGAACCCAGGCTGCTGAAGCGGAGCACACTGGACTTAACCACTACATCACGGGGCTGGCCCCTAATAATTCTTCATTTTGATTTCATTTTGGTCAGAGAGCATGCGCTATGTGCTATGTTATTCTTGGTACTTTTCCTGTTTAGTTTGTGTCCTAATTATTAGTTCCATTTTTGTAAATATCTCACTTTTGCATGAAAATAAGATTTATTCTCTGTTGGATTTAGAGTTTTATGTATAAAGTTCAGATCTTCTGTTTACTTACTAGTCTTACCTCCTCTGTTAGATATGAGACAAATGTACAAAATCTACCACGCTATTAGTGGGTTTGTTTCTCCTTAGAAATCTTTCAGTTTTTGCTTTTTATATTTTGAAACTCTTCACGCAAATTTGGTATTAACATTTCCTGGTAAGTAGAGCCTTTTGTCAAATACATCGACCTTCTTTAATTGTACTGATTCTTTGCCTTAATGTTTACTTTGCCTCTTATTGAGGAATCAGTGTTGGTGTTTTGGGTTAGTTTCTAAATGATATATTTTATTTCATTCCTTTACTTGAATCCTTTGGGTTAAAAATTTTTTTCTCAGTATATATCTTGTAGCTTGATTTTTTTTGTATTTTTAAATCCAGTATGATTACAGCTATTTCTTAACTGGAGCATTTAATCCATTAATTTTTTTTTTTTTGTAATTATTGGTATATTTATTTCTACTTCCGTATTCACCTTTTTTTGGTGTTTTTCTTTACTCATTTCTGTTAGCTTTTCCTTTCCCCTTCTAGTGGTTAGAAGTTATGCATTCTGTTATTACTCTTTTAGTGGTAACTCATAAAATTTCAATAGCATACTAATATTAAAGTCTAGAGTTCATCAGTATTATTAACCATCCTCTTAACAAAATAGGATCTTAAAATACTCTCTCCTACACTTCTGTTTCATCACATTATTGTTTATTATTTTACTTCCTCCCAGTTAGTAACCTTTTGCTTTAGTAGTTTTGTTTCTTTTTATTTTAATAGTAAGTGCTCATTTAGATTTACCCATATATTTTCCAGTTTCTTTGTTCATCTTTGCTCCTTGCTTCTCATTCTCCTATGTGAGTTTATTTCTCTTCTTTCAGAAATATATCTTTTGTTTTCGTGTTTAAGTATGTTAGAGAATGCGTTTTCTTCATTTTCGTGTTTTTGTTATTGAACAGTAGTTTAGCCAAGTATATTTAGATTGACTGTTATTTTCCCTTAGTTCTTTGAATATAAAATTGCTTTATTGAGTCAGCCCTGGTGGTCTAGTTGTTAAGATTCAGTGCTCTCGCTGCAGCCCAGGTTTGTTTCCCAGTTGTAGAACCACACCACCCGTCTGTAATTTGTCATACTGTGGTGGCGGCTCACATAGAGAACTAAACTAACAACTAGGATACACAACTATGCACTGAAGCTTTAAGTTAAAAAAAAAATTGCATTATCTTCCTGCCCCTATTGGGCTGATGAGAAGTCTGCTGTTAGTTTTGATATTCCTGTCTAGGTAACTTTTGTTGGTTTTAATATTTCCATTTTGATTTTGGTGTTAGGATGTGTCCACGTGTGGATTTGTGTTCATCCTGCTTGGGACTCAATAAGCTTTTTCAGTCTGAAGATTTATTTATATAATTCACTAATTTTAGATAGTTCCCAAACATTATTTCTTTGAATGTTGCTTACATTTTCTCTTTGTTCTTGGAACTTCTCAGGTAGTCTGTTATCCTCTTTATATTTTCCATCTCGTTATTCTTTTATGTTACATTCTGAGTGATGGCTTCAGTTCCATCTTCCGCCTCACTGTTTCCCAGTTTCCTCCCTTTGTCCTTTCTTCTTTCTCCCTTTTCTCACCTTCTTCTCCCTTTCCCATAAACTCCTCTTTTCAGAGCCTGGTAATGTATTGTTAATAATTTATCCAGCCTATTTGTGTGTTTTTAACCCCTCCCCCTTTCTTCTTTCTCCACTCTTCCTCCTTTCTCTTCTAGTTCCCTTCTACTTTTCTTTTCTCTTTTGCTCCTTATTTGTGCCTGACTCCATATTATATTTTATACCAGATTTCTGAGTTTCTTTCCCCTTACTACTGCCCCTTCCCCTCACCCTTGGTTCCTTCCTATTCCCCCCTTCCTCCATATTTCCCCTTCCTTCCTATTCCCCTCCCTCCTTTCTCCATCCCACATTCTCACCATCTCCTTTCCCCCATGCCTCCTCTTCCTACATCTCACTTCCTCCTCTCCTGCTTTACTCTCTTTTCTTCACTTCCACTCTTTCTCCCCTTTCTCTTTTTCGAGCTTGTGTTAAATATTTTTATCCAGCGTTTCCTTGTGTTTGCAGTAAGAGGGTATTTGTGTTAGGACACTTCACCATGTTGTTGGATCCATCTTCATTATTATTGATTATGTTAAGGCAATAATTTGCACTGTTTGGTATTTTATTATTAGAAGCGGATTACTTGTGATATACCTCACAGATTAATGTTTTATGGTACCATCATTTGAGAAAAAGTTGTAAATGGTGATTTTTTTTTAAATAGATGAGGAAGAATGATAATACTGCAAAATTTGTTGAAATTTTGGTCTACCACCTTGAGTTATGTGATAACTTTTATACGAAGTATTTAATATCTAAAATTTAAAGTCAGAAAAACTGGCTGTGAACTTCAAAATTTTTAATTATATATTTGTTATAGTGCTTAAATATCTTAAAAATATGTAGTATAAAATTAATATATTATGATTAGGTCCTTAAAGCTTATTCATAAAAAGATCCTAGAGACATCTGAAATTTTATTTGTGGAAACTAAATGAAGTCTAAGACAATTTTACTACTTAAAGTTAGTATTCCCAAAGATCTACAATGCATTTTTAACCCTGAGTCAGTTTTTTAAATATCAGAAACCTCAATCTGAATTAGTGCTTGAAATATTTATTTGATTTCTTTAAGAAAATACTAATTCACAAACATTGCAAATCAAACAGAAGTATTTCTGAAAATAGAGGGAAATTTTGAACACTTAAACTTTTTTTTTAAGTGCCAACCATCAGTTTAGCACTATACAAAGCACTTTCCCTAGATTAAGATTTTGAAAGAATTTGAAAGATAAAAGAAGCTAAGTTATGCTTTCTGCTCCCAAAGGGCTTCAGTATCTTTAAGAGAATATTAGCCAATGGTTCTAATAATTAGGAATCGTCATGACTAAGAGTAATGGAGGCATTCACGGAAAGAGAAAACTGAATGGGTTTCCGGAGACATTTTTGGAAAGGATGACGCTTGGTATTGGGATTTAAAATTGGTAGAAATTTTTTCTGTAGTCTCTTTCTTTTTGGATTTCCCTCTTCTTTTTTTTTATTTTTTCATTTTTCTTTCTTCTGTGTTATTGTTTTATAGAGAGAGTTGTTTTTAAATAAGTGAAATCCTCTTAGTATATTTTATCCATCTTTTTTGTGTTTCTCTCTCTACTTTCCTCTATATGTAGATTTTGTGAATTGGTGATCAAAAATATTTTATAAAAGAGTTTTTGTTTGCTAACTAGTTTTTTACAAATAGATGTAGAGTAAAAACCAAATTAGCCTAATTTTGAGCCAGTATTTTTTATTGGCAAGTATGTAGTTTCCAGGCTTTGTTAACATGCTGTCTGGGAAGGAAATTGAGAGAGGCTGTCTTGGCTCCTAAATTATGTTGCAAAATCTTGAGTTGGTGCATGTTTGCTTTTGTTTTGTTCTCATTTTTTGTTTTGCTTTGTTATTGTTCTTGTTTTCTTTTTTCCTCTGGGACATTAGTTATGTTTGAAACATTAATTTCAGGAAATTTAGAGGTAATTATAGCAGCCTATTTCATATTTCTTTGTTACTTTAAACTATTCTATGGGGAAAATTGAATACTTTTCCTGTCTATCTCAGTTGTATGTGTTTTTATTTTGATAGTTTATAAAATGTTTAGTATTTGATGACTATTATTTTTATCTTCTTATAGGAAGATAATAGATAAAGTACTAGTGTTCTTTTCCTGTTACACTGGAGGCTGAATAACAAAGAGGTTAAGAGCAAGGATGCTAGATCCAGGCTGTGTGGGGTTTAAATCCCTGACTCTGCTTCTCACTAGCTCAATTATTTAAACTCTCTGCCTGTTTCCTCATCTGTAAAATAGGGGTAATAATAGTTCTTATTTCATAGTGTTGCTATGAGGATTATAGGAATTAATTTCTGTAAAGCATTTAGAAGGATGTCTAGCGTATAGGAAACATTCAGTTTGTGTTAGCCATTGTTTTTTCTAGTTCTGTGAAAAGTCACACAGGTAGCATTACAGGTAGGAGTAGAATCTGGGTGTTCTCATTTCAGTCAAGATGAAGCAATGCTATTTTGCCTGTCTGTAGGTTATGTAGTCTTTTCCAAGATAAAAATTTCCAAGCTACAAAATAAATACAATAAAATTAAAATATTTTGTTTTATCAATGGTAAAACACATTTAAGTACATATACGCTCAGCACAGTGCTAGGTTTGGGGAATATTAAGGTAGACAGTTTCTATTCTAATGAAGCTATAGACCAGTCTTGGAAAAAAAGATGGAAAAACACTTCAAACATAGTTATTTCCACAAGAGAGAAATGTAGAGAATCCAAGGAAATAGAGAGGAGAAGGCATCCATCCCTTCCTTTGGGAGGGCAGAGCAAAAGGGAAACAGTCTTGGAAAATTCCATAGATAAGGTGTCACTAAAGAAGAATTACGAATGTTCATAGGATAAGATAATACCTGAAAGAGAGTTTAAAGTGCTATCTATATGTTGTTACCATTTAACTTTATTCTGTCTTCCCCTGAGCCTTAGAACATTCTAAGCAATTAATTGATTTTTACCTTTACCTTGAGTTTATTAACAGTTAATAGTAGTTCATTCTTCATCTCACTCTCAGGTTCAAAAATCTTTGATTTTCTTTTTCCAGTTGCCTTTTTCAAATTTATTTTTTCTTATGAATAAAATGTTTCTTTTGTAAACAAATTTGAATAGTAGGAAGTATATAAAGTAAAAATTCTCCCTTCTCCCTTTTTTTTCAACCTTCTCACTCCCCCTAAAAATAAACCAAACAACAGAATGCACAAGTACATGTACACCTACATAAATATCTTGCTTTGAGTAATAAATCCACTCTCCTTGGTTTGCATTCATGACATCTTACAGCATATCTCAAGGCTACTTTTTCAATGTATTTGTATCAAAATGCTCTAAGCTCTAGCCAAAATGAATTATTTTTCTGCATCCTGTCATGCTTCAAGCCTTCCTCACTCCATGTCTTGGTTTATGGCTAGAATGCCCTTTCCATTCAAGCCCACCACTTCAAGTCCAAAGTCCTTCTTATCCTTAAAAGTCTTTTCAAATAATATGTCCTCTGTCAGGCTTTTGTTCTTTCCCCACCTTCACCCCGCATTGAGCTTTGGAAGTCATTTTGTGTTTCTAAACTGCCCTGATACTTTTATCGCTTTACTTTCAGTACCTAACACTCCACGGTGCACACAGTTATGTATCTAGTTTGGTGTGCCCTGGACTATCCTGACAGTTCTTTTAGAGCAAGATTATCTGTGTTTGAGCCTTGTAATACTTGTGTGCCCATTTATCAAGCCTATTGTTAGGTACCCATTTACTAATAAATGTATTTTAGACGTGATATATTATTACTCTTAGAAACACTGATTTTAAACTGTCTTGGGGAGAAGTTAGGAGAGGTGTAGCTGTGAATTGAAAATAGAACTTGACTTCTTTTTTTAGTTTGGTTAATTTTTAATAAATCTCCCTGAGACATTCTTTTCTTGTAGGAAACAAAGATTATGATAACCTAATTGGACCAGTTTTTAAAATTAAAACTAAAATCTTTAAAAACTCAAGTTGTGGGGACCGGCCCTGTGGTGTAGTGGTTAAGTTTGGCTTGTTCTGCTTTGGTGGCCCAGGTTCATGGGTTCAGATCCCAGGCGCAGACCTACAACACTCGTCAGCCATGCTGTGGCAGCGACCCACATACAAAGTAGAGGAAGACTGGCACAGATGTTAGCTCAGGGCTAATCTTCCTCAAGCAAAAAAAGAGGAAGATTGGCAACAGATGTTAGATCAGGGCTAATCTTCCTCAGCAAAAAAATAAATAAATAAATAACAAAAAAAACCAAACTAAAGTTGTGGGAACAAGGATATAGTTATATAAATACCCATCTCAAACATTTTAATAGGATAGAATTTTAGGAGCAGTTCTTTGACTATTTTGAAGGAAACTTGCTGCTATGAATATTTGCTGAATATGACTTAACATATTTGCAAATAGTAACCACTAAAAACTTTTTTCATTTATTTTTCAGAGAATGCAGAGTCTATCGATCTTAAGCAGTTTTTTGACCAACATTTTTCACATATATATTATGTGTTCTTTGAGAATTTTGTGACTATTGAAGCTAGTCTTAAACAGAAAGGTAAGATGTGTTAAAATCAATCCTGGCTTATGTTGATGTTTCAAATAATTGTCACAAACATTCACTTAAAAATAGACTCTTGGGGGGCCGGCCTGGTGACATAGCTGTTAAGTGCGTGTGCCTCACTGCGGCGGCCTGGGGGTTGCAGGTTCAGATCCCGGGCGTGCAGCGACACACTGCTTGTCAAGCCATGCTGTGACAGCATCCTATATAAAGTAGAGGAAGATGGGCACAGATATTAGCCCAGGGCCAATCTTCTTAGCAAAAGGAAGAGGATTGGCAATGGATGTTAGCTCAGGGCTAATCTTCCTCACCAAAAAAACAAAAAAACAAACAAACAAAAAACCAAGATAGACTCTTAGACGTTGGAATTTTAGTATTATTTCACTTCTTTTTGTCAGATAGCTTTTAGACACCCCACTCACACTGTAGGTTAGTAGTACTACCATTTTTACTTTGAGGACGCTTAGAAGATTCGCTTTTCCCTGGTCAGGTTTACCTGTTTCCCCACCTTCTTTGCTCTGCCCTAGGAGCACGTGTCAGGTTTGAATCGACATTGTCATATTTTCATTTTCAGAGTTCATTTAAAGTTCTCCAGAGTATATTATCATTTGTCTTTAGACATAAATATGTAGAATCTAAATTTGGTTGTTGAAAAAGAGAAGAGAGAGATGCTATGATGTTGTCTACACATTGAACAGAATGTGCTTTAAACGTTTTATCGAAGAATCAGAAAAAACCTTCAATGCTTAAAATATTTTAAGGTTTTTTAAGTGGTTGTTAACAATGAAGACAAAATGATAATGTTTAAAATATTTTTCTGTAAAAATGTTTTAGGTCACAAGTCTCAAAGGGAAGAATTGGATGCTATACTTTTTATTTTTGAGGTAAGTAATTGCCAATCTAACTTTTTTTTTCCAAAAATAATTCTTGGAACATACAAAGGAATATATTGAAACTATGAAGCATATAATAAAACACTGTGAATCTGCCATACTTGCCAAGAAATGAATCACATTTTTAAACCTAAAAATATACCTGACTTAATTCTTAATTATTTTTTGAGGTACAAACATAGATTATGTTTTTATGCACTCAACGCCACAAAATTGGTACTATATTCAATGTATTTGCAAACAATGAAAATTTTAATTTGTGGGAGGTTTACATACATGGAGAGTTTTTTTTTTTTTTTCTTAATTCTAAAACATCCTGGGCCGGCCCTGTGGCTTGGTGGTTAAGTGCGCGCGCTGCGATGCTGGTGGCCCGGGTTCGGATCCCGGGTGCGCATCGAGGCACCACTTCTCCGATCATCCTGAGGCCGAGTCCCACATACAGCAACTAGAAGGATGTGCAGCTACGGCATACAACTATCCACTGGGGCTTTGGGGGGAAAAATAAAATAAATAAAATCTTTAAAAAAAATAAAAAATAAAACATCCTTACCTGAGAGGGTAAGTGCTTGGAACTGTTGTATATCTAAGGAATTCATCATTTCTTCTTTAGCTGCTTTTTATTACAAACTTGTATAAAATGGTTTTAAATGTTTTATAAATTGTTCTATATTACTTTGGATTGGGATGGGACAAATCTTTATTGCTAAATAAACAGAAGGAAACATAGCAACATTTGATACTCTGCTAAGATTTGTGTTTTATTTTTCGCACCCTGATGAAAATTAGGGTCTCTCTCACACACACACACCCCCGCTTTTAAAATAACTTCTTGCTTTTCATTTTGTCTTTCAAATCAAACAGTGATGGGAGTATTCTGATCTTTATCGAGAATTTAGAGATCTGGGGAAAGTCAGGATTAGACCTCATAACTTGAAAGGCGCAGTAAAGAATTTGGAAATCAGTTTCTAAAGATTGAGCTATTCTGTCTGCTGCTCAAGATAGTTCACTGTTTTGTATTTTGAGTATTTTGATATAGTTTAGAAGAATTTGAACAATCTAATTGATATCTTCCTTAGCTATTGATTTAGTCACAGCTGAAAAAAAGAATTTTCTTTTGTTTTTTTAAGAGTTCCAGAGGGAACTAACTGGTGTTGGTACCTGTTCTGCAGTTAATTTTCATTAGTCATTAACCTTGAGGAATTTGCTTATATTTACTTCCCCAAGTGTTTGCATGACTATTTACAAGGGTAGTATTAAAACATGGATGTTTTGAGAAAGAGGAAAAGTACCCACAGAGAAAGCAGATAATAATTCTTAGAAAGTGTTCCTTCAGATATTCCTGTTTGCCCTACATTCAGGAAACTGAGATGATTGATTAGTTAATAGAAACTTTTTCAGGGTATTCCTTTTATTAAAAAACAATGTTTATTTTCCTATATGTAATATATACTGATCATTTGTTGTTCTTTGAATGGAAATGTTTATCTTTAATGAATCACTCAATTTTATTAGAAAAAAGATATTAGATACAGAGTTTTCATCTTTTGGAAAAAATATTTAACCTGTGTGCTTCTGTTTTTCTACTTATAATGGAGACAATAATATCTGACCTCTACCTTTAGAGACTAATGATGATTAAAAAAAAATCGAGAAATTATAAATAAAGTGATTTCCTTTTTCTGGAATAAAAAGCATTATTATGTAATGTTAATAATATGGCATGGGATTTGTATTCTGTTTTCTTCTTTAGAATACACATAATTTCTTTCATCTTTATATTAACCACATAAAAAAGATATAGACATGTTTATTTACATTTTATAAGGGGTTAACTCTAAAGTATAATTTAATAGTCATAATTTAGGAGTGCTTTTGAGTACTTCACAAACTCGTCTTTTCAACTTTCTATAATTTTATTTCTTTTCACACCAAAATAAATACAGTTATACAGTTGTTGGCTAGCTGTGGGAGAAATATGAGGAAGGGAAAGGTAAAGAAGTTTATGTATCCCAGGTGGGACCAGTGTTTATCTGTGAAGGACTTTATAATTTCTTCATCATTGTCTTGTATGAGATGAACTAAAGATTACATCAAAGGGAAGATAGAGAAGTGTGAAACATGTATACCATCCTTTGAGTAAGAATAGTGTAAAAGCACAAGTTTTGAAAATAGGCATATTGAGGTTGGAATCTCTGTTCTTCCACTTTCTAACCTAAGCACGTTACTTAACCCATTTCCTCATTTGTCAAATGAAATTAATAAACTTCATAAAGGATCTACTTTAGTGTTCGGCTCTTATGAACATTCAGTTAATGGTCTTTCTAAATAATAATAGTAGTAAGAGCAGCAATAACAACAAACACACAAATGTCATTCAGCAAATGGATGAGTATTGAGAGCATAGTTCAGCAGCATAGTAAGGCAGCTGTTGATCTAGAATAATCCACACAGGTGCAATATGTAAAGGAAATTAAAGGAAAAATTATGAAAGTATTATATTTAAGAAGTGTTTGTTCCCAATTAATGGAAACCTATATGTTAGCTTAACTGTAGGGTTCCAGAATTTTTAAATTTTGTTCTCATACCTATAGCTATCATAACATATAAGTACCTACATACATAACATATAAGTATCATAACATATAATATATGAAAATGCTCTTTAATGGGTTGGTCATTGTTTGAATTAATTCAGTACAAATATTTGATGGTATTTTTGTGAAATCAAAATATTTCTCCTAGGTTTATCAAAACAGGAGAAAGAACTACTCAAAGTGAGAGAAAATGTCACAAGTATTAATATCTGAAAGAATTCAAAACTAATGAGTAATATCCACAATGCAGAAATTCTAAGAATAGTAAATGAGCATTTTGATATGTTAGAGTTAGTATGTAATCACTAAGGAGAAATATACTTTCCACATCATTGTAAAAGATAAATTTTGTTAATTTCCTATTCCAAGTCTTTGTTAGTATAGCTTGTTGTTTTTAGTTTTCAAATACTGATCAGTATGCCAGTGCTGAAATAATGCCAGTATCTCTATTGTGAATAATGCCACTATCAGATTAGCCCAAAGACTATTTTGTATTTGAAATTATGTCTTTTACATAAGAAACTCTAAAGGCTTAGTGTAAGCTCTTTGTTTAATTTTTCACATTGAGCAGGATGTGGACTCATTACTTGCTATTCATTCTTTTCTTTGTTTTATTCATATTGATTTTTAGAAAATTTTACAACTTCTTCCAGAAAGAATTCATCAGCGATGGCAGTTTCATAGTATTGGTAAGTAATTTAAATACGTGTTTCACATTTGAAGAAATGAAAATATATGAAAATGCTCTTTAATGGATTGGTCATTATTTAAAATGAGTTCATAGTTTATACTTTAGTAAAAATAAAATAAAGAATACCAGACTAGACATACTGAGAATATAAGATAAAAACATAGATGAAGGATTTCCAGTCAAAATGGCATAGTAAATTTCTTTGATCCACCTGTTCATTTACTCTGAATATATTAGCAGTGATGATAAAAGTGTAAAACCAAAAAAATGAAAGCAGGCTCAGCATCAAAATAAACATCCCTGTAAATCAGAAATGGAAGAGGAATGCAAAATGCCAAGTCGAGCGGAAGCCGTGGGCTCCAGGTGTGAAAGCAGGCAGTGTCAGCTGGCAGTTCGCTCCACACCAAAAAACGGGGGAACTGGAGTTAAGCTTACTACTTGGAGCCAAAGTAGAGCTTCCGCGATCATAAAATGAGGCTGAAAAGAAAAAGGGAAAAAAAAAGAAAACCTACTGTGGCTTACTGTCAGACCAAATAGGCAGGAGGCCACAGACTTTATGTTCCCAGAAACTAAGCCAAGATGCTTGCCAGCTTGAAGTCTAGTTCTGTAACAATCACAGTATCACCACAGGCCTCTCGAGCTCTCATTATAAGACAGTTTTTCCCCCTCAGATTAAAAAAAAGAGTCTGCAGGTAGGCAATTGCTGGCTTTGGTTCAGTGTCTCAGTGTTGTCAGGGCTGATTGCTATGGATTATCATAACCCTTCTCTCGTGGGGGTGGATGGCCACGAGAGCTACATTGTTGAAGTAGAATGTTATAGGCCTTATATTCATTTGTAAAAATCATATTTGTTTCTCTTAAAAAAGGGAGTCATAGATTTGTGTGGATCCTACATTTCTTAATCAGTTATGGCAAATGAAATCTTCTCTGAGGCTTTGAAACTATGAGCCATCCCAATTAGCAGTTCCAGAAACAAAAGGAACTCTGGACATAATAGGAGAGATATTGATGTAGGGGCTAAAAAGGACGAAATTCTAAATAGTAGAGCATTTTAGAATACACTTTCTGGATAAAGTTCAAGACAGAAAAGGATGTACTCGTAATGTATAAAGAACACTTGCAACTCAATAATAAGACAAATCAATTTTTAAAATAGGCAAAATATTTAAATAGATCAGAGAAGACATGAATTGCTAATAAGCATGTGATAAGGTGCTCAACAGAATAATGAAATCCTATTTTGTGTTTCATAATCATAATGTCCTTGAAGTTTGTGAAGAAACTTTCTTTTGAGACATCTGAACTTCAAAAGTTTATTGTGTCTCCTGAGGAATGTAGCCTTAAATCTCCAAAGACCTTTAGGCTATCTAGTTGTTATGATTAATATTCTGATAAATGTCTAACTTAAGAAAATACATAAATGGTCATTTTTCTTTGTCATGCAGAAGAATCCTGAAACTCTATTTCCTTTCTTTTTTGTCTTGTGTATAAAGGAAAATAAATCAGTGACTCTAGTTGATTTTTTTAAAGTAGCTTTAATTTATCCATTTAAGTAAATAGTTCAGTGATTTTCAGTTAATATTTAGAGTTACCACAGTCCAGTTTTAGAACATTTCCATCACCCTAAAATATTCCTTTGAGCCCATTTACAGTCAGTTGCCTTTCCCACTACCAATCTGCGTTCTGTCCTCAATAAATTTGTCTTTTTGCAGTTTTGTATAAATGAAATCATCCGGTTTGTAGTTGTTTGTATCTGGCTTCTTTCACGTAGCATAATTTTGGGGGGGATAATAATTTATCCATATTATAGCATATATCAGCATTTCTTTTTATTGCTGCATATTATTCTATTGTATGGCTATACCATTTATTTACTCATCAATTAATAGACATTTATAGTGTTTCTAGTTTATTATAACTCGTTGATTCTATTTGTCTTATTGTAGATTCCTTTTGATTTTCTATGTATGGATTATGCCAATTGCAAATTAAGATAGTTTTACTTTTTTATTTCTAATCTGTTGCCTTTAATTTCTTCTTTCTTTTTTTGTTTATTGTTCCTCTAGTACAATGTGGAATAAAAGTGGTAAGAGCAGACATGCTTGCGTTATTACTGATGTGAGGCAGAAAGTAGTCTTTCACCGTTATGTATGATGTAAAAATTTATAGATGCTATTTATCAAGTTGGAAAAGTTCTCTTCTGGTCCCAGTTTGTTGAGAGTTTTTAATCATGAATGGGCATTGTATTTTGTCAGATGCTTTTTCTGCATCTATTGACATGATCATTATCAATGTCATTGGTGGTTTTATTATTTATTCTGTTAATATTGTGTATTTCACTAATTGGTTCCGGTGTTAAGCCAACTTTGCATCCTTGAGATAAATCCCATGTGGTTACCATTTGTCGTCCCTTAGTTTAGTTTGCTAATAATTTTTTAAAGGTTTTTGCCTCTGTGTTTATGAGGGGTGTTGCTCTGTAGTGTTCTTTTCTTGTGATGTCTTTGGCTTTATTATCAAGGTAACAGTAGCCTTATGCATAGATTGGGAAGTGTTCCCTCCTCTTTTATTTAACAAGAGTTTGTGAACAGTTGGTACTATTTCTTTAAATATTTGGTAGAATTCACAAGTAAAGCCATTTGGACCTGGGCATTTCTTTGTGAGAAGATTTGTAACTGTTAATTCAATTTCTTTAGTTGTTATAGATGTATTCAGATTTTATATTTGTCTTTGAGTCTGTTTGGATAATTTATATCATACTAGGAATTTGTTTCATCTTATTTGTCTAATTTGGTGTAAAGTTGTTCAAGTTAGTCTCATAATAATCCTTTTTATTCCTATGGGGTCAGTAGTGATGTCTCCTCTCATTTCTGAATTTGGTAATTTGTATTTTCTTTCTCATTTTATTGACCACTTTAGCTAAGCATCTGTCATCAATGTTGATCATTTCAGAGAACTAACTTTGGTATTTTTAATTTTTTCTGTTCTTTTTCTGCTTTCTATTTCATTGATTTCCATTCTAGTCTTTTATATTTTAAAACAATTTTGCTTGCTTTGGGTTTATTTTGCTTGTCTATTTGTATTTTCTTAAGATAGAAGTCTAGGATATTAATTTGTTACCTTTCTTCTTTTTCGGTATAGGCCTTTAAAGGCAATAAATTTACCTCTAAGCTTTACTTTAGCTCATCCTATGAATTTTAATATATTGTTTTCATTTTCATTCAGTTGAAAGTAGTTTTTAATGTCCCTTTTGGTTTCTTTGACCCATAACTCTTTTAAGAGTGTGATTTTTTAAATTTTGAAATATTTGATGTTACCACAGATTTCTTTCTTTTGTGATTTCTAACTTAATTCTTTTGTGGTCAAAAAATACACTTTTTATGATTTTAATCTTTTTAAAGTTTTTGACACATTTCATGGACCAGAATATAGTCTCTCCTGGAGAATGTTCCAGTGTGCTTGAAAGTGTATATTCTGTAGTCATTTAAAATATTAGATTAATATATGGCAATGATATGATTATTAAAGAACAAGAAAGGACTTGAATAAATGGAATCTTATGCAATATTCGTGGATGATAGGCTTGACAGTATAAAGATAACAGTTCTTATTCAGAATTCCTGTAGGGACTTTTTAGTGTAGCCCGGCAAGTTTATCCTAAAATTTATATGGAAAATCAAAGCCAAAGCAACTTGGAAGAATAACACAGGGGAGAGGGAAGATGGTGTTGTTGGATATTTCCGTACCCAATAACAAGATGTGTTATAAAGTTGTAATAATTAAGACAGTATCATTGGTGCAGGGATGGACAAGTAGACTAATGCAAAAGGACTTCAAGGCCAGCCAAAGACTCAGACTTATATATGAAACTTGAAGTATGATTGAGATAGCATTTCATTTCGTTATAAACCCTGAAAGAGTTAGTAATACAATTGGGTGTCTATTTGGGGGAAAGAAACTCTGTTATTGCGGTGCACAGAAATAAATTTCTGATGGATTTCAGGACTTAAATGTGAAAAGTAATACTTTAAAACTTCTTGAAGAGACTATTTGGTTCATTTTTATAAGTTTTAGGTAGGGAAGTATTTCTTTAGATACAGTAAATACACGTGTGAAAGAAAAACATTGGTGAATTGACTATATTGAAACTTAAAATTTTTGTACATCAGAAGATACCACCCATCCCAGTCAATAAAACATGGCTGAGTTGCTTGGAAGGATATATTTCCAATTAATAGAACTGAGAACCAATTAGTAGCCAGTATGTATAAGGAACTCTTAGATTAAACAAAACAGAAATCCCAATTAAAAAAACATACAAAGGATATGACAGGCAATTTGTAGAAACTTGAATGGCTAAATGAAAAGATGCTCAGTGTCACTAGGAAACATCAAATGAAAACATTAAAATATTTAACACTCATCAGACTGGCGAATATTAGAGTATCTGCCAGTGTTTTGTGTTGCCAAGAATGTGTTACCACAGCACTCTCATACACTGCTAGTAGTACTGCTGATTTTCTCAACTGCTTTGGAGAGAATTTTCCAATATTTAGTAAAGTTGAAGATGAGTAATTTCATTCCTATTTATATACCCTGGGGAAACTCACACGTGTACAAGGAATCATGAACAAGAACATTTATTATAGTATTCTTAGGAAGAGCAAAATTTGAAAACAAACCAAATGTCCTAACATAAAGACAGATGAGATGATTAATGGTATATTCATACAATACAGTAGTAGTATACAGCAGTTAAAATGTATTAACTAGAGCTACACAGATCAGTATAGATAAATTTCAGGGGCTGGCCCAGTGGTGTAGCGGTTAAGTGCACTCGCTCCGCTTCGGTGCCCCGGGGGTTCGCAGGTTTGGATCCCGGGCGTACACCAGCGCACCGCTTGTCAAGCCATGCTGTGGCGGCGTCCCCTATAAAGTAGAGGAAGGTGGGCATGGATGTTAGCTCAATGCCGATCTTCCTCACCAGAAAGTGGAGGATTGGCCTCGGATGTTAGCTCAGGGCTGATCTTCCTCACACACACAAAAATAAATAAATAAATAAATTTTAGAAGCTAATGTTAGATGTGAAAAGCATCTTATAGAATGACTTGTTTTGTATGATACCACATGTATAAGGTTTTGTTTTGTTTGTTTACTGTTAATTAAACTCCGAACTAACTCAGATTTGATTGGTTTTCCACTTATGTTCTTTTTCTGTTCCAGGATCCAATCCACAATACCACAATGCATTTAACATATATAAATATTTTAGGAGAGCTGATTAAGGACTGGGATTTACGTAGTATTGCTTTAAGAAATTGAATTTGCTCAACCATAAGGAAGGGAATTGCAGATAAATCAACACAGTTTGTTGAAACACTAAAGCTTATTATTTTTTGTGTGTGTGTGTGAGGAAGATCAGCCCGGAGCTAACATCTGCCAATCCTCCTCTTTTGGCTGAGGAAGACCGGCCCTGGGCTAACATCCGTGCCCATCTTCCTCCACTTGATATGGGAATCCGCCACAGCATGGCCTGACAAGCGGTGCGTCGGTGCGCGCCCGGGATCCAAACCAGCGAACCCTGGGCCGCAGCAGCGGAGCGCGCGCACTTAACCGCTTGCGCCACCGGGCCGGCCCCAAGCTTATTTTTGTATGACAAATGACACTTAACCAAATAAAGTTACAGGTTTGATCATTATATATATATATTTTATATATGTAATCTTGATGTTACTAGAAAGGATAATAAATGCAGGATTAGAACAAATAGGTGTGGAAGAAATTCTTGTTACTGTTATAAGATTTTAAACATATAAACCAATTCTAAATATTTTATGGATTTATAAATAAGTATTAATAATATAAAAATATTTTTGGAAATAATTAATACCAAAATCTGGGTAATGGTTTCCACTGGGAAGGGAAGGAAGAAAATGATTCGAGATGGGTTCACGGAAGGCTTCAATAATACTTTTACTGTTAGATAAAACATTATAGATAATGTAAATTCTTGAAATTTTGAAATTAAAAGAAACATAGGACTGTATGTGTTTAGATTTGTTCAGACCAAATGGTGGACATTTGGATGTTTGTTAACGTTTATTTCAGTGTTTCATTGTAGATTTGAAATATTGTATAATGTGAAAGAAAAAGGAATAGTAAATATGGTTTTGAATATTTTGAAAAAGAAAATTAATTAGTATAATGGAAATATTTATTAGGACGTATTAGAGTTATAGATGTTTATGTGGTTAACTAAATGGAAATTTTCTACAGTGGTTTTTATTTGTATTAGTGATGGAGAAAGTAATTATATTCTTAGTCTAAATAGGAGATATACATACATGGTTGTTTTAAATGCAATTTTGGGTTTAGGTGTTTGTTTGGGTTTGTTTCAATAGAATAAATCATGTTCAATTGCAATAAACCATGTGTTGAAAAGGTGACTTTTTATATGCCCTTCTGGTCCCAAGATTATGACCAGAGGGATATCAAGGTCACCAAGAATAATTTGGAGGTTGCCAAGGACTTGTTTTATAGTGTTTTCAAGTCTGACCGAGAACTCTGACATTTAGAAACAAATAAGATGATATGAATATTTAAAATCATGTTTTCTTTTCAGGATTGATTTTAAAGAAACTACTCCACACAGGAAACTCCTTGAAGGTATAATACATATAATTGTATTTCTTTTCTATGACTTTTTAAAAACTGGATAAAGCATACAGCTACCTATTCCGCTTTTCCTCCGTCACCTTTTTCCTAAAGAATTTTGAATTGTCTTCATTTAATTGAAGTGAAGTCACTTAAAATATGGCAACATACTCAGTATGTATGAAAATACATACTAGATTGACCAGGCTATTGAAAAACGGTTGTACTTTTGCCGCTGCATTGACTCATTCACCAGAATTACTTTACTCTGGTCCCCAGAAAACAAAAATTATTTAGTCATTCAGTGAATTCTTCTTCATTTACCATAGCTATTCTTAGATGTATAGGAAAGTAGGAGATCTGTGTAAAAGTGTTGGTTTTGTTTCTTTTCTTTCTTTTTTTTCTTTTTTCCCATCATCTCATTGTGCTGTGATTAAGAGAAGCTACTCAGACCAAAACCATCTTGCTTTAGGTTAGATAGAAGTCTCATATTGTAGGTGCTTTTGGCATCAAGGCTTGGGTATAGCGGCACACGGGAAGAAGGCTTCCTGCGTCTTTATCCTGCTACCTGACTAACCGTGAGGGTGGCAGCGGTTGGATAGCTTGGACGGTAGCCGTTAACCAGGCTGTGGTGGGTAACTCCCAAAGCTACCTGTGAGGCTAGGCTAGTGAGGAACTTGGTGTTTCGCTTGTCAGAGATTGAATTTTCCTCTGTATTTTTCCATTTTCTTCCTGGGAGAGAATTCATTCATTGATTCAAATATTTATTGTCTTCTGTGTCTGGGGAATTGTCCTAGGTGCTTAGAATATAGTAATAGGCCAAAATTCCTGCTTTGCAGCTTAGCAGCAAATAATAAGTGAGACAATCTCAGAGACTGATAAGGTTTTAAGGACAAGAGCGTTGAGTTAGCAATGTACCAGGATCCCCATAACCATTCCTCCTCTTACCACACTTGTTACAGCAAGGAACAGTGGTTGCCCTCTCTTCTTGCTTTTTCCGTTAGACTGGTGGTGGTGGGAAGGAGGGATGTAAACAAGAAGAAAATGATTTTCTGATTTTTTACAAATGAAAATTATAGGATAAAAATTACCTGATGGCTTTAAGTAGTTAGAGGCCAAGTTCATTCTTTATTTGTTCAAAATCCATGAATTTAAATTTATAGATAAGGGTTCAATAAGTGTCATGGGTGTAATATCTCTCTGTACTTCCTTCTCTTCTTCTACCTCTCTCTCCTCCCTTCCTTTCCTTCCCCTCTTTGCAAGGTATCATTCTGTAATCATCTTCTAGAGAATTTTGGCTTTAAAAGGAGGAAAATATATCCATTATAAATAAAAATACTGTTTTTCATTTTATTTTAGATCAGGAGGGAAGGTGTTCGTCTTTTCTTATTATGGTTGCAAGCTCTTCAGAATAACTGCAGCAAAGAACAGCTTTGGATGTTTTCATGCTTAATCCCTGGATTTTCAGCACCACAATCTGAACATGGACCTCGAACTTTAGATAATCTCATTAATCCTCCACTCAACCTTCAAGAAAGTAAGATTCATGAGGTCTAGTATTTTAAAATTTTCTGTATAGTCTCTTAATATATATTTTTAAATGTCTGTACATTTATTGACTGGGTAATCCAAGGCCATGTTTTAAAATGTAGTTTTTATTATTATTCAGTTATGATGAGGCCAACAGATCAGGAGACAGTTGCCATTAAAAAAACAGTTTGTTACTCACAGTTCCCAAGAGGAGGGGACATGCTACACCAGGGAGGGCGGCCAGACGGGGAAGCATCAGGATCAGTTGGGGCAGGTGGGGGCAGTGCGGCTATCATGGGCAAGAGCCCTTATTGTGGTTTCTGCGGGCAGGAATGTTCGAGGCAGGGTGATTGGCTAGGTTGGATAATTTCAGCAGGCCCTGGGGCAAAGGGGCTATCCCTAGTTGCCTGGTACCTGGCCCTGGGATGATTAGGTCAGGGGAATAGTGGCCCAGAGTGTGAGAGCCCACTGGAGGCGGCAGTAGAGGTGTGGGCTCTGGATTGGTTGGTTTGCATATGGAAGGCACACTCTCGGGGCCCATCGTGTACTATCTCTAGTAATTAGCTAGCCCTGAGAGGGCCATTCTCTCCAGGGCCAGCAAGGCGCCTGACGTTAAAGCATCAGAAACACATGATTAATACAGACCATTTTATATTTGTCTTTAATTTCTAATTCTCATATATCGTCCTGTGTCCTTGAGTTAATTTGGATGTACATTGAAGTACAAGTATGTTTGACTTTGTGCAAAGAGGACTGTAAAAAAATCCATTTCTGTGAGCTTAATTACTTGGCTGATATTTACTGAGGAACAGGTTTTGGGACCTGCCTGTGCTAAACCAGGAGCTAATTGTGCTGCTTAGGAAATATTTAAGAGAATTCATCTAGTTGTGGATTGATTTTTTTTTTTTTTGAATTTACATTTGTTATAATGAATGTTTTTGAATATCTGAAAAGTAAAAAGTTGTACACATTTTATTTTATAAGTGAACTTTTGTAATCAAGGAACTAAGATGCTAACTTTTATTTCATTTTGAGAAGGAAATAGTATTTCATCCTTTGAATTAAGAGGCTACCTTAAAGAGTTAGCATGGTCATTACCCAGAGCAATCAGATTGTCGTTTTTTTTTTTGTGAGGAAGATCAGCCCTGAGCTAACATCTGTGCTAATCCTCCTCTTTTTGCTGAGGAAGACCAGCTCTGAGCTAACATCTATTGCCAATCCTCCTCCTTTTTTTCCCCCAAAGCCCCACTGGATAGTTGTATGTCATAGTTGCACATCCTTCTAGTTGCTGTACGTGGGACGCGGCCTCAGCATGGCCAGAGAAGCGGTGCGTTGGTGCGCGCCCGGGATCCAAACCTGGGCCAGCAGTAGCAGAGCGCCTGCACTTAACCGCTAAACCACGGGGCCGGCCCCCAGATTGTCCTTTAATAGATGAATAAACACATTATTATTAATGTTTCTCATTATATTATGGAATTTTTGTAATGAACACTCTTAATGTGAATTTTAAAATATCATGAGAAGTTCTTTCTCAAGTGAGATATTATTCACTCTGAATTCTTGCATATCTGTCTGTCCATCCCTATGTCACATTCTCTCAATAAAGGGTTCATGAAACAGCTGATCATTAAAGTTTATGGTGGTTTTGGTGGACTATCAGGATTACCAGATTTATTTCAAGGTTCAATTGTTAGAACGTTTTCACGCAGTATTCATTGCATTTATGTTTTGCAGTTAAATTTTATTTGGGTCATTGTTGTATTATTAAATTTGTTTTGTGATTATACTAAACTTCTCTTTTGTCTTTGTGTAGCTCAAGTCACTATAGAGGAAATCACTCCTCTTGTTCCCCCACAATCAGGAGATAAAGGACAGGAAGATCTCACAAGCTATTTTCTTGAAGCACTTTTAAAGTATATAGTAATTCAGGTACGTGTTATCTTCTTTACTATCACCCCCCTTACTATCCTGTGTGGGTAATTCGTTTTTCCCTCTCTTACCCTTATTCTGTCATAGTAGATATTTGCTTATTTTCCTGAAGGAAGGGTGACAAATTTTTACTTTTGAAAATATATGTTAGTATGCCCTTCCTGAAATAAAATTCATCAGAGGGATTATGAACCTCTTGGAAAGGGAGCTGGAGAAATTTTAAAGTAGACTCTATGTATATACTTTTTTATGTGAACCAGTTGGGTTTCCTTTCTAATCCTTTCATTTATAATCAGCAGCTGTGGTACTCTAAGTGAAAAACTAATAACTGATTTAGGGATCAGTCTGCCAAGAGGCAGCAGCTGAGGAGGTGGACTGAGGATGGGGTGGGGGTCAGGGAATGTAATTTACACTTAAACATAGTTGTACTTTTTAAATTTCTAGGTGCATGTATGCTATAAAATAACCTGTTCATCTCTAGATATGATATGTGTGTGTCCTGATTGATGAAAACACTCTCAGCACATACACATTTCTTATAACTGTTCCAAACACAAAAATTCCCCATGCTTCAGAAACAAACATTATAGAGTTAATTTGGACCCTGGGCGAGATTGCCAGGGCTTGAATCCTCATTCTACGTCTTACTGAGAGTGGAACCTTTGGCAAATTACTCAACGTTTCTGTGCTTAAAGTAGAGATAAAAATAATACCTATCCCATTTTGGTGTTGAGGCTTAAATAATTAGTTCAAAGTACTTAGAAAAAAAAATTACGTGACACACAGTTAAGTGTTCTATAGTGGATAGTTGTTACTGTCATTATTATTACTAGTTTTTCTTTAAAAAAAAGCTTGTACACTTCATATAGATTTTTAAAATTGTTTTAGTGGTTTATTGAGATATAATTGACAAACAGTAAATTACAATGTTTGAAATATATAATTTTATGAATTTTATTCCACGTGTGCAGCCATGAAACCATCACCACAATCATATAATGAACATTTCTAACACCCTAAAAGTCCTCGGACCCCTTTGTAATCCATCCTTTTCCCACCTCCATCCCATCCCCAGGCAACCATTGATCTGATTTTTGTCACTATAGTTTGTATTTTCCATATTTTCATATAAATGGAATCATGTGGTACATATTTTTTTTTTGGTCTAGCTTCTTTTCTTCAGCATAACTATTTTGAAAATCATTTATATTGTTGTATGTATCAATAGTTTGGTCCTTTTTATTGCTGAGTAGCTTTCCATTGTATGGATATACCACAACTTGTTATCCAGTCACCTGTTGGTGGTAATGTGAGTTGTTTCCAGTTTTTGGCTATTACAAATAAAACTGCTCTGAATATTGGTAAACAAGTCTTTGGGTAGACATAAACTTTATTTTCCCTTGGGTAAATAAACCCATGGCTGGGTTGTAGAGTAGCTGTTTTCCAAATGGTTAGACCTTTTTACATTCCACCAGCAATGAATGAGACATCCTCACCAACAGTTGTAGAGTGAGTCTATAATTTTAGCCGTTCTAAAGTGAGTATACAGTGGTATCTCATTGTGGCCCACTCTGGGCCTTTACCATCCCTCCTACTTAGGTATCTTCCTCACCCTGCTGGAATTCCCACACCCTATATTTTGCTGCTCTGTCCCCTCTGATCCCCCTACCCCTCACTTCATGGACATGTCCTCACCCCTCTCAGGCTCTGAGTCCCCACTGGACTCCTGCTTCTGCTACCCTGCTTCATGGATGCCCTGCTTCCTCTGGTCAGGCTCTGATTACCTGCGCTTGACTGCCACTGCTTTTACTCCTTCCCCCTCCCTCGCACATATGTTTTTGTATGACTTTTAGGATGAATTATTTAGGAAGGGGCAAAGGGAAAAGAACATTAGTATCTTTGTCATTAGTAGAGCCGAATTTTTTTTTTGTGTGAGGACGATCAGCCCTGAGTTAACATCCATGCTAGTCCTCCTCTTTTTGCTGAGGAAGACCGGCTCTGAGCTAACGTCTATTGCCAATCCTCCTCCTTTTTTCCCCCAAAGCCCTAGTAGATAGTTGTATGTCATAGTTGCATATCCTTCTAGTTGCTGTACGTGGGACGCGGCCTCAGCATGGCTGGAGAAGCGGTGCATCGGTGCGCGCCCGGGATCTGAACCTGGGCCGCCAGTAGCGGAGCACGTGCACTTAACCGCTAAGCCATGGGGCCGGCCCCAGTAGAGCCAAATTTGGAGTCAACTTTGACAGTTTTCCAGAGCACATTTAAACTTCTAAGATTTTTGAAATATAACATATATCATGCATTTGCATGGCATTAGACCAGTTTTTAAGATTTATCCTTTATATATTTATGTACATAAGTTATATACATAAATATATAAATTTAGCTATATCTATCTTCACAGTGTAACAGTTTAGTGTATTGCTTAAGTAACCTTTTACAGGCTTGTTTATAATAGCTAATAATTGTTTCTGTCTCCTGGAATAATTCTAATTGTGTTGTTCATTTTTAGGTAAAAAGTTTAGAATGGAAGAATAAAGAAAACCAAGAAAGAGGATTTTCATTTTTGTTTTCACATTTTAAGAAATACTACTTGCCTTACATTTTTCCAAACATCTGCAAGGAGAACAGTTTATATCATCCTGCACTTGGTAGGTAGTCTTTGGAATTTTCCAAAAGATCAGACATAAGCATAAAATATACCTTAATGTAAAGTTGACATTTGTTACTTATAGAAAACCGATACCATTTAATATTTGTATTGATTGATTAGAGGTATTATACCTTGGTTCATCTGAAAGTGGAGTTTTATTGATAGGAAATTTTTGTTGAGAGTGAAGAGCTTTTTTAAAAATTTATTCTCTGGATCTCACCTATTGGAAAAGTTAGCCCACCAGAAATAGTTTTGATTATAAATTAAACTTAATTCTAATGTTGAGTATGATCCTTAAACTATATTATAAGTTTTCTTATTAAGGTCCCTCAAGAGTTCGATTTAGTATGTCTTATTCAAATTCTGTGTGATTAATTACACTGTCATGTATTTTGATCATGTCTTGTCCAGTGTTTAGTGGCTGTGCCAAGACATCTGGTGGAGCCTTGAAGTTAGAGCCTCATGGACAAATCCTGGGTTAGAAGCAAATCTCTGCCATATATAGAAGGCATTGGCAGTCTGTATGAGGAAATGCTCTTTTTGCAGAAAGATGTTCCTATTTTAAGCTCTGTCAAGTTTAGGCAACTAACAGGCTTACGCAAAACCCTTAGGGCAAGTAGAAATGACTTAAATTAGTCAGGGTAGCAAAGCTTTCCCATTGGGAACAATATTTACTTTAAAAATATTTTTGCTGGAAAATCAAGGAAAAATTCTCATACTTTGTATGACTTCAAAATATGTGTCTCAGTCTTAGGTTAATTAAAGTGAGCGCTCATTAATTTTAAATGGCTCTGGAAGCTTCTCTGTATTTAGACTGGGTTCATTGAGCCTTCTAATGATATTTTGCAAAAAGATATGTTTTCATGTGTCAGCCATGTATGGTTCACTCTTCTAGATTCCGTGCTGATATCTAGCAGATTATTTAAAAATGTCATTTTTGTACTAAATCTGTTTCTAAAACCAGGCTGTCATCACAGTGTTTTCTCAAATGTTTAAAAGTGTAGATTTATCTAAGCATAATTCCTTTCTCATTTTGGTTTTTGTTTTCCTTTTATTTTACACAGATATCCCACAGATGAGACCAAAGCCACATTATGTCATGATAAAGAAGGATACTGAAACCAATGAAGCAATCTATTGCACAAAGGAGCCTTTCATCAAGGCTCGTGTTATTGTCATTCGTTGGCTGGTTTCTTTCTGGCTTGAGCCAAAGCCACACACAGGACCTCATATTCCTGGGATGGAAGGTGAAGTATTGCCAAAGAATATTCAGGTAATACACATGTAAGGCAAGCTTGTTAAAGTTAGAGATAGCTTAAGATATTTGTCCACTAATATCAATTGCCCTAGGTGTAGAACATATTTAAAACAAGTAATAGTGATATTTTCTTTGTATAAATGTATTTTATAAATCCAAATTTTAACAATTATTATAGAACCAATAGTTTTCTTAATAAAAAAATAAAACTTGGAAGATATAGAAGATTATTTCAGTCATATATGAGTCTCAGCTTCTAATTTGTTTTTTATGTATTTTTATGTATGTATTTATGTATGTATTTTATGTATTTTTATGTATTTTATGTTAATTGTACATACCACAAATATCCTAAATTGTACAAATAAGTTCTTGCAGTTGGAAACAATATGCAATTAAATGGTTGTAGGATCTTCATAGTTCTTTTTAGATTTCTAGGCATTCACAGAATGCTAATTTAAAGTCCTGTCCCCATCTCATTCCCTGACTTTCAACAAGGACACTGAATCTAGAAATGTGATGTAAAATTGCACAACTATACAAAGAGGGCCTAGTATTTAAAATTATTATTTTTAATTGAACAGTTTTCCTCTTTTTCACTTTCTCCTTTTTTCTCTGTTTAGTTTTTCCTGAACTTGTCTATATTACAGTATTTTTTTTTTTTTTACTATTTTTATTTTCCATTTCTCTGATTTCCTAATTTAGTTTTAAAAATTTTGTACTGTGTTTTTGTATGACTTCTTAAATCTTTTAAAAATTAATTAAGTGAAGGTATAAAGTATATTTAGCTCATTAGAGTTCAGAAAATTTGGCTTAATGTTCCCCTTAGCCTTCTATTTATCTGTGGCAGACTATGTGGTGTGTTTTCCCCAAAACTGTGTTCCAAGTTCTCTACAAAAAAATGTGGAAACTCTCAAGCAGAACTATTTTTCTCATCCCAGAACTTAGTGGACTAAAATCATAGATTTTTTGATTGAGAAGGCATATTAGAGATCATTTACTTAAACCATCTTATTTTATAGATGAAAAAACTGAGACAAAAATCAAGTAACTTGCCAGAAACTAATTTACCATCCTCCTATCATACCATGGTAGTAATTTCCTTATCACCACCTTGAGACTTTTACTTTTTCCCTAAGCTTAGGCTTCTTCAGCCATGGTGAAAATTTTAGTAAGTTATTAGAACATAGAGTTTTCTAATATTTTCTTTTAGCTTCATTTCTATTTCTTCTGACGTAATTTTTCTTCTATTCCTTTGGTTTTTTGTTTAAGAAGTTTTTACTTGTGTTATTTTGTCTAAGGTAAAATAGAGATATTTTTAAACATTAAGGCTTTATTGAGTAAATTGTCCAATGTTAAATTATTTACTTATTGAAAATCAGAGCTAACTCCATCTGCATTACTCAACTTTAATTAGTAACTTGTTTGTACCTCAAACATACTGAAAAACAAATCTAATTATAGGTGGTTAGGTGATTAGTATCCCTATGTTGCTTAGATGTTGAGTTATTTGCATTGTCATTTAATTATTTAGAATGGATTATAAATGAAACTCTATGCTTGGATTTTAAACAGTGCTGTATGTTACTTGTGAAATGCTTTAGATTCTGCCAGTATTTGCTGTTAGAAGACAAAATATCGAGTTAAATGATTGATATTCTCCCCCTTTTGTTTTTATTTTAGAGAGCAGCTGCTAGTTTGGTATCCAGAGAAGAAAACAAAAATGATAGTGCTGATAAAGCAGATAGAGCTACGGAACCAGAACAGTCTCATTCCAATACAAGCACTCTCACGGAGCGAGAACCTAGCTCATCCAGTCTCTGTAGCATCGATGAAGAACATCTCACAGACATTGAAATCGTTCGCAGAGTTTTTTCTTCTAAAAGAAGTAATGTAAACTTTGTCACAGAGATATTTCGTCAGGTAAAAAAACCTCTCAGTATTTTTAATTTGTAGTATAGACTTTTTAATATTGAAATACTGACTTTTAGCTATTTAAAATTTATTCTTCATGGAAATGTTTTTTAAAGTTTATATTTAACTTTTAAAATTTACATTTGTGGTGATTTTAGTTTAATAACTATCCTCCTCATATGCCTTCTGTTATCAGAATGATTTTCTTAGTTACTTTGTGGTTTGAAACTTTTTCCTATCATTTGATTAATAAGTTATAATAAAATTATCTTTCTCTCTCCGATCAATAAAAAGTGATTTATAAATATAAGAAACGATGTCTTCATTGTCTTTAACTTCCCTTTGGAGGCTCAGTTTTGTCCTCGAAGGCATTCTGAAGTTAAAGTTGCTTAAGGCAAGTATTATTCAGGGAATAAAATAAAGAAAGGGAGGGAAAGAAAAAGAATAAAAGCTATTTCACATAAAGATAGCTAGAAATTCCTTAAGTGCACATTCTCAATTACATAAAATTTTGTGGAAAATAAACCTTATGAAAACTAATCATTTGCTCTTAATAGCGAAGGTACTTAACTTTTGCAGGTAAACATCATTGAGTTTTGTAGCTGAAGGGGATCATTCAAGTCTCACTGCAAGTAAGTGGTAGATCTGGGACTAAAACTCCCAGATCCTGCTTCCCATGTCAGTGCTCTTTATTCTATGCCACACTGCCTTCCTGCGCCAGCGAGCTCTCTAGGCAAAGCAAATCTTTGTCTCCTACGCACACTTACTGACATGTAAAACAGAGCATGAGGCAGCACTAGCCTTGTCAACCTAAGTTAAAGAAACAAACTTGCCGTAACATTTTGTCCAGCTTTGGCATTGGTTCTAGTTGCCAGGTTTAAGGTTTGTGTCAACAGAATATGTGACAAATGAGAAGGAAAAGATATTTGACAAATAGTGTTGGAATACTTTACTTGTGGGAAAGTTTAAAGCTTATAGAACTATTCAGGTTTTCTAGTTCTTGAGTCAGTTTGAGTAAGTTTATTTTTCTAGGAGTTTGTTCATTGCATTTGTTTTCAAATTTGACGTAGAGTTTATTACATTGTCTTATAATCTTTTTAATCTCTGAAGGATTTATATTCATGTTCCCCCTTTTCATTCCCGTTAGTATTTGTCTCTTGTTTGGTTCTTTTTAATGATGATTCTTGCCAGAGATTTGTCAATTTTATTAATCTTTTCAAAGAACAAACTTATGGCTTTGTTGATCCTCTTTTATGTTTGTTTTTCTCTTTATTATTTTTTGCTCCTTGTTACTTTCTTTCTACTTTTCTTGATTTTATTTGGTGGTTCTTTTCTTAATTTTAGCCTCACATTTTTCTCATATAAGCATTTTTTGAGACTACATTTTCTCATATAAGCATTTTTGAGGGTGTTTACCTCTTAATACTGTTTAGCTACATTCTACAAATTTTGATATATCACACTTTTGTTATTATTTACTTCTAAATATTTTCTAATTTTGATGTTAATACCTTTTTCGACCTGGGAGTTATTTAGCAATGTGTATCTTCCAAACATGTTAGATTTTTCTAGTTTTTTCTTACAAATTTCTAATGTGATTCTTCTGGTCAGAGAATAGTCTATACTATACTAATTAATTAAAATTTATTAAAACTTACAGCTTAGTATGAAGTCAGTTCTCATGAATGTCCTGTGTGCTTGAAAAGAATGTATCCTTTTCTGTTGAGTTCAGTGATCATTAAAGTCTATTAGATCAGGCTTATGGTTGTGTTGGTCAGCTTTTCTGTCTCCCTCCTTGAGACTTTTGGTCAGCTTAACCTCACAGTTAAGGAGAGGGGTATGTTAAAATCTTATACTCTGATGGTGATTTGTTTATTTTTTTCTTTGTACTTCCATAAATTTTTCTTTGTATATTTTGAAGCTATGAAATTAAGTACATACACGTTTATAATTATATATCTTCTTAGTGAATTAAACCTTTGATTTATGGCCCTTTTCGTCTGTAGAAATTATTTTTGCTTAAAGTCTATTTCATGTACTATTAGTACAGTCATACCAGTTTCTTTTTATTAGAATTAGCCTTATGTATTTTTTTAATCCTTTTATTTTCAACCCTTTCATGTCGTTAGATTTTATGTGTCTCTTGTAAGTATAGTTGGATTAAAAAAATTTTTGTCTTTTAACTGGAATATTTATATTTGCTATAATTACTGTTATGTTTGGATTTATTAATACTATATTATTTCGTTCTTTCTATCTTTCTTATCATGTCTGTATTTCCTTTTCTTTTTCATTATTCTCTCTCTCTCTTTTTTTTTTTTTTTGGTGAGGGAGATTGGCCCTGAGCTAACATCTGTGTCAATCTTCCTCTATTTTATATGTGGGATGCCTCCACAGGATGGCTTGATGAGCGGTGTGTAGATTGGCACCGGGGATTTGAACCCCTGAACCCCGGGCCACTGAAGCGGAACACATGAATTTAACCACTACACCACTGGGCCGGCCACTTTTTTGTTTTCTGTTTTTGTTTTTGGTGAGGAAGATTAGCCCTGAGCTAACATCCATGCCCATCTTCCTCTACTTTTTTTTTTATATGTGGGATGCCTGCCACAACAAGACTTGATAAGTGGTGCGTAAGTCCACACCCGGGATCCGAACCTGTGAACCCTGGGCCATCAAAGCAGAACCTGTGAACTTAACCACTACGCACGCCACCAGGCAGGCCCCTGTTTTCTTTTTAACTGATGTTTTTTCATTCTGTATCCTCTTCCTCCTCCCTTAGTTTGAAAGTAATATTCTGTTCCTTTTTCTTCAGTGATTACTATATAAATTTTAACATACTTCACTTTCCAAGGTCTAAAGTTATTTTTTACCCTCTTCCTAATTAGTATAAGGACCTTAGAACCCTGTTACTCTAATTTCTCCCCCCAACTTGTATATTGTTGTTATTAAATAATTCAGTTCTATTTTGCATGTTTGTGTTTTAACTCCAGTGTTATTATTGTTCTGTGTTCAATATTGATTTACATTTAGTTAAATATTTATCACTTTCTTTGATTATGATTTCTTCCCTTTCAGATTATCCATTTAGAATTACTTTTGTCTGCTTGAAGTTAATCGTTTAGAATTTACTTTAGTGGATGTCTGTTGGTATCAAACACTTAAGTTTTTCGTGTCTGAAAGTGTCTTTATTTTGCCCACATTCTTGAAAGGTTTTTTCCACTGGACATAGAATTCTAGGTTGACAGTTTTTTTCACTCAGCCCCTTTCAGATGATCAGATACTTTCCCACTCTTTTCTGTTTTACCTTGTTGCTGTTGAGATGTCTACCAGCAGTTGAACTTCTTACTGCTTTATAGGTCAATTGTCTTTTTCTCTGGCTCTTTTTAATATCTTTTTTTAATATTTGCATTTTGCATTTTACTATGATGTGTCCAGGTCTAGATTTCCTTTCTTTCATTCTTCAGGGGATATTTTGGGCATAGTGTATTTATAGATTAATATATTTTGACAGTTCTGAAAAATTTTCAGCCATTATCTCTTTAAATATTACCTCTGTCCCATTTTTTTCTTGCCTTTCTAGAACTCTGACAAGATGTATATGTTAGACCTTCTCACTTTCTATTAATCTCATTCATATTTTCCATCTCTTTGTCTCTCTGTACTACATTCTGGATAATTTATTTTAAATTGCAACTGTTTCTGGAAATTGGCCAGTCTGCTTGGTAATTTTATTGTCTCTGTTTCTGTACTTATATATATATATATATTTTTTTTTTTTTTTAATTTATTTTATCCCCCAAAGCCCCAGTAGATAGTTGTATGTCATAGGTGCACATCCTTCTAGTTGCTGTATATGGGCCGCGGCCTCGGCATGGCTGGAGAAGCGGTGCGTCGGTGCGCGCCCGGGATCCGAACCCGGGCCGCCAGCAGCGGAGCTCTACCACTTAACCGCTGAGCCACGGGGCCGGCCCAGTACTTATATTTTATGTATTAAATTAAACATAGTTATTTTATATTGATTGATCATTCTGATATTCCTGAGGTCTTTATAGGTCTGATTCTGCCATATTTTGTTTCTGTATGCTCTTTCTCATGGTGTTGTATTCTCTTGTGTTTTTTGCAATATTTTATGCTTTCAGAAATTTAGAATTTTGATTCTGAGCTTTTGCTTCTTGTGACTTTATTTCCTGATATGATTTGCTAAATGTTGATTCCTCCAGAGAGGAGTTGCATTTGCTTCTTCTAGATGCAAAGAGACCTACCAATTTTACGTTAAACTGAATTCTTTTTTTTTTTTTTTTTTTGGTGAAGAAGATCAGCCCTGAGCTAACATCCATGCCAATCCTCCTCTTTTTGCTGAGGAAGACTGGCCCTGAGCTAACATCTATTGCCAGTCCTCCTCCTTTTTTTTTTCCCTTTTTCTCCCCAAAGCCCCAGTAGATAGTTGTATGTCATAGTTGCACATCCTTCTAGTTGCTGTATGTGGGATGCCGCCTCAGCATGGCCAGACAAGTGGTGCGTTGGTGCGCACCCAGGATCCGAACCCCGGGCCAGCAGTAGCAGAGCGCATGCACTTAACTGTTAAGCCCTGGGGCCGGCCCCTAAAGTGAGTTCTTGATTTGAGGTTCAAGCCAACCAAGTAATATGAACGCACGGTGTAAACCTGTGTTAAGGCTAGCAACAAATGTCTCTGGGGAGATTTTTGTTGTTGTTTACTCTGCGTCTAGGTATGGGCAGTTTTTCTTGCACATTGTTGATGGAGTGGGTTTATTGTTCATTCAGCATCACACTGACAATATATAGTCCTTTGGAATCCCAACTTTGTTTAGAGGTTTCCTCTTGTTCTCCCTGCCTTGCCCCAATAGATCCATGAAAACCAGCGTAATTGGTTCCATTCAAAGTGAAAGTCAACTTTATTGCTCCCCCTAAAACCTCTCTGAGTTTGATTTCATGTAGGTTTTTATTTTTGAATAATTTTTTCCTACTTTTTGGCTCATCAATGCATTTAAAAAAATTAAAGTTTTTTAAAATCTATCAGTTTTGTTTTTTCAGTTGGAAGGTTGGTCAGGTTACCTAACCACCATGCTATTGGAAACAGAATTCCCCTCATTGAGTATTTAATCATGCTGTATATTTTAATTTCTAAAAGTTGCATTTGGTTTTGTTGTATGGGTTTTTTCATATCTACGTAGTCGTTTTTTGCGATGGCTTATTCTTTAATCATGTTTTCATTTTCTTCTTGATTAAAACATATTGAAAATGCTTATTTTATATTCCTTATTTCAATAATTCCAGTAACTTAAGTTTGTGCAGTTTTAGCCTTGTTTGTTGTTTCTGTTTACTCAGTCGTTTGTTTTGAGTTTTCATGTTATGGGCTTACATTTCTTTGGAGTTCTGTGGGAATTACTTTGAAACCTGGGTTAAAGGATATGTTGCGCTTGCTTCAGGCATTCAGGGGTCCTGTCAACCTTGGTTTACTTTAAATTAAAATTCTCAGCTTATGATTCTTCCCGTTTTGCCACACTCAATGTTATGTGATGGCCAACCTGAGAAGATAAATTTGCAGGGAAGACTGTACTTCCCTCTATTCTCCTGTCCCACGTCAATAGACAAGTTTCCTCACTGACTCTTCTCTGGAATTGAGTGTTTTTTCTTCCCCTCCTAGTTCACTTTTATACTGAGGTTGTAGCCTTCATTGGTTTCACCTTTACATGTAGGATCTGATCTGTCTATCCCCTCTGTACAGGTAGCCATTTAAACCAGAGTGATCTAGGCTGTCCAGGGCAGCAGCCAGCAGCTTCATTGGTCACTTGCCTCTCTGGATTAATACTTCCATTTTTTTCTAGACTCGGACTATCCTTACAAGCTGAGCCATTCATTTAAAACGGTATATTGTACTTTTTATGTGACAGTTTTTAGGTGTCCTGTGCAGGAGGATTCCAGGATTTTTTTTTACGATATTACTGGGAACTGAAGTCTTCTGAGATATTTTTATTCTAACAATGATCTTTTTTTTTTTTTTTTTGTGAGGAAGACTAGCCCTGATCTAACATCCAATGCCAATCCTCCTCTTTTTGCTGAGGAAGGCTGGCCCTGGGCTAACATCCATGCCCATCTTCCCCTACTTTATATGGGACACTGCCACAGCATGGCTTGATAAGCGGTGTGTCGATGCGCACCCAGGACCCGAACCTGCGAACCCCGGGCCGCTGCAGCAGAGCACACACACTTAACCATTATGCCACTGGGCTGGCCCCAACAATTATCTTTTAAAAGTAGTGTTTTTCTTTTGTTTTTGTTTTTATTTTTGTGAGGAATATTAGCCCTGAGCTAACATCTGTCACCAACTCTCCTCTTTTTGCTGAGGAAGATTGGCTCTGGGCTAACATCTGTGCCCATCTTCCTCTACTTTATATGGGACCGCCACCACAGCGTGGCTTGACAAGCGGTGCATCGGTGCGTGCCCAGGATCCGAACCTGCAAACCCTGGGCCGCCGCAGCGGAGCGTGCACACTGAACTACTGCACCACCGGGCGGCCCCTTAAAAGTGGTTTTTAAGGCAAAACTTAAGGAAAAATAAATTTTAGGATGGTAACTCCAATGAACCATTCATGTTTTGAAAAGGAATCAATCTAAGATTAGATTGTAGTAGGAAAGCTATTTTTACTTGCTTAATACTGAGGATAAATTTGCACAATTGAGAATCTGTGAAATAGTTTCTTTCCTTATTTTGAAGGTTCATATGTTCCATAATGTAATGTAAACAAAAATATTCCATTAATTATCAGGTATATGGATATATAATAATTTTGCCCTTAGCAATTCCAGCTAGAGCACAAGTCCTTCTATAGGTAAATACATTTAGTGGAAATGTCTTTACTTTTTGTTTTTCAAATAATTCCATCCTCATAGCCTTCAAACTTATTGTTTTCCCTAGCTGGACTTCTGTCCTTCAACCTTCCTCTCTTTCCTCTCTACCCTTCACCCTTCTCTTTTCACCTGGCTACTCAGTGTTTAGGTTACAGCTTAAATGTGACTACACCAGAGAAGCCTTCCATGACCACTCTCACCTGCCCACCCAAAGACAGATGTGCCTGTACACGCATGTGTGCATGTGCACATACACACAGGAATACCTCTTTTTTATGATGTTTTTGAAAACTATACTCTTCTTCATAGTACCTCTCCTGAGTTTTATGATTATTTAAAAAATTGTTTAATTTTGATCTTTCCTGCTACTCTCCATGAATACTTCTCTTATTCATTCATCCTTGTATGCTTAGTGCCTGGCATAGAGTAGGCACCTAGTAAATATTCGGTGAAGAAATCAAGAAGTTCAGTACCTTCTGAGTGCTGGCCACTTCATCAGTGCTAGCTGAGGGCTGCCGTGCATTTCTAGAAGTAAGTCTTGAGATAATATGTCATATAGCTGATAATGTTTTTTAGGGGCAGTGTAATGATTGTGAGTTCCATCTCAGATATAGGTATTTATATTGTTATGTGTTTTTAAAGCAAGGATACAACTATAAAGCATAAATGCCCAAATCATTTGAAATGGTAAAATTATTCTGCATATCCAATAGAATAGGCATAAATGCATTCCAGACATTAACCCCCTATTTTATAAGGAAACCCAGTGTGCTTTATGTTGTTAGTTCTTGGAGGCTGCAGTGAGGAGCCCCAGGTACTTTGATATGAAGTAAATATAACACATCAATAGGTGAACCTTTAGGAGCACGTCTTTAAGGCAATGGATGGCCGAGTGTAGTAGTCTGGGGTTCCTGAGAAGTCCCCAGGACCTTATCAGGTCCATGAGGTCAGAACTATTTTCATGACAATACTAAGATTTTGTTTACCTTTTCACTGTCAGTCTTCCGCAAGTGTACAGTGAAGTTTTCCAGAGGATACCTGACATGTGATATTGTATCAGATTGAATGCAGAAACACACAGATATGAGAATCCAACTGTCTTCTATTAAGCTAAACATTAAAGAGATTTGCAAAAATGTAAAACAATGCTACTCTTCTTTTGTTTTGAAGAATGTATTATTTGCCAGCATATAGTACATTAGAGGTTCTGAGACCAAAATGCAAACTACTGCTTTAAGGAGACAGAAAATTCCCAGGTCTGCTAAATGCTTACTGTACTTGATTAAATCTTAAAGAATGTGTCTGCCACGATCTGGGTTGGTTAATACCTCAGGAGAAGTACTAATAAAAGCAGATTAACAGAATATCAGAGACCAACATGTTTTGTTAGTGTTTATTCACTGAAGAAGAGAGCCTTAGCTACCAGTAAATCAGATCCCATCCGCAATGCCAATTATTAGAAAACTGTACCAGGTTATCGTAAGTTGATACCACTAAATATTTGATTTTTCTATCTCCTGTTGTTTTGATTTGTTCTCCGTGTAGTTTTCTGGTTATGATGTAGTTTTATAGTCAGGGAACCATAAAACTGGAGATGACCTCATGCAGGACTGTCTACAGAGAGAAAATTTGCTGAGCATGTAGATTCCTGTGACAATTATCCTTATTATTAATTAATAATTGGTGTCTGATTGGTGCTTCGTTATAGAGGGACAAGGTGCTTATATGTAGATTTGAATATTCTGGTTTCTATGGCAGTTATTTCTGATTTTAAATGTATAAATTGGTGCTCTGGTTTTTATGCATCAATTTTTTAGCCATGGCTAATTATCAGTCTTTCCTCAAGGTCCATATGTAGTGTGTTTAAAATCAGACTTTGGGACCTGTTAGGACAAAGGTTATATACGTTCTGACCTTTAGTAAATTCATCAAGTCACTTGGGATATAGTGTTTATGCAATGACAAATATCTTAGCTCTGGAGATTACTAATTTTTTTAAGTTAATAAACTTTATTTTTTAAATCAGTTTTAGTTTTAGGTTCACAGCAAAATTGAGCAGAAAATACAGAGTTCCCATACTAATTTATAAAAAAATAATTTTTCAGTAGCTAAGAATAGAATTTCTTTGAAATTGAGCTTTTTTTAAAAAAATTTATTTTGAACCTTTTTAAGGAAAGCTGAGCTGTTGCTGCCATTGTAAAATAAATAGTCTCAGAGCAGGCAATGATGATCAAAATCATACCATTGACCATTAAACTGCTGGAATATGAGAGTGAGAATTGGGAATGGGTTTGTTAGATGGAGAAAGTAGCAAGTAATATTGTTTGCTAGGGAATCAATAATAGCAAATAAATAAAAGGATTACCAAATAACATATTAAATACTCTGTTGATATTATACATTAACTTTTCATCATTATCTTGGGAAACTGATTTTCTTGGGTAGTTTCATTCAGACTTTTATTAAATACATCTACTGATAACTCAAGAGTAGAAAGAGGTGGGTTTTCAATAAAGGTCTTGTGATTTTTAGAGTTGAAATTAATAGTGGTTGTAAAAATAAAAATTAAAAGCAATTTAATTCCCTTTCTATTTGCAAATAAAATGTATAGTGAAAATATTAAACACAAACATGCATAAGGAAAGGACTTTGGATAGTGAGGTTTTACTGTTATGTTTGTTTGCTGAGATATTTTTACTATTTTATTTTTGCATGTCTGAATTGTATAAAAAATTTTTTTGCAGTGAAAATGTAGTATTTTTGCGATGAGGAAAATATTTACTTTTTAAAAAGTTAAGACAACCGAAAATGTTACCTAAAGGAAAGAGTAACTCTTAAGATACTTCTTTGAATTTTCTAAGTGTTTTGCCTTATTGACTTATATAATTTTATTATATGTAAAATGAAATAAGAAAGCTGTAACTTTTTTCTTTATCTACTTAGAGAAGCTAAGTTGCCTTGTTACATGTGATTTTTATTCTTAGAGTTAGATTTTATTTTTTAATTAAAATCTTTCTATCAAAATTTATTTTAATAGTAATCTATAAAACAATAATATGTTACAAAATGTGATTTATTATGAAAAGTTTTCTTTACATTGACCTTTGTAGGAGCACAGTTATTTCATGAAACAAGGAATATTTTCATTCTGAGATAGGTAGTACAATTGAAACAAGTCTTTGCTCCTTGTACTTGAAATCAGTGTCTATCTACCAGAAGCATTTGTGTCTCAGTGTATTTACAAATTATTTGGAGACACAAGGCTTTCTCTCACAATGAAGAGATTGACTTTAACTCTTCAAAGATCATTTATATCTCACGTTTTATAACAAGATAGAAATGTATGTATTAGTGGTTTGTGGCAAAGTGAAACGTATCATTATCTCTGTTCTCCCTTTTATTTACTAGGCATTTTTATTACCAATCTGTGAAGCAGCAGCTATGAGAAAAGTGGTAAAAGTATATCAAGAATGGATCCAGCAAGAGGAAAAACCTTTGTTCATGCAAGAGCCTGAAGAAATTGTGATCTCTTCTTCAGACTTACCTTGCATTGACAATGTCACAGACCAGGATATTTCAATGGAAGAAGGAGAAAAGAGAGAAGAGGTAAAATTTTAAGACTTAGTATTTTAGTAAGGTTTAATAGGTAAGATTTTCACAAAAGTGGAATAACGTGTTAACACACATAGACTTACTAAATGGGAAGGTGAAGATCCTTTCAGTCTATTTTGCAATTTAGGTAATATAACAGTTACCTCAGTACTCTATCCCAAAGCTCTGTGATGTCACAACTTTAAAAAATTAATATTGAGGTTGTATAGTAATTCTTTGTCATTGTCTAGATCAAAATTAGATGCTATTATAAAAATTGTAATATTTTAAACTGTGGTACTAGATCAAAATGGATGTTGCAGTACATACTTCTTAGAGTGATTACCTAACTACAATTCCCCCTGGCCTGTCTTATTCTAGGAGTTGGGTACTCAGCACAAACCAGAATATTCTGAATTCATTCTTGGAAGTGTTTGCACTACAGCTGATTGCAGAATAAAAAACATCCTGACCTGCTAAGTAAGCTGGTCTGTGATAAGAAAGACTAGAGTTTACTCACAGAGGGAGAAAGATGCGAGAAAAGAGAGTAGAAGTAGAATTTGGGTCCCTGGTTCTATTTATTCCTTAATTCTTGTGTTTTGGTTGTTTTTAACCTCTGTCATAGGTCAGGTTCTCACCAAAAGGTAGAGTCTGATATATATATATATATATATATATATATATATATATCTTACTAAATATAAGTAAGTATAATATTATATAAAAATAATATCTTACTAAGATATATATCTTACTAAATCCAGATAGGAGCAATTTGGTAAAGTTTATTCACCCTAGTGGTTAATTTAACCTCATCAGTAGAATTTATCTGGGGTTAACCTATGTGTGAATAGGCCACATTCTACAGGGATTCAATGAATCAATATTTATGTATGTATAAGTGTAATATATATATATATATATGTAGAGCATCCTCCCCTACTTCTAAGAAGGGGAAAAATGTAATTAAGAAATATAATTGAAGTAAATAAAATTAACCATGTAAATTGTGAAATAATATTCACAATTCAATTTGTTATGCACCAATAAAAATATCCAGTTTTTGCATCAAACTAGAAAATAAACCTGTCAATCTAACTAATTTGTTTTCCTCCCATTTTTTGTCATGAATTTATAGCTCAGTACCGAGCCTACCCTGTGAAATTTACTATCCTTAAATAAAAAATGATAGATAATGTAATCTATCTACATACATAATTTAAAAAACAAAACAGTGAAAAGGAAGAGGAAGGCAGGAAGGAAGGGTGATGAGGTGTGTTGTATAGGTGTGTTCTATTGGTTACTGAAATACTGCAACCAGTGTTGCCATTAGAGATAGAATTTTTCAAAATACCAACAACTCTTGCTAATGGCATGAATCAAAAACAAAAGATATAATCATTCATTTATTTATATTTCTGATAAATTCAATATATATATAAATCATTTAAAATTTGGTGTTAATTTTAAAATGGAGTTGTTATAGGTTCAGGTAATTCTAAATGGGTTTTTATTCATATAGTATTTGTGAAACATTTGGAAGACTTGTGGTATACAAGACAGTTTGTGTGTGGAGGACTGTCATGCACCTTGTAGTATGTTTAGAATTCTGTGGCTCATCCCATTCAATTGCAGTGGTATTCTCAATTCTTATGACAACAAAACACTCCCACAGATTTCAAAGTGCTCTGTAAAACATGGTAATGCCCACGCTGAGAACTAGTGTTGGAGGTATAAACATGAAAAGACATCATGTCTACCTTCACATAACTTATTATTTAGCAAGAAGACAAACATGCAAAGGAAGTATTATAAAACAGTATTATTGCTGTGATCTTCAAGTCTGAAAGAGGAGTACTTAACTGTGCTTAGGGAAGGCTTCATGGAGGAGGTAGTATAATATGAAGAGCAGGTAACACATGGGAAAGGAGCCACACAGTGTGAAGAGCATCTACAAAGATGTGAGAGGCCTTGAAAATATTTTTATTTGGCTGTAGCTAAGAGCGGGTGTGAGAGAGAGGTAAGAAATATGAGATAGTCTAGTAAGAACTAGACTGTGTTCAATAACTTGTATGCCATTGTCATGGACTTGATTACATTGGCATGGATAGTTATATATTTCAGAAGGATCATACCAAGCCCAGAGTGGAAGATAGATTGGAGGCCAGTTTGGAGGCAAGGAGACTGGTTAAGAAGTATAAGCAGAGTTCAGAAGGGAGATGATAAGTACCTGATATAGGATGGGGGCAGTTGCAATAGGAATATAAGGGAGAAGACAGATAGACAAGCTTCTTTGGTGGTAAAATCATTATGCCTTGATGATTAGTTGGCTGAGAGAAATGAGGAATGGTGAGGTGTCACAAGTTTCTTTCTTTTGCAACAGGGTAGTTGCCATTCACACATGAATAGGAATAAAAAAAGTGCAAGTTTGGTGGTGGTAGCTAAGGTGACTAGAGGAGTTGGTAGAATGGGGAGGACATGGTTAATAAACTTACTTTTAAATATCTTGAGTTTGAGGTGCTTGTGGGTCATTCAGGAAGAACTATTCAGAAGATAGGTGATCATAAGAGTATGGGGCTTAAGAGAAAGGTATAGACCATGGTATATTGTATTGGCTACTCAGAGCTGAGTTCCAGTACTGGTAATGGCAAAGTAGTTTGTATTAAACTAAACCTTTTGCATGTTACAGTTATAAGCTCTAGACAAAATACTAAAAAACAAAACTATTTGAACATACTGATGAGTGACCAAAAGCAGAAAGAAACTAGAGAGAAACTTAAAGGGAACAACACTGAATGAAATTTCTGTTTGTGTGGCTTTTCACCTGAGCGAACTCCCTAGTCTGTAAGACGTTTGACAGCTAAAACTCAAGCAGAAAGCTGCAGTCTTAGTGGTTTGAAGTATTAGTATTCTTCTACCTTCAGACAACAGAAATTTTACTACACTTAAGTAGGATAAATAGGAAGCTATTTTCTATTGCTTTATTTAAGTTATTTGGATTCTGGCATTTACTTTAGAATAGGATTCATCTCTTACAAAGCTGTAAATAATATAATCCTGTTCTTGAGTGTGTAAGTGTACAGAGGGGAGGTTTATACATTGGATACATAGAAAAATGTCTCTATATCTGAAATGATATAATTGCTGGCTGGTTCTTATGGATGATTTTTTTACTTTCTTTATTTTTTTGTCAATGAGAACCTTTTTTACAGTGAACATTCATTGCTTTTGTAATCAAATAAGACATCATGTATTTTGAGAAGATGCTCAATGGTGGGACCCAGTAATTTCCAGCTTCCTTTTCCAGCTTACTGACTTGTCACAGCATTCTTAATTATTGATATATTAAAAACTTGATATTTTGCTTCAGGAAAATGAGACCAGTATTGCTGATCATGTTAGAAATTCCGCTTGGGCAAAAAATGGTACCTACCAAGATGTACTTCATGATGCCTCTGAAGAAGCCATAGAACAAAACATACGAGCTGGTACCCAGGCAGTTTTGCAGGTGGATCACTTTTTGGTTATTTCTAAAAAATAATCATTAAATATTTCAAAAGTATAATTCAGTATTTCGGTATAGAATATAATTTTTTAAATGTAAGGAATTCACCCACATTTATCAGTTATCATTATGCCATATTAATTTTATTTTTTTCTTAACTTTCACTTCATAATATTGATAAGTTTTATGTATTTTTCTAGACGGTTTTTAAAAATTTTTATAAATTGTGTCATGGTATACTGTTGTCTGCAACTTTTTTCATTAACCATACGTTTTCGAGATTTGTTGTTGATATGTAGCCATAATTCATTCATTTTGACTACTTTGTGGTATTACAGTTTATGATTATTTCACATTTTATTTATGCATTTTTCTATTGATGGTTTTTTAAGTTGTTCCCAGTTTCTCACTATTCCAGATAGTGCTACGTTGAACATTCTTATATATGTATTTTTTTGCACATGTGGGAGAATTTTCCTAGGATATATTCCTAGAAGTGGAATTACTGGGTTGGAAGATTGGTACATTGTCAGCTTTACTTTACTGTTATTGCCAAATTGTCCTCCAACATGGTTATAATAATTTACATTCCCTCCAGTAGTGTTTGTGAGTTCTCATTTCCTTATATCTTCCCCATTACTTCTGTGGTCAGATTTTAATTTCTGCTGTTCCCTATACATGAGATAAATGTTATCTCCTATATTTCAAAGTTTGTGTTTCCCTGTTTTAATTTGCTCTTCCTTCATCGCTACTGAAATCAAGCATCTTTTCTCATCTATGAATGGCCTGTTCATATGCTTTTTCCGTTATTCTGTTGGGTTATTTGTCTTTTTCTTATTGATTTGTAGGAGTTCATTATATTTACTCATTTTTTAAATCAGACTGTTCTTGCCAAGGCCACCTGTAACCTCCACATTGTTAAATCAAATGGACATTTTTCAATCTTAATCTTACTAGACTTGTCAGGAGCATTTTACAGAGTAGATCATTCTCTCCCTGTTGAAACCCCTCTTCACTGGACCTTCAGAATAGCATACGCCTTGTTTTTCTCCTAATTCGCTAGCCACATCTCAGAATTTTTTAAAACTGATTTTTCCATATCTCTTTGGCCTTTTCATGTTGAAGTGCCTAGGAATTCACTTCTGGATCTCTTTTCCACTTATACTTATTCTCTTGCTGATTCCTGTTGCTTTAAATGTCATATATATGCTGCAACTTCTGAATAACATTTTATCTCTAGTCTGAGACCTCTCGTTTGAACTCTAAAAGTCCTGAACTCAAGTGTTTAAATGCCAAGTTGGCATTAGACGTCTCAAACTTGACATGTCTAAAACTTGGCTTCTCATCTTGCTTCACAAATGTGCTTTTCCTGCAGTTTTCCTCGTTTCATTTAATGGCAGCTCTTTTTTCCAGTTGCTCAGGCCATCTTGTTTCCTTTCTTTCTTTTATATCTTACATCTAACTTGACAACACATTCTGTCAGCCCTCAGAATGTAGGCAGAATCTGACCCCTGTTCAGCACTCATGCTGCCTCGTGTGTCCAAGCCTTCAGAATCTTTCATCTGGATTGTTGCAATAAACTCCTAGTTAGTATCCTTGCTTCTGCTCTTGCCAACCCATCGTCCTGGTATATTCTCAACACAGTAGCCCAGGGATCCTGTGAAATGTAAGTCAGATCACATCATTTTCCTGCTCAGAATCCTCCAGTGGCTTTCTATTATCACTAAGTATAAAAGCAAAAGTCTTTCTAATGGTCTATAAGGCTGTCCATTATTGCTACTCAGATTGTGGTCCATAGACTAGTGCTGGCCCACCTTGATTGCCTGTTCGCTTTCTTTCCTGGTACTGATGTATACGTTTTTTCTATTTCTTAGGTCATTTTTGAAAATTCCTGTTTTGTCTACAAAATAATGAATTTTATTAAATTTTTAATTTTATTGGCATTGTTATCCACTGAACTATCATTTTAAAATTCTCTACTGGATTTATAGTTATGTACTTTATTTATTTCTAATGTTTATTTGTGCCTCTCTCTTGCTTTCCTTGGTCAGTGTTGCTAGACTTACAAAGGTAGCTCTTTTCACTATTTTAATATTAAGTATTATTTAACAGTATTATTATTAAATATTATTAATATTTAATCTTTTCACTAACTTAATATTCTTTCCTCACATGATTTTACAACTATATTTTGTTACGTAGTTCATCCAGGGGATTTAAATGAGAATTATGGATATAGAAGATGTAAATGTCCTAGGTTCACGATAGATGTAAGTTCTGTTCCTCCAAAGTGTCTTTGAGAACCTTTCCACATACCTGTCACCATTATAACTTTGTCCTCAATAGCAAAATACAATTAATGATTTGATTATAATGAATTTAAAGATACATATGATGGATCCTCATTAGTAGTACTGTAATATACAGTCTATTACCAAAATAGATATTCGCACATAGCCAATAAAAATGAAAAAAGAGAAGAGATGGTTTTGAACACCTCATTCAGAAAATTCTTCTTGATTTAGGTATCATCTTTTATCCTAAACTATTTGTATTTTTTATTGTTCTTTTCATTTTATGACAGCGATAGCATTATTATACTAAAACTCTCAGTGTTAAGAAATGCTAGGGCCGGCCCGGTGGCTTAGCGGTTAAGTGCACGCGCTCCGCTGCTGGCGGCCCGGGTTCGGATCCCAGGCGTGCACCGACGCACCGCTTCTCCGGCCATGCTGAGGCCGCGTCCCACATACAGCAACTAGAAGGATGTGCAACTATGACATACAACTATCTGCTGGGGCTTTGGGGGAAAAAATAAATAAATAAAATCTTTGAAAAAAAAAAAAGAAATGCTATTTTTCACTTGGTTTATTTTCTTTGGGTACCTAGTAGTAATTTTATAAACATAAAAATAGACAGGTTTAATGAGTTTAAATATCAGATATCAAGCTAGTGGTAGATCTAGGGTTAGAAATAACCTACAGTCTTATGCTTTTAAGTTTGTTGTAGATCACCTAGTGATCAGCATCTAAGTTTTTTCTTTGAATGAGAAATTTGCCATTGAAATTCTATAATGAATGGCTAATGATTTCTTTTATCTTAGGTGTTTATTATAAACTCATCAAACATATTTCTTCTTGAACCTGCAAATGAAATAAAAAATCTTCTGGATGAGCACACAGATATGTGTAAACGCATTCTTAACATTTATCGGTTCATGGTTGTGCAAGTATCAATGGACAAAAAGACTTGGTAAAAAACATTTATCCTTTATTTTTTATTGTGTATATGAGTATAGTAATTTTTAGAGGAATAGTGTCTGTGAACAGGGCTTGTTACAATATTTTGGAGGCTTTTATTATTGAATGAATGAATGAATGAATATATTTTGTGATAATCATGATGATGACCATAGTCTCCTTCACTTTATCTCAGACATCTTTGATCAAACTTCCACAAGATCCTTTGGATTATCTTTCTAAAGTGGGCATATGATGACCTCCCCGGCCCTCCTCCCAGCCCCCCAGAATGAATACATGCATGCATGTATGAATAAATGAATTTATGCTTGTGTAAATGAATGAATGAATAACTAAATGATTGAATGTATAAATGCCTGATTCTTCAACCTGACATTCAAGGCCATGTACAGTCAGGCCTCTGTCTACTTTTCCAGCCCTCTCTCAAGCCTAAACTCCACCCAGCAGGATGGGATCCTGCCTCCCAGCTTTATCAAATGGCTCTTTCCTGAGCACACTGTGAACTTTTCTTTAGAATGCCTCATTCCTGCCGTCTTCTCTTCTTGTCACTGTAACTGTCCTTAGATTCCACCTTCCTTTTTCCACATATCCTAACTTATATTTTTTACCTCACTTCCTTTCATTCTGTATTTGTACCTCTGTTACAGTTCTTGTCAAAATTGTTTTAATTCCTAAATTACTTTATAAATGTCTCTTTACCTCACTGAATTGAGAGGCCCTAAAAGGTATATACTTGCTGTCTTGTTTTTATATTTCCTACATTTCTTAGAATTGTACCTTATTTATTATTGGTACTCTATGAATATTTGTTTAATTGAGTGGAAAAATAGGCCTTTTGGGGAGATGAGAAGAGCAATTCTTCAGTTTTTGTAAAAATTATACATGTTCAGTGTAAATTTTAAAGAAAAATTTTAAAAAGAAAATAAAAGTTGCCCAAAGGCTCATTCTCTAGAGGTAATCATTGTTTGCACTCTGGTGAACATCTGGTTCACCACACCACACACACAGTCACGTAGTATTATGCCATATGTGTGTACTGTTATTTTCTTAACCAGTCACCTATTGATGGATATGTACTTATTTCATTTTGTTGTTGGAGGAGGGGAGGATGATGAACATCCTTATATGTATATAATTTTCCTCCTTTGACTCATTCTTAAAAAGTGAGAGTACTTAGTCAAAGAGGATGCCTAATTTATGTTTTGCTACATAGGGAAAAATGGCTTTATTTTGAGAAAATTAACAGTATTAATATAGATACATCTAGAAGTAGTTATTGTTATTAACCTATTTGGAGTACTTTTCTGTGCCAGGTATCTTTTTAAGCACTTTACATGCATTTTCTTTTTTAATCCTTGTAGCATCCTATGAGATAGATGATATCTCTATTTTACATGGTGATTCAAGTTCCCTTGAAGTCATAGCATTATGAGAGATTACTCACATATTTACACTGAATTTATAAGACTTTGTGAATTAAAATCATTATTATTGTATTACAAAGTGAAAGGTTATCTGATATATAAGTGAGTTATGGTTTGACCACAAATCAGATAAGACATTTGGAAAATCTATACTTTATTACCTATATAATTGATTTCAAATAGCTTTTCATTTCATATTGCTGAGCTAGGAGCCTAAGATGACAAATGTGGTACTTGTGATTTTTATCTTATGAATGAATGCATGCATTTGTTTGTTAATAAATTCAGAATATTTTTAATTGAGTGATACTTTTCTATTTGATTCTGCCCTCACTTCCCAGAAAAACCATGACATCTAGATCTAGGATCTGTTGCTGCCTCTGCCACATTTCTCACATAGACTGTCCCACATATTGCTATGGCTAGAATGGGTCTGTGATAACTCAAAGAGGAGGAGGCTGTGATAGGGACTTGTACTGTTAGCCTGGCTGTGCACCCAACTCAAATCCCCTTGTCAGCCTCTTTTTCATGTGTGGTTGAATCAATTTTCAAATTATCAGGTGCAAATAAGGTAGTTTTATGATATTAATAGTAAGCATCTGGGAGGAAGAGACAACGTAAGAATAATATTAGGATTGGCTTGACTTGGGGTACACAAGAGGAATAGAGAATTAAAAAATTGGTGAAGTTAAAAAGGATGAAAGAGGCAGTAGAGTGATGGTCCTTGATTACTTGTCAGGCTCATTGTGATCTGTTAATCTTAAAATATCATGTAGTTTTTTTAAACTGAACCTGGTACAGTTCTAGATATGTGGTTGTTCTCCGTATTGTAAAGATGGATTAGATGGACAGGCATCAAGGTAGAACTGTATTGTATAGACAGATGAGTGTTCTTGAGATAGCTCCCTAAGGTCGCTACGTGATTGTGGGGTAGCAGCACAGGAACACTCTCCACATTCTCACCCCCAGTTCATCAGCTTTTGCATAAATTTTTATTTGATGAGAGAGTTTTATAGCTGAAAAATGGTTTAAAAATGGCTGGTATAGATTTATAAAATGGAATTTTAAATTTCAATATTTAAAGAATTTTAAAAATTTGAAATATTTGGTATTTGAGTTATTGAAAGATAATACCATCTTTATAACAAATATTAATTTGAAAATTATTCATTAACCAAAAGCAAACATGCAAGAAGGAAACATTAATTAATTTTTTTACTTTAAGGGAACAGATGCTGCTTGTGTTGCTCAGAGTCACGGAGTCTGTACTGAAGATGCCATCACAAGCTTTTCTGCAGTTCCAGGGGAAAAAAAATATGACCTTGGCAGGTCGACTTGCAGGACCACTTTTCCAGGCAATAAAAATAAATAAATAGATAAATAGATGGATAGAAATGTGTTTTTTTAAGATTCATTGAGCCCTGAACTTGTTATCTGGGGAAAAAAAGCTTTAAATCAGAGATCATTTCATATTAAAGGATCTCTTGTAGAGCTAAATTATAAGTTGCTTATCAAAATAGGCTATTTAATATATATACAATAAGAGTGTAGGAGTGGATGAAGTAGCAGGCCTGTGAAAAAGGTGTTAAAACAGGTTGATGATATTTACTTTCTCTCTTGTGTGGCACACTTATGCATGATTCCAGAAAGCTGCCAGAGGGCTTCATGAGTAATGCCCCTATTGTTTGCTTTGTGAGTTTCCAAGTGTCTAGAATTGTCAGAAAAGCAAAACTTTCTTTTAAATTGTTCTGTAGTAATGAAAAAGTAGTAAATCATCAAGATTCTTTCTTATCATGCTGTTCCATAAGACGTTATTCTCTTCACTTGTTTATTTGAAGTGACAGTGGTAGTTTAATTGTATAGGGATTACATGTTGTGTTTTCCAACCTGAGGATAGAGTTCTGACTTTAAATGTGTTATATAGATTCTTTGGAAAATAAAAAGCAAAATAATATTTTCTTAAGATGACACATTAAATGCAAATACATGGATAAAATAGTTCTTTTTTTTTTTTGTGAGGAAGATCAGCCCTGAGCTAACATCCATGCCAATCTTCTCTTTTTGCTGAGGAAGACTGGTCCTGGGCTAACATCTGTGCCTATCTTCCTCCACTTTCTATGGGACGCCGCCACACCATGGCCTGACAAGTGGTGCATTGGTGCGCACCCGGGATCCGAACCCGGGCTGCCAGCAGCGGAGCGTGCACGCTTAACCGCTACGCCACGGGGCCGGATAAAAAATGGTTCTTAATGTCAAAGATAAAAGCTATCTCAGATCTAATTCTTGACCATAAGTATAACCATTCAAATTAACTTTTTTTCAGATATGCTGGTTTACCTAAAATTCTATGCTGTTAGTGAATAATCCTTTCAAACATTTATTTAAATGTTATTGAAATGTTATTGTTATTTCAATAACAATATGAATGTTATTTCAGCAACATTTCAATGTTATTGAAACATTTAAACAGCTACATTTATTATCTAAACACCTCTTGACTTCATTAGCTTTTTTTTTTTTTTTTTTTTTTAATTTCCCCATTAGTTAGAACTAACCCAATGGTGGGAGCTGTAGGAAGAAAGAATTTTAGCTTGCTGTGTAGAATAACTTTTTAGTAGTCTGTTTAAAGATAGAATGGAGGGTCACTAGTTTTGCTGTACTATACTGTAAACTCTGCTCATTTTCATCTTTATATTTAATGTGTAAATTTATGTGAATTCCTTAGTAAAATTTGTAGAGTTAAGCTTTTGAAAAGCTCTTTATTTTGTGACTTGTTTCTTCAATAGGAGGGTGTATCTTCAGTAGAAATCTATAAAATCTCAGGAGTACTGGATAATCAGTCATTTCAGTTCTTTTATGAATATGTTTTTAGTCTATGATTAGATTTATTACAGAATGCCTTCAATTATTCTGGTTTAAATGAAGTTTCATTTTTAAAATGAAATTTAATTTATCCTTTATATATAATTTTTCCAAAGCACATTTCATTAAGTACATTTCTAGTAACTTGTTTTTTTAGAATATTCAAGTTGTATAGTTAGTGATTTCTATCTTTAATTTAAGAATGTAGTGATTTCTATCTTTAAGAATGTAGGCTTGAGTTTTTTAGTTCAATAACCATTAACTACTCAGTAATTTCAACGCTTAGTAGCGTGGAGACTTTTATCTGTTTTTAAACAGCGTTTATTTTATTAACATTACTGTAATACAGCATGAAGGATAGTTACAACTTTAGGGAGATTTGTTTTCAGTTTTGGTAACTTGTCTTAATTGCTAGAATGTTGGGAGTTGGCAGTTGTAATGAAATTTATAGTAGGTACTAATGATTGCATGAGTTACTTTTATAAGTATTGTGTACCAAGAAAGGGTCATGGATATTATGTGATTTAAAATTCTGCTTGTTTTTAGATAGTTTTAAAATAATTGACTATCTGATTTTGAACATATTTCATTGTTATTTCTGATTATTTGTCTTTATAGACTCTTATAGTTGCCTGGATCAAGGCAAATCTAAATGTGTACATCTCCCGAGAACTGTGGGATGACTTACTCTCAGTATTGTCATCATTGACCTATTGGGAAGAGTTAGCCACTGAGTGGTCACTGACTATGGAGACACTAACCAAAGTTTTAGCTAGAAATTTATATAGTTTGGATCTCAGTGATTTACCATTGGATAAGCTGAGTGAACAGAAGCAAAAAAAGCACAAAGGAAAAGGTAAGAGTTGTTGATGGAGATGCTCCATATAAAGTAGTTTAAATAAGCTGGTCTGGGAAAATCAAGCCAGGGAGAGGGGTGAGGGTAAAAGTCATGTTTTCTCTTAATTATTCCCTCCTTCATTTACCCCGAAGGTTAAAAATTTTCAACAATAAAACATGTAGGTACATTGCAAGTTTTCATGAAGCCTTAAAATCAATAGTAATTTTGATGAGAGATAAAGTGTTCTGTACATATCTAGTGAAAGTTAAATAAATAATTCAGAATCTTAAATATTTTATTTTTAATAATTAACCAACATGGAAATTTATAAAACAGTCTTCTTTTTTATCATACACAATTTTTTTGTTAGAAAGCGATTTCGTGTTGTTCTATTTAAAAAGAATTATTTGAAAAAATCTTCTGAAAGCATTTTCTTAGTTTTAACTAAAAGTGAACATTCCCTAGATGTGGACTATGTATCTGTCTAATGTTACAAAGGGGGAGAGTGACAGTAACATGGTGATTATATCATTAATACATGTTTTTATATCCTTGGTTCGTTAGTATTTTTCACTCTTAATAATTAGTTGCTAGCTAGAGATTACACCTGAATCACACACATAACAATAGTCCAGGGTGGTAAGTATGTGACCAAACTACTTTTTCCTGGACTATTTATTTCCCAAGTGGCTATTACTGGCAGGTAGACATTTAGTAACTTCCACCACAGGGTGGCTTTTGGTTAGCTCACTTTCTATCCTTTTTTGCTTGTCCAAATGTTTCATTTCTATTATGAAGCAAGTGGGTGGCAGGGGATTTATAATAGCTTATTGTTGATGATATATTTTTTAAATTCTGCATCAGTTTTAGAATATGATTTTTACGTAAAATGAAGTTCAAAAAAGCCTTACAGTACATAAGCATTTTATCTTGTTACTTTAGAATACATTATGAGTAAACCTAAGAATCTGAGGCAAGGTGACACACATAATTTGAAGAGATTATTGATCAGGTGACAGTATACTGAGATTGGAAATCTGCATTTCTAGGAGTTGGACATGAATTTCAGAAAGTTTCAGTTGACAAGTCATTTTCTAGAGGATGGAGTCGCGATCAGCCTGGCCAAGCCCCAATGAGACAGAGAAGTGCAACAACCACTGGTTCCCCAGGAACTGAAAAGGCGAGGAGTATAGTACGTCAAAAAACTGTTGGTATGTACTCTTTAGAATCGTGAGAATTGTATGGGGCAATGCGTTTATACCCCTTGGTAACAATGTATGTAAATGCACAGTTTTCTTATCAGTTGATTTTTGTCTTTAAATGAAAAATTTCTGTAGCAAAACCTTTTTTTTCAGTAGTACTCAGAGTCCGATAACATGCTGTATTATCCCTTTATGCTATTAAGATTTATCTTATGTTATTGTTTTTATGTAGTTCATTTTATTGTAGATATCAATAATTTTAAACTATTATTTTATAGAATTGAAGAAGTAGAACTCTCATTTACTTTACAGAACTCATGCATTAACTAGTATAGTTTCTACTAAGTGAATATACTCACAAACATGGAAAATTAGGGTAGTTAATTTTCAGTGCTACAATTATATAATTAGATTGGCTTCACAAACTTCCAATGAGGAATTCATGCTCTCTACTTGCAGACAGTTAAGGCCAAGGTGGATTCTGTTGCTAGGTTCCTTGCTGCTTTTAACAGACATGGAAGAAATTTCTATAATCTTGGAAATAGCAAACAAAGGAGCAATGATGGGAAGAATTTCTGGATGTAGGATCACTCAGCATACTATGGACCTAGCTACCATCTTATACCTTTTCCTCTCAGAGATTTATAATCTGGTCTGAATTGTAGTAGAAAGAGCGCTGCAATGAAAAACAAGAGGGCTTTGTCTTAATCTCTTTTTTCACCCTCTTTCATAACTGAGTAGCTAGATAATCTTGAACAATTTACTGAACTTTCTAGGCTTTATTTACTTCTATCTGTGTAGTGGGAATGATAATACCTCACATGCCTGAAACAAAATTGCTTGAAGTTACTTCAGGCTTTACAATCTATTATGAGTCTGTGGAAGGAGAGTTTTCTGTGGGAATTTATCTATATTTAATGGTAATTAGTGAAAAACACTATTTTAAAGAAATTGAAAACCATTATTGTAACAATATGTCTTCTATAAAATGATGGGTTCTAAAGTGTTAAAAATTACAGTTCTAAAGGAAGAAACAGAACTAGAAAGACAATAGGGAAATTAAAGATTTTAAAAGAATTAAAAATCATGGTTAGTTTTAAGTCCTTCAAAAGAATTATATTTTCACAATTGTCTTCTGTCTCTAAAATAAGCAGAGAATTGTATTGATTGTGTATGTCAATCAGGAAGAATAAGAAATTATATGAGGAAAAAGGATATTGATGGGTTAAAAATAATATAATATGTAGAAATTTTGGTATAGAATCACTTTTTGAAATTCGTAGGAAAATGTTGGTTACATCTGAAATGTCTTTTTTCATTTTATATTAATATCCCATATATAGAAAATATTTGTGTATTGGTTAGGAGGGAATTGTTCTTTTAAGTTTAAAATTTTACTTTTTTTTTCTTAAAACTTGAATCTTTTTTTAAAATTACTTACATATTTTTTTCTGATTGTAGAAGTAATTTATGCTTAGTGTAGAAAGTAAAGTTTAGGGAAGCATAAGGAACCATTAGCTATCTAATAAGAAGTAATCATTGTTAACATGTTGGCATATTTCTAATCTTTAAAAAGCATATAATGAGTAAAATATTCATCTTAAATTCATACCTGACTATGATTACTTTCTGCTGCCTATGTCAAAACAACCTTGTCTGGCTTGTTCATTGAACAAACCTATAAAATAGAAAGTTAAACATTAAAAAATTTATTAAGAAAGGTTCCTACATAAAGTTGGAATATACTAAAAGGGGCAGCAGATTAAATTAAGATATTCTTTGGACATATATTTTCTTAAATTTTTAAAATTAATTTTTTGTGTTATTAGTGAATGTACATAGTTAAAAATTCAAGTTATGGTAAAGTGTATACATTCTAGTAAGTCTTTCTCTCATCACTACTCACCACCCTCCCAGTTTACCTCATCAGGGACAGCCTCTGTTACCAGTTTCTTGAACGTTCTTCTAAAGATACTTTATGCATATACAGGCATATCGCCTAGTGTGTGTACTGTTGTGAACCATGGTTTTGAGTCATTGGAATGAAAAAAAATATTTTTAAGTACTCACTATGGAAGCACCGTTCTAAGCATTGAGGATATAGGTGTGAACAAAGCAAATAAAGTCCACTGACACTTACAGTTCTAGTGTCAGGGAAGCCATGTAATAAACAGACAAACCAGTAAACGTGTCAGGAGGTAGTAAGTGCTCTGAAGAACAGTAAAGCAGGGTAAAGGACGGGAGAGTATAAGGATGGGGCCATGGGACTGTTCAGATGAGGAAGTCGGTGAAGGCCTGCCTGATCATATGATGTAAGAACAGAGACCCGAATACTGTGAGAGCAGATATCTAGAGGAGGAGTGTTCCAGGCAGAAGGAAAAGTATAAAAGTCCTGGAGCAGGTGTGTGCTTGGGTATTTGAGAAAGACTCAGGAGGCCAGAGTGGCTGATGTGTGGAGTAAGAAAGAAGAGAGTGCTAGGAGAGGAAGTCAAGCTATAATGACGTAGCGTAAAGATTATTGTGTATCAGAAAATGTTGAACTTCTTGCGTCAGATTTCGTTACAAAGAAGTACCAGAATTTAACCTGTATCCTGAAGATGGACATTTAGTTTATTTCTAATTTTGTGCTATTAAAAATGGTAGAGAATATAGTTATGTATACTTCTATACTTTGTGCGTAAATGCAGGTATATCTATAGGTTTAATCTGTAGGATATGAAGTTAAATTGCCCTTAAAACAATGGGATACCACTACACAATTATTAGAATGGATAAAATCCAAAACATTGATGACACCAAATGCTGACAAGGATGTGGAGCAACTGGAACTCTGCTGATGGGAATGCAAAATGGTACAGCCATTTTGGAAGACAGTTTGAAAGCTTCTTAAAAAAAAACTAAACATACTCTTACTGTAGGATCCAGCCATCCTTGGTATTTACCCAGATAAGTTGAAAATATATTTCCACACAAACACCTTCACAGAAATATTTGTAGCAGCTTTATTCGTAATTGTCAAAACTTGGAAGCAACCAAGATGTTCTTCAATAGGTAAATGGGTTAACAAACTGTGATACATCGACACAATGGAATATTATTCAGTGATAAGAAGAAATGAGCTATCAGGCCATGAAAAAAATATAGAAGAGCCCCAAATGTATATTACTAAGTGAAAGAAGTCAATCTGAAAAGGCTACATATTGTATGATTCCAATTATTTGACATTCTGGAAAAGGGAAAACTAAGGAGACTGTAAAAAGGTCACTGGTTGCCAGGGGGTGGAAGTGGGGAGCACAGCAAGGAGGAGGGATGAATAGGTGGAGCACAGAGGGTTTTTAGAGCAGTGAAACTCTTCTTTATGATACTCTTAACGGAGTATACATGTCATTAGAAATTTGTCAAAAACCCATAGAATGTACAACACAAAGAGTGATCCCTAATGTCAACTATGGATTTTGTTAATAATACTGTATCAGTATTGGCTCATGAGTTATAGCAAATGTACCATACTAATGCAAGATGTTAATACTTGAGGAGACTTGGTTGGAGGAGAAGAGAAGAGGATATATTGGAACTCTTTGTACTTGACACTCAATTTTTCTGTAAACTTAAAACTGCTTTTAAAATAATTAAAGTATTAATTTAAAAAATATATGTTCATTAGGAAGAGAAAATAATTTAGACATTTGAAATAACCATAGATTTACCTGTGAAAATTTTAGTTTATTTTTTAAGGTTTGTGTCATTCTCCATTTCTTAAATTTTATGACTTGCATTGGGAGAAATAAATCACATTGATAATATTTCTGACTTTAATTTACATTTCTCTTTTATGCAGTCTTTCCTTTAAAAACAAATCTAATTCCTCTCTTGATAGAACTATCATATTATTTCCCATGAATTGGAATTACCCAGTAGAGTTATAGAATATGTAACTTTTTTTAGACTGATTTAACTTAAACAGCTTTGTTTATATTAGTAGTCTAAACTTATGTAATCACCTGATGTTCATATAATTTATAAGGACACTAGTATAGTCTATGGTGAAATTTACAAAATAGTAATTTTGTTATATGATATTCAAAGACTTATTTTATTGGTTGCTTTCTAGAATTTTCAGATAGGAATTATGCTAAAAGAATTTATCATTTATTTTTCCCTTAAAGGCAACTTGTCTGCATTTAAAAAAATATTCAATATGACATAATCCTTTAACCCTCAGGTTACCCAGGATGGCCTTAGTAAGAAATTTTTGTTATTAATATATAACTTAAGTTTAAAATTTAATTTAAAAATTTTGTCTGGACAGCATATCCAAGGTTTTGCTTATGCCAACAAATGTTAAAGGAGATGCAGTGAATTTAGGACATATTTTAGAGTATATTCATGAGAAGCAATGTAACTTGTTTGCAGTTATAATTTAGAACATGGCATTCAACTTTTGGAACGAATACATCACTGCTTTTGTTTTCTGCTATTCCTCTTTAATTTATCTTTATTATAATATTGGGCCTAAATTTGGGAACTTACAACGGTGTTTCTGCCAATAGAGAGACATGTATACATGAGGTGAATTTTACTTAAATATAAATAGAGAAAAATATGTGTAACGTTTTGGAAATGAGAAAAGGCTAGAGTTGCCTTCCTCCTGTTTATTTTATATGTTTGTGTGTTTTTAGTGACCCGTCACATTTGCTGTCCATGAATGCCTTATGCTGCATGGGAACTCTGGAGTGAAGGTTACAGCTTTTGATATAGTGTGTCTATTTTATGGTCCAAGATGAATTTATGTAGAGTGCATCTATTTTTATTTTTTATTCGTATTTTTGAGAGAGGTGAAGATAAGGACCCTTCAAAAATTGGCATGCTTATAGGTTTGGAAATTTGTTGTTATTTCTTAATGTTATATTTTCCCTACTGCCCTTCCGTCTACATAAAGCATATTACAGATTTAAGATCACTGATGCATATGGCTTAGGAATGTACGTGGCAGTAGGAATTTCAATGGCTTTACAGAAATTCTCTGACCTATGCTTTAGATTAGTAAATCCCAAAAACTCCCAGTAGCTAATTCATTGTCAGTAATTTTCTATACTGTGGGTTGCTCAGCTGTGAGGCACTTGACAGATTTCCAGGTATGCATAAAGATACCTGGAAATATCTGCAGTATAGTAACAAATTGAGGGGTGCATTTTTTTAAGAATTCATCCAGGATCATAACACAAACTTACACCACTGCAGTTATAGAAAAAGTTCCAAGGAAAGTGCCCAAGCTCTTCCTTCAGTTGGTGGTGGAAAAGAAGGAACAGAAGGAATTGTTAGCTCCAAGGAACTATATAATCCAAGGGGAAAAAATAGAAGAAAACTTGCAATTCATCAGTGGAATCAAAAATTTGATTCAATTTAGTTTCAAAAGAAATGTCTCTAAAAATCACATCTGATTGTATAACTGTAGATGGTATTTTACCTTTCGTGTTAATAAACAGCACTTCAAGTTTTGCACTTTTGTGTTTTTGCTCTAACAAGTTTTAATGAATGATTATCCTGAAGTCAACATAACTTTTATTTGAAATTGGATTATACAATTGTTGGTCACTTTCACAAGAAGGAGAAGAAGCTAGCAGGAAAACATGAGTAGGGCCGGCCCTGCGGCTTAGCGGTTAAGTGCGCGCGCTCCGCTGCTGGTGGCCCAGGTTCGGAACCCCGGGCGCGCACCAACGCACTGCTTCTCTGGCCAGGCTGAGGCCACATCCCACATACAGCAACTAGAAAGATGTGCAGCTATGCCATACAACTACCTACTGGGGCTTTGGGGGAAAAAAATAAATAAAATTATTTAAAAAAACAAAGCAAAACATGAGTAGGCCAAGATTTTGACATTTTGTATATGGGTTCAATTTTAAAATACACTTATCTTTTTTTTTTTTTTTAGAAGATTCACCCTGAGCTAACATCTGTTGCTAATCTTCCCCCTTTTTTTTTTTAGCTTGAGGAAGATTAGCCCTGAGCTAACATCTGTGCCAGTCTTCCTCTATTTTGTATGTGGGATGCCCCCACAGCATGGCTTGATGAGCGGTGTGGAAGTTCGCGCCTGGGATCCGAACCTGGGCCACAGAAGCAGAGCGTACCAAACTTAACCACTAAGCCACAGGGCCGGCCCCATAAAATACACTTATCTTTAACACATTACATGGCAAGGCATATACTGAAGGCAGATTGTTGCCGTTATCGTAATATATTCCAACCTCCCGTTTTTTGCAGCACATAAATGTACCTGAAAGCTGCTCTTAAAGAATCCTTTATTTTGCCAACATCAATAAATTTTTTTGAAAAATCTTAATGATCCTTTTCCAGTTATGAATCTATGACATACATGTAGTTTTTAGTTCATGCTTTTTTGGTTTTCTCCTCTATATGTTCACAACTGAAACTTCTGTTTTTCAAATGGTTGTGCTGGGCTGCCCAAATATCCATACTCATTCAGTAAAGATTTACTGAGCTCAGATGTGCCAGGCACTAGGGATATAAAGATAAGAGGATATTGTTTTTGCATTTGAAAAGTTGGGAGGCTGATATAAAAACATACAACCCACTAAAAATAGTTTGTAAGCTTTATAAAAGCAGGAATTTTTGTTTGTTTCATTCATTGCTATGTTGCTAGTAAGTTAGTTAATTGCTTGTGTGGGTGAATCAGAAAAGCTTCACAGATGAGATGATGTTTTGCGTATGAAGGAGTGTCAGGAAGAAGAGAAGACCACGCGTATTATGAACTCACAAAGCCATGCTGTTATGAAAGAGCCTGACGTTTTCGGGGAGCAGTATACAGTTCTACGTGGCAGCAGCATGGGAGAACAGGAGGAGGAGATGAAGTTTTAGTGGTTATTCAGCGAGGTCGCAAAGGCTTTGTGTGATAGGCAAAGGAATTTAGGCATCAGGGAACCAAGTGTTTCTGGTGCTCAGGAACACCCAAGATTTTGAATTGATGTTAACATTCGAATAGGGTTTTTTTACCAGCATTACTATTACGCTGGATATTATGCAGTATTCTTTCTTTTAAGTCCTCTATTCATACGTAACAATATGCATAACTTCATTTATTAAAGAATCTCTAAAAGTTAAGTTAAAAAATGTTCGGCAAGTATAAACTTCATTATTAATTTATTTCTGTGTATTAAAATTTGTCTTTAATTTTGTGAACTGGTGACTCTCCTTTTAAGAAATTACCAAATACAACTACAAATGCAATTTTAAGAAAGTAATCCAGTTTTTATCTTTAAAAACTTAATCTTTTCAGTTTTTATATATGCTTAAGATTTGAATAAGCACAAACTTGTTTATTTTTCTCAATAACTTGATTGTTCATGTTGATTGCAAATTCTATTTTTTGTAAATGTTTCTACTTAAATTTTTTAAAATTTTGCTATTAACTCTGATATAAATAAGATATACTGATTTGATTAAACATTCTTCTCCTACCAGGAACAAATACTAACCATGAGATTCAATCCTTTAGATTATGAATTACATAAAATTTCCTAAAAAGACCTATGAATGACACTGAAACTTTATTAGGGAAGAGTATGAAAGTAGGAATGATTTGTTCTTGGAATTCAGCTTCATTAAGAAGAATGGCTCGAGAAATGCCCAAATATGGTACCAAAAATTTCTTTGAACTAATAATATTGAGTTTTTTTCAATGTTTCCATTCAATGAACTTTTCAGCCCTTGGTTTTGAGAACGTAGTGCTAGTTAAAGTATCTGCTGTTTTAATGCTGTACTATTGTCACTGCTAATAATAAAAAGCATTTTCCTGCTTCACACCAAAAAATTTACATTTGAAATGTCGTATGTGTTCTCTGATTTCTTTTCTTACAGCTTGCCAGTATTTGCCATGCTGAAATGTTTTAATTTAAAATTTCCTTCCCTTGTATCTTTTAGTTTACTCTGTTGCTGCTTTTTCTGTGACACAAGCCTTTCATTATAGTCACTCTTCTTTTTTCCTTCCCCACTTCTTTCTTTTCCTTTTTTAAAGCCATGAGAAGCCGATCCATTGGTGAATGTGCTCTGCCATCGGCCTATATACGCAGTGCTAAAAGTGCTCCTGTTCTGATCCATACTTCCAAACCCTTCTTGCCTGATATTGTTCTCACTCCCCTTTCTGATGAGCTTTCAGGTAGTGCCACCTCTGCTAATTTCTGCACCACCTTTTTCACTTTTTAATTCTTCTGCTTTCAAATTTTGCTTAATCTAATAAACTCTTCAAAGTTAATTTCTTTGGGGGAGGTGTGGGAAATTGGGAAAGTGGTTGAGAAATCAACATTTGAGTTATTTGAACTCTAATGCTATCCTTGCAGTTCATTCTGGAAGTGCTAAGTTTAGTGCTGTGCCAATGTCCAATATTTTTGTTGTAAATGGCCAATTTTTTTCTGTTTACATTTGATTTTTTTCTTCTTAGGTGGTTAAAATAAGTTGTAATATATATATTTATGTCATTATAGATGTCTCACAAAAGATGACATGGAAGATAATCAGAGCCTTGACTTTTAATTTCCTATTGTTTTGACTAAAGATATGGTAAATCTTGAATAATGCATTCTCCATTATCTATAGTATAAGCAAGGGAAATACATAATCGAGGAAAGTATATAATCTGAAAGTTACTTTGGAATAAATGTTTGCATTTATATTAGGTTATAATAGCATATAGAATTCTAAGAAATCACTGATTTTTAAACCAAATAAAGAAACGATTCTGTGAAGCCTCAATTTCTAAGGAGCCTCAAAACTTACTCAGCTTTCCAATTGTGCCTCAGGTCCTTGATCCCCAGTACTGGGATGGTCTGCTCTTTAATAAGGTTTAATCTATGTATAGTAAAATGCATGGATCCTGGGTTCAGTTCAGTTCAGTTCACTGAGTTTTGAGAATTGTATACACCCCTATTAACCATCACCCCAAACAAAATATAGAATTTTTCCATTACCCCCAAAATTCCCTAGTGACACTTTCAAGTCAGTACCCTTCACACACACACAACCACTTTTTGATTTCTATCACCATAGATTAGTTTTTTCTTTTTTTTTTTTGATTTTGCATGAGTGAAATTATACAGTGTCTGTTCTTTTAGACAAAAGCAAACTTGTGTTGAATGTAGTTACTATGCAAAATGTGCTAACTCAAAGAAAGTTACTTGTGCATTCTTGGGTACTTTCCTGTCACTCTTCTTGGAAGTGTTTCCCTGACATTGCCACTTTTGGTGAGGTTGCTGATTTTTTTCTTTTTAAACAACCTATCTCCGTACCCTTTCAGTTCCTAAGAGACTATAGGCTTATTCGAGGGAAGGTGCATTTTTATTAATAATGATATTTCAGGTGAAGTCCCTTCCACCATCCCTAGTCTCATTAAGATCAGAGATTTCTCCCAAGTGAGTGGGGGGTACATAACTGAGAGTTAAATATATGTAGATACACAGACACTATTATGTTTGGTGTTCTTTGGAAATACTCTAAATGTAAAAACTTAGTATTTGCTTTTCTCAAAACGAGAAAAAATTCAGTTGTCAGATGTAATGTGTTTGTGTTTTCTAGCTCAGGATACCTTGATTGGGAAAAAGTTACTTCAACATATTCTTTTTGATATATTTGAAGGGTGTTCAATATTATTTTTGAAACCAAAATACAATTAATAAGAAATAATGAATTTCTAATGAATTTTATAGTGAAATTGGTAGTTGATTTTGCAGTTTTATTGATGACAATAATAAAATAGGAAATTTTACCTCAAATCCAAACCTGGATGCTCAATAAGTATTTGATGAATGAATATATTAAAATATAGTAAAATCAGGCTACCTGAATAATTTAAGCTATCAATACAAAAAGTAGTTAGCTTAGAAAATATATAAATGGAATAATAAATTTTAAATATGGAAGGAAGCACATATTTTTGTTACATGTGATGCTTAGCTACCAATAAAGAAGTAGGATAATTTGTCTCTTTGGTGCTCCATTTAAGCACTGTAGCTTCTTAAGTAAGTAGCACTGATTTTGGTTGCTTACGTCAGGTTATAATTTAGGTACTTAAATTGGCAAAGAAAACAATGTTTCTGTCCTGATAACTAAGTTAGATATAGCTAAAAGAAACTCCCAATTTGTTGTAAACTTCTCTTAGTTGTATTTTTCTGCTTCAAGCTTTTTTTTTTAGATATACTTCAAGCATTTAATGCAAACCATTTTTGACACATTTAGAAAAATTAAAATGAGTTTTTGCTACTAATTCTTAAATGTTTGGATCAAATATTCTACTGCTGTCTTAAAACTGTCAGGAAGATTTATTTTTTTCTCAGAATCTTAAGGGCTTTACAAAATTTCTTGTCTGCAACTTAATATTTTGGTAAATATGCACATTAAGTGCTAAAATATTATTAAAAAGCTAAAATAAAGGTGAGGTTGTTCCCTTTAAAATGTTCTAAAATAGTGCCTTAATCAGGTTAACTTCCTATTTCAGAATGCTTGCTTTGCTGTAAATACATAATTCAGAAAGATTACCTTTTTATGGTGTGATGAGGGAAGTGTTTTATGAAGGATATTTGAAAGGAATTTTCTAAATGGGAGTTTTATCTGTTATTGTTTTCATTTCCCCCATTTGGGGTAAAATGCCGTCTATGATAGATTTAAAATTTAGATAATAGTGAGACAGCAGTCATTAAATCAGAACAAACTTTATATTTGATTATCAAAATAATACATGTTAATTTTAGAAAATATGGACTCTATGGAAAAGTATGTGAAAAAATATACATAATCCTTCAAACCAATGCTTATTTATCAATAAATTAAAATATAGTTGCCTTCAGTCTTTTGTGCATGTGTACATATAAAATATAAAACCATAATTAGACTTAGTTTTTTTGAGTAAAAATCATTTTTCTCTTAGAATTTGAAAGCGAGTGTCAAGGATCACGTAAAGTAGCAGCAAAAACCCTCCTTGCCTGAGAACTGACTTGTGAATGAATTCAGCATTTTCCAAGCTGACGTGTACATTTAGAACACTTTCCAGGAGGTATTAGTAGGTATATAAAGGGTTAAAGATTCCTAGTGTATATCATTTTATTAAAGGCCCCCAGAAGTCCTGTTAAAACAACAATTGTTTAATCCAGTGTTTCTCAAACTTATTTAAGCATGGAGAACTTTTCCAGATACACATATGGACATCCTATAGCATTAAAGTTCTGCAGAGAACAAATTTGGAAGACATCAGACTAACTTCATAATTTTAAAAGTTAGCTCTATGAAAATTGGACATGATTATTCTTATACAAGCTTACACAGAAGAAACCTGAGTTACTGGATTTTTTATTGCCTCTGTGGTTCTTGGAGGCCAGTTGAAGGCCTGGAGTTTGCTTCTTCAGGTGTTCAGTGCATTGAGGGGGCGGGGAGAAGGGAAGGGAAGGAGGAGGGGAGGGGGTGGGGGAGAGAGAGAGAAAGAGATAGGGAGAGGAAAAAGAAGTTATATGAACAGGGATTTTATTTTAAATAGTGCTAAATTTAGAAAATCACCACTTCAATCCTTAACCAATCAAACGATTTATTTGCTTATGTTTTCTTCCAAGGTTTGAGTAAATTTTACCTTAGTTTAACATCCAGAGAGTATTAATGAAGAAAGTGAACTACACAGAGGGAAAAAAAAAAGTTTTTCATAGTTTATATCCCTCATGTGAGCAGGCTTAATTGAACTCATAATAAACTATTTCTTGGGCACATCATCTAAGATCAGGAGTGGAGGTTTCTGTAACTACTTCACACAAAAAACAATGAAGCTACTTATAAATAATCACTCTAGCTTTTGGTTAGAAGTAGCATTTTTCAGAAAAATATTTACCTGATACTTTTGAACACTTATGGGGGTAAAAGGAAACTCCTTTTTTTCGGTGAGGAGGATTAGCCCTGAGCTATCATCTGTTGCCAATCCTCCTCTTTTTGCTGAGGAAGATTGGCCCTGGGCTAACATCCATGCCCAGCTTCCTCTACTGTATATGTGGGACACCTGCCACAGCATGTCTTGATAAGTTGTGTGTTGGTCTGCGCCCGGGATCCAAACCTGCAAACCCCAGGCCACCGAAGTGGAGTGCACCAGCTTAACCACTATGCCACCAGGCCCGCCCCAAAAGGAAACTCCTTTTAATTCCTTTTTTGTTTTTTAACATACTAAGATTTTTAAGAATAGACCGTCAGTTTTCAAAGTTCCCCACTTTTGTCCAGCCATTTTTTTCTCCTCCACTATTCTTGGTTAGATGTCCATTCTACTCACACTGTTGTGAATGTGATGCCATATGATATAGCTTTATATTGACTAAACTGGTTGAATAGCTGAATATCCTTGAAGAGCTTTTCTTAAGCTCTAGGGGCTAGTTAAGGGCATTGGCACTATGTCAGCGACGTTAGTTCTTAGCATCAGACTCACCTGATGTTGAAAAAATATTTTTTCCCAGGCTCCTGCATCAGGTTTTGATATACTATGCTGGGAGTTGCACAAGCATCTATGTTATTTTTTAAAGCTCTGCAAGTAATACTGGTGTCTGGGCCAGCCACACACTCGTCGTCCTTTCTCCTGCACTAGGTCATGCCTGTACACGCCTGGCAGCCCAGCCCAGCGGGCTTGATTTCCCTGATAAACAGAGTAGAGAGAAGCCAGAAATCTCAATAGTTGTTCTTAAGCAAATCAGCTTTTACTGCCAAAAAGAATACTTTTTGAAAGAAGGGATATAAAAGAAAGGATGAAAAAGAAGATAAGCATAGTGGGCAACTGACTTTGTATATACTTTTGCAACTGTTTCTTATTACTGCCTAATCAAATACTATGGGTTTCTCACCCTGAAATTAAGTTTACAGACCCCCTTTCTTCCAGTGAGTTCTCAAAACTGCTGATGTGTTTACCGTAATTGTTGCTGCGAGACTAGTTTGTCTAGGCCGTATTACATAGGCTGCTCACGTTACTAACAGTGCTTCATTATTTGAATGGAGCTCTGTAAAGCAAAGTATCTAGATCTTCCTACTTCTATTTTCTGAGTATCAAGAGAAAGAGGATGGTATCTCTCACGCCCCATCCAGTTCCTAAATTCTGCCTAATCAGGAGAATTTTCCATCTCTAATCAAACAAGTAGACCCTTCTCTACACAATCAAGGAATTTCTTTCTTTATGTTGTCAGTATGTGATAGTAATGTTTTACAGATTTTCCACCTATAATCTGCTGGTTCTAGCATAATTCTAAGTTAGATTTTTTCCTGAAATAATTTGTGTTAATTTTTTGAAAAATACATCTCAAGAAAAATTTGAAATGAACTTAAACATGGCATTATATAACATGTTCATAAACAAAACTGTAATTTTCTTATAAACAATATATTGGTCGTTTGTTTCCAGAATTTAAGAGTCAGAGAAGCAGTATTAGGAAGATAAAGAGTAGAAGATAGTTTAGTGTTTCAGTTTTAGTGGTGTAAAATTAAAATTAATTATTTGAGCTTGGTTTCTTGCTTTTCAGTCTTCTCATATGCTTTTAGTGGTGTAGATACTGCTTTGAATTACCTGCAAACTGAAGATCTAGTCTTAAAAAGGTATATAGTGTTGACTAGCATCTGTTAGTAATAAAATTGGAAACGTAGATGCTCTATACTTCTTACTTACCATGAAGGTATGTTGCCATTGTTGCCCAAATAGGCAAGAAAAATTTTAATTACGTAAAGGACATTGTCATTTCCTTTAAGTAATTCCTGAACAAAACCTGAGCTTCAAAATAGCATCAATTTCTACGTTACTAATATAAATGATTTTATGAATTTAGGAGCTGTAAAAATATTACTGATAGCTAATGGTTGTAATTGACCAAGAATAGAATTTAACTTTGGTAAAAGAGATTTTGACACTTAATTCTGTACCTCATTTTAGAAATTATTAAAATTTCCTAGTAGTATGTTAGTATTATAACGTAAGAGGTTTTTTTCCTGAGGAACTAGCTTGATATTTTACTAATTAACAGCTACTAATTTTTAATACAAAAGACATGCTTTCCTTCTGCCAGTATTTATTGAGCCCCTACTATGTGACGAGCTATTTCAAGCAATGGGGATATTGTGATGTTAATACAAACAAAATCCTGAAGAAACATAATTCTAATAGGAAGAATTTTTTTGTTGTTGTTGTTGGTTTTTTTTGTGAGGAAGATCAGCCCTGAGCTAACATCCGATGCCAGTCCTCCTCTTCTTTTTGCTGAGGAAGATTGGCTCTGAGCTAACATCCGTGCCCATTTTCCTCTACTTTATATGAGACGCTGCCACAGCATGGCTTGACAAGCGGTGTGTCGGTGCACACCCAGGATCTGAACCCCAGCCCGCCGAAGCAGAGCACACGCACTTAACCGCTTGTGCCACCGGGCCAGCCCAGGAAGAGTTTTTTTTACATGTTACAAGCTAATACTACACTTTAATTTACAGCTTATCTTTTGAAATAGCAAAGAAAACTTTTCTTTGAAACAGAACATTCAGAAAAAACTGCTTAATCCAGAAATAATCTCCAACACTTTAATCCTAGATATTATTAAGCAAATCCAGAGGTGAAACTTGACATTTCTAGTACTTTGTAGGCTTTATAGGAAGCATTTTCTCAAAAGTTTTTTTTTTTAGTTTGTTAAAAATATTTTTCTTGTTTTGCTCATTCAATGGTTAACTAATACTTTAGATTAAAATACTTTAATTTAGAGGCTGCTGTTTTTCAAGGTAAAATATAAGCAGCATAATTAAATTGTTTTAAGGCCGTTTTTGTTTAAACCTGATGCCACCATTATTTTCAGCAATCCAGTATGAAGTTTGTTAGTTGTTTTCTTCTGTATAATTTACTAATATTTGTATTTGACTAAATTTTGATTTCTAAGATTCTTATCTTTATAGAGATAAATCACTGTGCTGCTTTATAATTTTTTAATAATACAATTTTTAAAAAAATTAATGAATTATTTCATGAATATATAACATATATTCAAGATAATTAAGAACATGGATTAATTTTTGCCTTACTTCAAATCCCAGCTCTCCACTTTCTAGCTGTGTAACCTCAGGCAAGTCACTTAAATAGTTTCTTCGTCTATAAAATGGAGATAACAACACCTACTTCACAGGGTTGTTGTGAGGATTAAATGAGTTAATATAGGTAAGATGTTTAGAACAATGTCTAGCATATAGAAAAGTCTATATATGGTTTAGCTGTTATTTAGTCTTTTTCTCCTTAACAAGCTTCAGATATATTTCTTTAAATTTAAGGCTTGTTAGAGTCAATTGTGCCTAATTCAAGTGCTGACATTGGTTTCCTGTCAGCTATTTTCTTCTTTGATTTTATGCAATTAGTATTGTCGTATGCCCATGTAGGAACTATATTTAAAGCTTAAAACTTTCAAAAAGGTTTTTGTTTAAATTTAAATTGTCTAACAGTACATTACTGATAGAAAAATATTCTTTCATTTTTTTAAAGCTCTTGCCCTTTTATTTTTTTTTTTTTAATTTTTTTTTGTGAGGAAGATCAGTCCTGTGCTAACATCTACCAATCCTCCTCTGTTTTTTTTTTTTTTGCTGAGGAAGACTGGCCCTGGGCTAACATCCGTGCCCATCTTCCTCCACTTTATATGGGACGCCACCACAGCATGGCTTGCCAAGCGGTGTGTCAGTGCGCACCCAGGATCTGAACCGGCGAGCTCCAGGCTGCCACAGTGGAGTGCGCGCACTTAACCGCTTGTGCCACCGGGCCAGCCCCAAAGCTCCTGCCCTTTTAAATTTGTGTGAAAGTTTTAGATATTCATATCTAAATGAAACACTGAAAGTTTAGGAAAAAAACACTTAGGCTGAAATAATGGTTAAATTTTCTAATATGCAGAGTAAGGATTGAGTTTGGGAAGAAATTCCGAAAAACAGAACTTCACAGTCTTTACTGGCTTCTTTAGAATGGAAAAATTATGGAATATCAATAAAGGAAACTAAAAATTAAAACTAATATTCTACTTTTTTCCTGAAGTTCTTATATTTGCTAGTCTCATAACATGAGATTTTAATAAGGTTTTAAGATGTTGATTTTGAATTTGGAGCTGATAAAATACAATTCCAACTGTATAATTCTTAAGAATTTTTATAGAAAAGTTATATAGTCTTTATCTTTTGCTGAGTCCTATTAGAATATTGTGTGGAAAGAAAGTTGGGGTACATGTTGAATATTATTCTAGGCAGAGGTTCTTATAATCTACTATGGGAGATATAACAAAACAAAATACTTATTACATTCATTAAGATGCACAAATATGAATTAGTTATCTCCTGCAATAATAACTAATAGTATAAATGCATAAATGTGGAGTTTCTGAGGAAATGTTTTGCTTTTCAATTAGAAGAATTTCTAAGTCACATATATGAAGAAGAAAGCCAATGTCATTTTTTAAAGTATTATATTCCCCTCAACGATAAAAGAAGCTAATTGTTTCAACTTTAGGAGACAGGGAATATTTGACCTATGTTGGGAGTATAAATGTATATCTTCAGGAATATAGTGAAATCTTGGCGTAGTACAAACTTTTCTTGATCTGAATTTAGTACAGAGTGGCTCCTTTTGGATCTGCTACAAAGAGGGTGTTATGAATGAAGTGGCAGAAGGACCAGCTTCCTTTCATCCACAGCATGGATCCTGAGAATATGTTGAATTACTATCCCCATTTTAAAATGAGAAAGCTGGTCTCAGAGTGTAGAGTAAGAAAACCTAAGTTCTAGACCTAGCACCATCACTAAATTATTTTGTCATCTTGGACAAGTCAGTTTTACTCTGGATCTAAATATTCTCATTCTGATTGTTTAGTTGTAGTTCTTTTACTTACGTAACCTTTGCATTGCAAGCCCAATGAGTAGCAACATCTAACTTTTTGACTCTTTGTCCTTTTTACATTATGTTTTGCTGGCTTCCTAAAAAAATTTTTTTTAGTTATTTCGAGGTAATGTAAAGGCCATGATGGATTCGTAGACTCTGTATTTTACTTCTAAAATTACTAATTTGTGTATATCTGTACAGTTAAATAGTACTTCATCTTGTGATTTTCAATTTCATGAAGATTTTTGAGGATTTACCGTATACTTAGCACTTCAGGCAGCAAAAACGGTGCAGTGAATGTCATGGAACACAGCCTGCTTCTCAGACTTGATGATTATAAATGTGAGAAAGTGGCTTCACTTTCCTCAGAGTTAAATTAGATAATCTGTCATGTCCATTTTGACTCTAAAATCTGTGATTCTTAAAAAGAGATGTAAGTAGACACAGGCACGGTTTTTAGAGGTTGATGTTATTTAATGGAAAGGGCCGATGATAGGCAGAGGTTTCTTCCTAGTAGATTAAATGGTGTTTGTGTCAGAAATGAAAAAGTATAAATAATTTTTTAAACAATGTATTGATTTTATTTGGGAAGGATAAATAGATTTTAATACTATAATAAAATGAAGTAAAACACCTCAGCAAAACAGATAAATAGTTTCCTGACAAAGAGAACATTAGGAAGAGGGTGGAGATTTCCGTTTGTAATATGTGATCAGACAGATAGGCAACATTTGAAGAAAAAATGATGCCTCTTGCCTGGTAAGAAAAACAGAGGAATTTCTGAGACCCTGTAATATCCTGCAATGAGATATTTAGATCTGCTTTCTGTGTTAAGATCACTTTTCTGCTTGGAACTTAAGTAAGTAGGAAAAAGTGAATAGCAAGTTTGAATTGCTTGATTTATTGGCACAGCTCTATCTTTAACTGCACTTCCAAATGTTTCATCTCCTGACTGTCTGTTTCTTTGCATGTTAACATTTTAAAATGTATTCTGATAGTTTTCTAATTCATTGACACTACATGCTGTATTGGCTTGTTCCCATCATTATTTATAAACAGATTTGTATTTTTAATAGATTTTCTTTCATTGAGCTTACCAAAAAATCTCAGGATTTTTTATTTTTAAGCCTATGTTCGGGGTATGGTTGAAATTAATACTTATTTTTCATAGTCATATAGTTCCTACTCTACATAATTTTTCTTTTTTGCAGATATTGATGATGCTCAAATACTTCCCCGCCCAACTAGAGTCAGACATTTTTCACAAAGTGAAGACACTGGAAATGAAGTTTTTGGTGCTTTGAACGAGGAGCAGCCATTGCCTCGCAGTAGCAGCACTTCTGACATCTTGGAACCATTCACTGTTGAACGAGCCAAAGGTGCAGTTCCTGTCATTGCCAGTTCGTCCCGTCACGCGCCAAGCTTGCAGAGCGCCACAGAGGCTTCTTCAGTAACTAGATCCACTGAAAGCCACATCACTGATACTCAGAGTAGAGAGTCTTCTCTGGAAGTTGGTGATAGCATATATGACCATCTTTGTCACTTAATAGATCCAGTAGAACTTGCAGATTCAGCTTTTGAACAGATCCAGTACATTGACCTTGAAGGAGATGATGATCTTCTTTCCTCCCTGAAAGAATATTTTAAGGAAAACCAGGAAAATCATAGTACAAATGAGTTAGGTAAAGATGCAGCTTCTCAGGAAGTGATTATTGCAGTAAATAGGGATAAAAGATCATCCTTAGATAAATTAGAAAACATAGGCCGGGAAAGTACATCAGAAAATATCACCTCTTTTGTTGGGACTCCTGAAAACATACAATTTCAAAAAGAACCAAACTCAGCTGTCTTCGTGAGTAATATTGCACCTAACCAGTTAGACAGTTTCATGAGAACAAAAACTTCTGAAAAATCTAAGCAACTAAACTGTGATAAACAGTCATCGGAACCTAGTTCGGGTAGCCCTTGTGATAAAGAAAAGAGGAAACATCTGTATAGACAAACAGCCACAGAATTAGATGCCTGTGTAGATATAACACTAGTTGAAAAGGTTAAGAGTGTGCAAATTAATGAAAAAATCACTGTCCCACATGTTATGCATGCCAAGAAAACTACACTAAAAGCACCTGTTAACCGTAGAATGCCTCATGTTACAAACACTAGCAAGCTTTCTCCAACTAAAAGGAGCTTGTCTGAAACAGTAACTCATAGAGCCAAAATCATGAAAATTGCTACTAAAAAACGAAATAGTGTTCACGTTACTTTTAGACCATCTACTGAGTCAGTTCAGTTTTATAATCCTCTGGAAAACAAAGAGGCTCCATGGAAGATGAGACTGCGGAAGCTCGGTGGCTTTAGTAGTAGTAGCAGTAGCAGCACCAGCAGCCCCCATACCAGCTCAAACACTGTTACAGAGCTAGTCAAACCTGGTGTGTACAGGCCTCTAGATGCAGTTAGTGCAGCAGCAGTAAGTAGTAAAACAGTTAAGGAATCTACAGAGATTCCCACCACCGTATTACCAAAAGAAGGAATTGCAAGTAATCAGCTAGGTAGTCGTAGTACTCTTAGGTCATCAAGTCATGAGGCAGGACTACAGCAGGGCTCCCTGGGTGGCGTTTATAAAACTGTTGTACATGCTCTTTCGAAGCCGAAGGCAAATGTTTCCCCACAGAGGCAGAACAGAATGCCACCAGAGGCTCCACTGAGGGATCTGTACAGTCATGTAATGGGCTATTTTGGAAGGAAAGCTGCAGGTGAGCACTAACAGTGTGCAGAGCGCAAAAGGAGAAAGACAGCACCAGTTTGGCTTAATGCAACTGAAGCAAGCTATAAGCAATCAAAAAGCTTTGGGATGGTCACTGCTTTCTCTCTGTTTGGTTATGCATGCGCCTTTTCCCAGCTGTATTTTTCCCAGCATAAAACGTTTATTTAAATTACTAATTTCCCTTATAAGGCATTTAGTTAAACCTCTTTGCTGCTGAACAAGATAGGAGAGAGGAAGATATAGGAAAATTTTAATGACCTTTCAGAGGCTATCTAAATCAGTTATTTTTTCTGAGTGTATACTACATGAGCCTTGAAATTAAGTTTTCTGAGGAGTTGGAATACTTTCTCCCCTGCCCCCCTATAGTTTATATTGAAGAGGGCACCAGTTATATCTAATTGAGTTCATTCATTTTTACTGCTGATTTATTTGGTTTTATCTGTTAAAAATTACTTTGACGTTATATAACATAATGGAAATCAAGGTCCTACAACCAGCACCAACATTTTTAGTTAACTATCATTGAAGAGGAAATTATTTCTTTAATCTCAAAGTGGATTTAGTTACTTTTCATTTAAGCCATTTCCAAACAAGCTGTAGGCTTTTTAGTTTTGCATTCATGTGTATAGAATGCAAGTTATGTCCTTGAAACACTTATCATTACTTTCTTTTTTCTGAGATTTTAGATGTCCATAAAGGTTTCATGATAGCCAATCATTATTTAAATATGGAACCTCTGTGGACAGATTACAGAAAGCAAGATTATGGTAACTGTTTTCTCTTGATTCAAATTTAAAATAACTTTACAGATATAGAAAATTAACTTTCAGCAGTAAGGTAGGTTTTGATTTTATTTGTTTAACATGGTTTTGTTAGCATGATTAACAGAATGCTATATAATGCATCTTGCATTGAGCCATTAATGCCACTTGGGGGCAGTATTGTGACAGCTTAGCAAAGCCTGGCTAAGTAATATAAAGATAATGGTATTTCACAATGAGCTCCTGACCAATATATTTTCTTAACCTCAAATGCTTTGTAGTTCATTAGGAATATAAACAGTGCTTATTTTCTTTAAATTGTGGAGAAATCAACTTTTCAACAACGTAATAGTGAAATAAATAAATATCTTATTTTCTATAAGTTAGTTTCCCAAGTTTAAAACTTTCTTGTTAATGTAAATCATTATGTAGCCATAAAATATTAAAATAACTATTGTCTTTTTTTCACAGAAAATACTTTGTGAAAATAAGCCTCTTTTTTCTAAAAGCAATGAAGTTAGATTTTATAGTGAATAGAAACAACATTATGTCAAAATCATAGAATTTTTATTTCTAAATATCTGAACTTAAATACATTTATATCCCACTGAGATTTGCATAGATTTCAAGGGATATATTCCTTGCAAATAATTCTTTTGGGGAAAGTGGAATTTCAAATTATTAAGGCTCTAAATAAAAGCATGGAGGCAGGCAGAGAGATAAATATACCAGTTTCTTTATAGGCGATTTAACCTAGCTCCAACTAGTGCTTATCTATAAGCTTTCTTGCTGTTTAAGGTTATACTGAAGATTGACTAACATCTGCTTAGTTAAAGAAAGTAAATATCAATTTACTAATTCTTAAAATTAAATCTAAAAGGAGAGAAATTATTCGTAAATGCATGTTTGCAAATAATTGATATGGCATAGATAATTTGTTTTGGGTTGTTTTTTTTATTTCTAATTTAGAAAATGCAGTTAAGTCTTTCCTCACTATATATAGTTATTTATTTATTTTTAGTCAATAAAGAGGACATGAGCCCCAAACTGCCCCCTCTTAATAGTGATATTGGCAGCAGCAATGCTAATGTTCCTGATCTGATGGATGAGTTTATAGCAGAACGACTGCGAAGTGGTAATGCCTCAGTAAGTGTTATTTTATTTATTTGGTTTTAGAGAGGAGGGTAGAGAAACTAAGATATATACCTATGTACAAGTATATGTATAGAATATATATGTAGAAATTTTTGTTCAAAACACTCTTCCCCCAAAATTTAACCCGTTTTCTGAATTAAGATTTTTAAATTATATTTTCATAATATTTTTTATCCAAAGACATAGAACAAGCAGGCTTATAGTTTTGACCAGGGTGAAAGATTGGAATACTTGTTTGCTCAACCACTTAGATATAAGCCACTACCTTCCTAGTCCTCCCACTATCTTTCATCTTCGCTCATAGGCTACCCTGATGTCCATTGCCAGCCCTCAGCAGGAAAGATAACAGTAGAGGTCTTCTGACCCACCTCTCATAATTTTGATAGCATAAATATTGATTGCTTAATCAATCCAGATAACTTTGGAATAGATTTTAAAGTTACCTATATTTTTGAATATTAGAATTATGGCAAAGTGAAAATGGAAGCAATTTTATTCCTAATAATGCTTAAATGTTAAGGCAAGATAAACATATGTGGAATTGCTTTTTTTTTTTTTTTGTGAGGAAGATCAGCCCTGTGCTAACATCTGCCAATCCTCCTCGTTTTTTTTTTTTTTTTTGCTAAGGAAGACGGGCACTGGGCTAACATCCATGCCCATCTTCCTCCACTTTATATGGGACGCCACCACAGCATGGCTTGCCAAGCAGTGCGTTGGTGCGCGCCCGGGATCAGAACCGGCAAACCCTGGGCCGCCACAGCGGAACGCGCGCACTTAACCACTTGCACCACCGGGCCGGCCCCTGAAGTTGCTTTTTTTCAATGGTCATATTCCATTTGGATTTCAGCTCGTCTTTAGTGAAAGTGTAGCCCCATTGCATTTTCCATTTTTTTAGGTTTTTTTCTTGAATGGGAAAATATTATGGAATCATTATATATAATCATTATGGAGTGACAACTTTGCCATCATTCTTCCCTCCCTCCACTATCTTTTCTGTTTGCTTCTTCTTTTTCCATTTGAATACTTTGCTCTTTCTGCTGTCTTAACATATATTCACTCCATGGATCCTTTTGAGGCTTAAGAGTCTGGGCTCAGCACCGTCTGATATCTGGGTCTTTGCTTCAGGCAGACCGACAGCAGTGCAGGCTCCAGCTCCGTAAAGTTAGGTAGATCGTTCGGTTAGTGTCTTTTCCCCTTCCTGCCTCAGGCCCCGAATCTCAACATTTATTGTGATGATTGTCTTGGGAATTAAAGATTTCAGATGCTTAGTGAGAATAAAAAAACATTTTTTTAACGGTAAAATGTTTCTTGAATTTTCAGACTATGACAAGAAGAGGAAGTAGTCCAGGCAGCCTCGAAATTCCCAAAGACCTCCCTGATATTCTAAACAAGCAAAGCCAAATGCGCCCTATTGACGACCCAGGTGTGCCCTCAGAATGGACTTCTCCTGCTAGTGCAGGGAGCAGTGATCTTATCAGCTCAGACAGTCATTCAGATTCTTTCAGCGCTTTCCAGTACGATGGCCGAAAATTTGACAGCAAGTATCTTTGTCTATTTGAGCAGTATGTTTTTTTGTTGATTGTTTTCGGTGAGAGACTGACTTATAGGTTATATAACCATCACCTTCCTCTCTAACGTTACTTAGACAGAGGTTCCCACATACGTTGATTTCATTTCTCAGTGAAATTCCAAAGGAAATTTTAAGGAATCACTTCAAGTTGGGACAATTTTACTTTGCCAAACTAAAGGTATTTTAAAAAACAAAAAACACTGTCCTTTGATAAAACAAATAATATTTTAAGACCAAAAATTTAGAAAGGAAAAAAATTTAGGATGCACTTGATATTAGAATAAAGGACAATCATGGTTATGAGTTGACGCTGTTTCGTGCACTCATATTTGGGAACCACTGTCTAGTTACATTCAGTGCTTCAGTATGTTCAATACAATTATGTTCAGTGCTACAGTACCAGAACTCTTGAATAATCACTTCATGTTAAAATGACATCAGTGATGTTATTTGGTGCCATATCACTGCCACATAGCTTATAATTCTGTATTACACTTGGCAGTCAGTGAAGGATACCAAAATTTTAGAAAAGGAAGTCAAAGTTTGCGAAGAGCTAGGAGATGCATTGGAGAGTTAGTGTTTCCTGCCTTCATGGGTTATATACTTCTCTGATCTCAGACTAGGAATATGATTTAAGAGAAAAATGATTTTTACCATATATGTGCCATTTTTATTGTATATACCTCTACTAGAGGTTATGAAATACGTGAAAAGCAATAAGTGTACAGTCATGAGCCACATAACGACATTTCGACGGACCACATACACAACGGTGGTTCCATAAGATTAGTACCATATAGCCTAGGTGTGTAGTAGGCTGTACCATCTAGATTTGTGTAAGTAGACTCTATGATGTTTGCACAATGACAAAATCGCCTAATGACACATTTCTCAGAAAGTATCCCTGTCGTTAAGTGGTACTTGACTGTATTACCAGCTGTCAGAAAACATGGATAAGAATAGTGATGCTATATCATTTGTTGGGCTGTCTTTTATCATTATTGTTGTTAATTGTAAGCTGTGAGAACCTTTAAAAATTGGTTTCTATTATAAACTTCAAAGTGTTAATGTTATGTACACTTGCCTGAGTGGTATGTAAGTAGAACAGATTTATGGGAAGGGTGGTGTTTAATCACTTTGCTGAAGTAGCTGTGTCTCTCTTGTGAATATTTTTGTTTTGTAATTGGGCCGTCTATATACTAGCACTTCTTTTTTCTGTAGATTTTGGCTTTGGAGCTGATGCTGGGATTGCATCCTCTGCTGACGTGGATTCAGGTTCTGGCCATCATCAGAGTGCTGAAGAGCAAGAAGTGGCTAGTCTAACCACGCTTCACATAGATTCTGAAACAAGCAGTCTTAATCAACAAGCTTTCTCTGCTGAAGTTGCAACGGTTACTGGTAAAGTTACTCAAGGGAGTGTATTCCTTAAACGCATTTTTTAAGCCACCAAAGAATCTGTTGAGAATTTTATTTGATAGATTTTAAGTATTACTTATTACTATTTAAGTATGATTTTTTCATTCATCTTTATGTAACAATGGAGGAAAAGAAAACATTAATATAAGAGTTTTCTTGACCTGGAGTCCATATGGATAAGCTTTGGGGACTCTATGAACTCCGAATATTGTATGCAAAATTTTGAATACATTTGCACCAGAGCATTTCCTGCAGTGATTTTTAAGTGGATAACTGAAAAAAAAAGTTAAGAAGAACTGCTCTATACCTTATTCATTGTCATTCAGAGTCAGCCTAGATTTTTATAGATTTCTTTGGCAGAGTATTTATTATAGAAAAGGTAAAGAACATTGCCTAATAGAAGCCCTAGTTGCCAATATACTAATATTCTGTATTTATACAGTAAATTATGCTTTTCAGCAACATTTTATGTGTGGTCAGACCCAATGATAATATGACAAGTGGGGTCCAAGAAATTCAATCGTGAAATGCAGAGTTAACGTTATTGCAAGATTAGTGCAGTGACCAGAGTGGCCCGTAGTTCAGGGGTTCCACTGTATGGTCCAAATTCATTCTGGTTCCCACTGCAGTCAGATGCCTTTTGATGGGTGATTGTCCATTTCAGTTTAAATATCAGTAAGGTGGTTTTTGCATCTTGTGGAACGTGCAAAACTACAGCAATGATTTCTGCGTGTCTGAATTAGGCGCATTTCCTCAGCCAAATCCAACAAATGAAATTTGGCCAGTGGAATACTCAGTAGGCCGGAACCCATTCTCTGTTTTCAGATCCTACCTCTTCTTTTCCACAGCTTTCCTGTCAGAGGATAATTAAGAACTTTAGCGTGCCCCACTGCAGAATAGGGGCTGATTGGAGGACAGAAGCCAGTGGGGTCAAATCCAGTCTTATCATTACAGAATTTAAATTATTCAAAGAGAAATACCAAAGAAAATTCTTATTTTATAGTAAACACCTTTTACTATAGTTGTCCTTAAAAAATAAATGTAGATGAAACGATACTCAACATTACTGGTAATCAGGGAATGTAAATAAAAACCACGAGATACCACTACACACATAATAAAACAGCTCACATTAAAAACACTGACAATACCAAGTGTTGAAGAGGGTTAGAGCAACTGGAAATATCATACATTACTAATGGAATGCAAAATGGTAGAGCCACTCTGCAAAAATATGACAGTATCTTTTAAAATTAAACATACATTTACCATATGACCATTCCTAGGTATTTACTTCAGACAGTTGTATGTGAAAGTTCATGGCAGTATTATTCACAATAGCTAAAAATTGAAAACAACCCAAAGATCGATCAGTCAGTGAATGGATAATCAAATTGTAATGTATTCATTCATTGAACATTTGTTGGAATAGTACTCAGCAATAAAAAAGAATTAAATGTTAATATATGCAAAACCATAGGTGACTCAAAAACGTGCTAAGTGAAAGGAGTCAAATACAAAAGACTACACACTACAAAATAAATAAATAAATAATAAAAAGCATAAGTTTAAAAAAAAGAAAAACAAAAGACTACATACTATACTTTGTTATTCCATGTATAGGAAATTCTAGAAAAGACAAAACTATAGTGACAAAGCAGATCAGTGATTACCTGGGGCTGGGGGTCAGGAGAGGGGATCAACTGCAAGTAGGCACAAGAAAGCTGTTAATGGTGACGGGCTGTTCTATATTTTGATTGTGTCATTGATTATAGGACTATGTACAATTGCCAAATTCATATAACTGTACACTTAAAATGGGTGAATTAAAAAAAACAAATGTTGGGTTTTATGTTCTACTCTAATACAAATATTAATACTATCAAACTCTAAATTTTTAGATAGTGTAGAGACATTACTGAACCTTGAAAAAAGTGGAATTTCAAAGTGGAAATAATAAAATGCCTGAGAAGTTTTCTCACCGGTTTAGAGATCCCCTGCATAACCCTCCCAGCCTGTGACTCAAAAGAATACCACCATATGTGTCTCTGTCTTAATCTGGAGGCCCACTGTCCTTTCAAAGGAATGAAGAGTTTCTAAACATCATGCTTGCCAGTGAACCAGAGGTGTTTCCCATACAAGCCTTATTCTAGTTTTCTTTAAGCTATTAATCAGACTGCTGTGTGTTCAAAAGATTACAGTACGTAAAAGAAGTGTGACCACACTTTTTCTTTCTTATTTCTCTTTAGTCATCAAAAATAGAGTTCCATACAAAAATTCTAAAAATAGAATTTGATATGTATGGAGAACTTGTTTTAGGCCTTTTGCCTCAATATGATTTTTGGATAATTCAACTTCTAAGAGTTTTTAATATGTATGTAACCTATATTTACTATACATAGTGACTATTTCTAGAACTCTACTAGGAAGTTTTATTAAGAATTCTAATCAATCAGTGGCATTAGTATTAGTACAGGAGTGTTTGTCTAAGAAACTAAAGCAGTTCTAGGATTGATTTCTGTTTAAAAGGTATAAAATTCAGCAAAGAGTACAACTCCATATACTCAAACTATTCAACAGTGTTTTCTAAAGGTGAAGTTTGCATATATTATCACACTATTAATGTTAAGTATAGCTGTGTTCTATCAAAAGGATGTTTCTAGTCCTGAAATCTCCTTTTATTTTCTTATAATAATTTCAGAAACTACAAAAGAAATCTAATATAGGAGATAAGAACAAAAATTAAATAGCCTCTTTTCAGGCATGAATATCACTATAAAATACTTTTATTGAAAAAAAATTCTTTAGGGCCCGGCCCCATGGCATAGTGTTCAAGTCTGACGTGCTCCTCTTCAGCTGCCTAGGTTCAGATCCTGGGCGCAGACCTACACCACTTATCAGCCATGCTGTGGCAGCGACCCACATACAAAGTAGAGGAAGATTGGCACAGATGTTAGCTCAGGGCTAATCTTCCTCAAGCAAAAAAAGAGGAAGATTGGCAACAGATGTTAGCTCAGGGCGAATCTTCCTCAGCAAAAAAAAAAAAAAATTCTTTAAGAGGAAAAAGTCTGTAAGTCAGCTATTATAGATTATTATTAATAAAATTAAAGGCAGTAGTGATTCTCTAATAGCTAAACTTAATAAAAAATTACTTAATGTCTTAGTTCTTAAAAAATGAATCAGATTTTTATGGATGAAGATAATATATGGAGATAAGAGAAATAGATTTGTATTGCAAAGCATTTGACTAAAGGACTGATGATTTTTATGTCATATACTTAAAGTTTTTGGTGAATATTAAGAAGATTGTTTTCATTATGCTCTCAACAGTCTGTTTTTACTAAGGTATAAAATCCTTAAGCTTTTATGGCTGTCCTGTAACATGATTTTGTGCCATATGAATTTACACTGAATCTCAAATGAAGGAAAGGAAACTTACCACTTCTATGTATCATAATTGAGCCTAGGTGGAGTCATATGATTATCTTTCAGTAAGGCATTCTGAGCTCTATATGTACTTTTTTTTTTTTTGTGAGGAAGATCAGCCCTGAGCTAACATCCATGCCAATCCTCCTCTTTTTGCTGAGGAAGACCGGCTCTGAGCTAACATCTATTGCCAGTCCTCCTCCTTTTTTCCCCCTTTTTCTCCCCAAAGCCCCAGTAGATAGTTGTATGTCATAGTTGCACATCCTTCTAGTTGCTATATGTGGGACACCGCCTCAGCATGGTCGAAGAAGCGGTGCACTGGTGCGCGCCTGGGATCCAAACCCGGGCCGCCAATAGCAGAGCGCGTGCACTGAACCGCTAAGCCACGGCACCGGCCCCTATATGTACTTTTTAAGGCATTTATTTTGTTATATTTTAAAATTGTGTAAACAATATGGAATGACATGTTTGTGGAACTAAAGTAATAGAAATATGTTTTTAATCTACTTGGTTTTTGCTTTACTGTATATAAAGAGGTAACAAGAGCAGAGTTTTACAATTATTGAGTCCAGAATATTGATATTTCTCTGCTAGAAAGAAGCTTAAAATAAAAAGACCTAATATTTTAACTGCTTGCTTAGCACTAGCAGCACTCCACTACACAACCACCGTCAATTGTTCAATACAGTATTAAATTATGCTACATGTAATTCAAATTAACAAGAGTGCCTGCTATGTGCCAAACACTATACCAGGCACTGGCAATACTGTAGTATATTACATGGATACGGTCCCCGTGCTTACAGAGTGTATGTGCTACTGAGGGATATTTAAAACCAAACAGGCAGTTTCACAGTGACTTTGCTATTGAGGGATATTTAAAACCAAACAGGCAGTTTCAAGTCACTGTGATAAGTGGTATAGTGGGGAGGTACAAGGGTTTATAACAGAGACTCCATATTCATACTGGGCAGGTCAGGATTAGGCTTCTTAGGAAGCAGTGTCTAAGCTGAGACCCTAAAAATAAAAGAAGTTAACCAGACCTAAAAGAAGAGGATTAGGGCTCCATGCAAAGGAAAAACGTGTGGAAAAGGCTAGAGGTATGATACATCCTGATAAATATCAGTAATTTACTTTCTATGGCTAGAACTTAAAAGTACTAGGAGGATCGTGGAACAGTAAGAAAGTTGCAGAAAGACTGGAAAACCACACTAAGAAGTTCAGACTTATCCTGAGGCCAGAGAGGAGCCATAGAAGGATTTTAAATGAGGGAGTGACATGATCAGGTTAGATTTTTAGATCTTTTTGCTGCCTCATGGAGAATGGATTGGGAGGAAGGAGTAGAGGTGTTGGGGAGACAGAAGGCTGGGGACCACAAGGGACCACTGTAATCCAGGCTAGCAATGATAGTGGCATGTAGAGCCACAGTGAGCAAGTTTCTCTTCTCTTGAATTGCCCTGAGTCTGAAGTAAGTGGAGTAGAGTAGCAGTGGGCCCCAGATTTTCTATAGCTGGACCAGGAGTGGGAGTAGACATTCTCACTCTCACTGATGGCTCGTATTAACTGGTATGTCCAGTTCTTATTCCATACCAGTCCCATGTAGACATGAGATGAGACCCCTAGAGAGAAAATCTTGTACAATACTATGATTTTATGACCTATTTGGCCAATTTATAACCTGTTTTATCTTTTGATGTTTTAAATTCGGATTTTATTGGGGTTTTAATCATTACATCTTAGGTAGCAGGTATTGAATATCTTCTTAATGGTAATTTTATGAAATTATATTTACAGGTTCAGAAAGTGCTTCTCCAGTCCATTCAGCTCTGGGATCCAGGTCACAGACACCTTCTCCTTCCACACTGAATATAGATCACATGGAGCAGAAGGATCTGCAGCTCGATGAGAAGCTCCACCACTCTGTTCTGCAGACGCCAGATGACCTAGGCAATCTTTGGAAATTAGATATTTGCCATTTTTCCTTCCAGGGCATTAGTGTCAGGAGATCTTAAATAAAGCATCTTCAACTTGATTATGTATTTTATATATGTTGATTATGTATTAGTATAAGTCTTTTCCACTTTTTTCTAAGTCTTTTGGAAATTTGTTACTATAACATTTATTCTTGCTCTTAAAGATATTTATACTCTGGTTTTTGTTATTTATTTTATTATAATTGAGTATAGTCCTAGCATTAATGATGACATTATTTTTTTTTATTATATTGTCATTTATTGATATGGTGCCATTTCCTAAAACAGGAAATACGTAATTCGACATCATTATTCTTAATGTTGTCTCTGAAGAGCCCGCTGGCTCACAGGAGAAAGCAGTAGCACTATCACTCGCAACTCCGGCTTTCATGGAAACAGTTGATCACAGCAATGATTTTTTATTAATTTTGATTCTGCAAGTATATCAACTAAATATAATTAAAAAGTAGGAGGTCCAAATGAAGTACTTTTATTTTCAAGTAAGTGTTAAGTGACTAGGAAACCTTAGACACTGCAAGTTAAAAATGGTTATTTTTGCTAAGTCCTACGTGACATAACGAGCATCAGGATAAAAAGCCATTTTGCAAATATGCCAAAAACTTTGGTCAAGGACATAGTTGATGAGATATTTACAATGAATAATATAAAATGCCAGTTTTCATTGGTAATGCAGCACATTTGTGCCCTGACCAAAGGAAGAAATTTAAAGCCATGTAACTTCTGGTCCTTTTTTTAAGGTACTCATTCTCTTAATATGCAATTATCTTGCAGTTGCATAGCCCTGGCTTTCTGGTTTGTGGATTATTTCTGACCTTTTCTCCGTTTGGCCTGCAATTTTTTGTTTGTTTTTGTTTGTTTTCGGTTTTCTCCCCAACATTTGGAAAAAATTTGAAACTTAAAAAAGTTGCAAGACTGGTAAAATAAATACCCATTAATCCTTCAGATAAATTCACCATTTGTTAATATTTGGTCACTTTATCTCTCTCCGTATCTACTTCCATGCACACACATGCACAAAAAACATCCTTCCAGCCCTTTGTTGTTTTTGCTGAGCCATTTAAAAGTGAATGGCAAATATCAGACCCTTCACACCCAAACACTTCAGTATGTCCTAAGAATAAGTGTCCATTTCCTGCATAACCACAATATAATGGCCATATTTGAGATATTTAACATGATACACCACTGCAATTTCAGTCCATAGTCAGATTTCCTCAGCTGTCCCAATAATATCCTTTCAGCTGCCCCACACCATCGCCAACCCAATCCAGGATTTAAAGGAGGATCGTACATTGTTGCTTGCTTTGTAATCGTTTAAAATTTTGTTAGCTTTACTTCAAGAAGGATAAGTTAGAGACAAATCAGTTGATTTATCACTCGGTTATGAAGGTTCCATAGAGTAGGGAGATGTTAACAGTGATGGTTAAAACAGCAGTGTTTTTGTTTGTTTTCTTTTATTTTAGTGGATTTACACCAGAAGCCTATTTTTTATTATGGTGAAAGACTAAATATTTAGTAACTTTTTGATAATACAGTTATTGTACACTTTACATGCAAAGAGGAAAAAAGTTAAACATTAGGAGTAAAGGATGTACATATACTAAGAACGAACTTGTAAATTATCAGTACATTGAGATATTATCAAGCAGGAAACATCTTTGCTGATTTTCTAATGATTTTGCCTTTTCCATTATATACATCGAATAGAATAATAGATTTTTTTTAAGCTGGAGGAGAGCTATAATGATACCTAGCTGAATCATCTGTTTTACAAATGAGGACGTGTAGCCTTAAAGAGGTTATTAAGTAACTTGTACACTATCACATAATTAGTGACAGAAATGAAACTAGGACCCAAGGTTACCTCTATTTCTTACATATTATCTTATCAATATTAATAAACAAAGGAAATATAATTATAGAAATTTTAGATTATATTTAAATTTTGGTAAAAATGCCATTATGACATCCCTTTTAGTGCTAGGTCTGACTTAATTGTGCATATATAAATACATTTCTTTGAAAGTTTTAACTATAAAGAAACAGGCTTATGAAGATAGCCTACAGGATCTGCCTTCAGCCTGAGATTTTTCTGATAATTTGATGATATAACCTGAAGCAGCTATTAGATATAAGAGAGAGTATGTAGTTATAAATATGATCTTTATATCAAACGTAAGTTTCTCCATCTGGTGTCTGCATCATTTCCTCCTTAGGTAAATCTAGATAGAAGCACTATTGAATAAGTAATTATTGCCATAACAAGGAATTATGAACTGCTGAGGTTCTGACGTTATCAGGAAAAAATAACGTTAATACATATTGACATTTCTTTTATTCACTTTTTTAGATATTTAAGATTAATTTGACACTTTTCTGTTTTTGTGACCAATTCTCTAGAAAGATTACTGACACTGGTGTATTATTTTTTTCTGTAGAAATCAGTGAATTTCCATCTGAATGTTGTAGTGTGATGGCAGGGGGTACTCTCACAGGATGGCATGCTGATGTTGCTACTGTAATGTGGCGAAGAATGCTAGGCATTTTGGGAGATGTCAACGCTATTATGGATCCTGAAATACACGCTCAAGTTTTTGATTACCTCTGTGAACTTTGGCAGAATCTAGCTAAGGTAAAAAAGAAAAGAAAAGATATAAAGGGAAAAAGAAAGAAAAATAAAGTTTTAAGAAGTAGAAAAAGCCGTAGATAACATTGTCACACACCACCTTACTATAAACTGGTGCCCAGCATGGTGAAGTCACTTAACTTTGATTAAATATGTAGTTAGTGGTTGAAACCAGACTTGAACTTAAATTTTAAGGTAAAACAAACTGGAAGAGAGAACACTTTTCATAGGTTGTTGCATTTTATTTGAAAATTACAGATTAGAGATAACCTCGGCATTTCAACTGATAACCTGACCTCCCCTTCTCCACCAGTTTTGATTCCTCCACTGAGAATTCTTACACCTTGGCTTTTCAAGGTAAGCTTACTATATAAAATATTAATTCAAAAGTTTCATTTGGTAAGTAGGTATATGGTCACTCTTAAACATTTGATGGATATTTTAGCTATTGTATAGACTTCCAGAGTACTTAGTTTTTAACTAATCATTAGGGATTATATAGAGAGGAGAGTGGACACATAGCAAAATTATTATACAGGATGCATCATTTTTATTTATTTAATAAAACAAAATTGAATATAGAAAATTATGTTTTTGTTGTATTTAAGTGAAATATAAACCTTGAATTTGTGTCATAGAATATATTATGTACTTTTAAAGGTCTAATTCTTTTAAATATTATTTGATATGTTTGGTGCATTTTCCTAATGAAACTGTGTTGTTATTCAAACCTACATTGTGTCATTTTAATGATAAGAGTAGTTTCAATAATCCTGATATTTAGTTCATTAAAGAAACTGGGCCAACATAGAAATAAATGAAAACAAATATATTGCTTGCTGTAATCAATTGTTTAAGTATTTAACAAACAATATTTGTTTTTGAGTATTAAAACCAACATCTTTTAATTGTAGGCAACCATGTTGACTGATAAATATAAACAAGGTAAATTACATGCTTATAAACTTATTTGTAACACAATGAAAAGAAGACAAGATGTTTCTCCAAATAGAGATTTTCTAACACATTTCTACAATATCATGCATTGTGGATTACTTCATATTGATCAGGTAAATATATATACTTTCTAACAAGTTGCTTCCTTTATAAGTTTACCTTTGATTCTTGATTCTGTTTAACTCTTGACTTTTAAGGTCTAGAATTAAAAATACTCCCTATGTAGCAGTTTATTTACAAGTTCCTTCCATTTATGACCTCATTTGTTCTTGAAATGTAGTAGGAAAACAAGTTATTATAGTTAGGGGGATTGACTTGATTATTAAATACTTCTTTTCTCTAATGTTATACCAACTAGTTCACTTTTGAAGAGATAAACCATCCTTTGATTAAACTGACAACATCTTCCTTTAATCTCCTAATGTACTTATTCTTAGGCGTTTTGTAGTTGTTACTTGATAATTGGCACTTGACGCATATGGATTTACTCGTCTAGTTGTGTAGCAGTCAGGTTTTTTCCCACTTTAAGAATCAGCACATCACATTTTCTTACTACCGTAGATCGTATTAGCTTAGTGACAGTTATATTGACTTGGTATTTGTATTAATCACAATCATTACATTACATAGTCATAAATATGACTCCAGAACATTACTTTAGGGATCTTGATCCTGGCTATTAGACTAAAAAATGTGGGAGGTTGTAAGTCAAAGTAATGTAAACATTTTTATCGTAATGTGGTTAAATTTCCCTTGCAGTTCATTTTGAGAGCATTAAGTTAATATTAAAAGATGATTATATTTCTTTCTGAAAAATTAAAAAACTTTTTACACTAATTAGAAATAACTATTTTACAGCATTCTATCTTATGAACATGTTTCAAATAAAATCACACTCTTAATTAGTGGAAAAAGAGAGCTTTCATTTAAGATGAATTGGGTTAAATAATACGGCTTAATACGCTGCATCCTCATGGTAAATTCCAAAGGCAAAGTGAATGAATAACCAAGTTAAGAATATTCCCTCAAAAATGCCTAGATCTAGATTTCTGAGGTTAAATATCTATCATCAAAGAACTTCAATTTATCTAAAAAAGAGAATCTCACCAGTTGCCATATAACAGGTCATGCAACTTCAGAGATCAGCGTTATTACATGGAAGCAAATAGGTGGCAGGAGGATGTACTCTGCAGTTTGGTTTTACAACACGTGGGCCTTATATTTTTAACCCTCTGAAGCAAAGAGCATTCCATCTTGCTCTCTAGTGCAAAAAAATGCTTATTGATGTCACTTAAACAAATATGTTTTAAGTTTATTTCCTTTGACAGAATATAATACTAAGCATGGATTATTTGGGAGAGTTAAAATTAGTCTTTCCAGGTGCCAGCCCGGTAGCGTAGTGGTTAATTTCGTGTGCTCCACTGCAGTGGCCCAGGGTTCAGATCCCGTGCGCACACCGAGACACCGCTTATCAAGCCATGCTGTGGCGGCGTCCCATATAAAGTAGAGGAAGATGGGCATGGATGTTAGCCCAGGGCCAGTCTTTCTCAGCAAAAAGAGGAGGATTGGCGAAAGATGTTAGCTCAGGGCTGATCTTCCTCACACACACATATGAAGAATTAGTCTTTCCAATTAGCCATTGTATAGTAATTACCTGTTTCATTATTTCATATGTTTTCTATTTTTATGGATATTGATTAGCTGATACCCAAGATTACATTTGTGATATTCTTTTCCTCTTTTTTCCTTATTCCTAAGGATATTGTCAATACAATCATCAAGCACTGTTCGCCTCAGTTTTTTTCGCTTGGTTTGCCTGGTGCCACAATGCTGATTATGGATTTTATTATAGCGGCTGGTAGAGTGGCTTCTTCAGCTTTTCTCAATGTAAGTTTTTATTTCTTGTTCTTCATAATATAGCAAACGAGTTAACCAGGACTCAACTAACAAAGCAACAAAGGAAGAGCCATTCTTGATAAAATATAACAAGCTGATGTTCAAGAAAATTTATAGTTTAATGGGAATTGATTCTTTCTCCCACATTTAAAAAAAAAAGTAAACAAATTCTGAAGTGTAAGAAAGTACTAAAATTAGTTGATGAATTGACCCAGGACCTATAAAAATGGATTAAACCTGATAAGCAAAACAGAATTTAAAATTGAGGAAATCTAATGAAACAGAGGGAGGGAAGAAAATTTAAAAAAAGGGCAATGGACTATAGCAAAAGGGAAGAAAGAAACAGGTTAGGTAACCCCAAAATATGCTCTAAGCTCTAAACTCTAAAACGGCATGTGAGGATTTTTCATACAGCTATGGAGCATCGAGACAATGCCAAGTAACTCAGTATAGCTGGAACATGTTCATATATAAGTGGCGGAGATGAACTCAAGAGGAAGGCAGTAGCTGTGTTTATAGTGCTAGAGGTTAGATTTCGTCCCAAGGAAAGAATGAGTAACCATTGAAGAATTTTAAGCAAGGAGTGACACGATCAAATTTGTATTTGAGGAAGATCACTCTGGAGCAGAAGTAGAAATGAGAAATAGTGATTAACTGAAAGTCTACTAGAAAAAACTGGGAGTATTTGGGAGAGAAAAATTAGTAATATTTGAGTAGCACTTTATAACTTGCAAAGCAGTTTAACGTACGTTATTCAGTTTATAAGCTGCAAAAGATCAACAATGAATGAGAAGGAGTTCTGTTTGGGGCATAGTAAGCTGCCTATTAGACATCCATGAGGAGATGTCATGAGGGCCATTGCATGTACAAGTCAGGAGCTCGCTTATAGATGGTATTAAAGCCATGAAACTGGATACAGTCATGTAGAGGAAATGTGCAAGTAAGAGAAGAACAGGTATTTATAGATAGTTATTAAGCCTGTTTCTCCAGCTCCCTGAGAACAGTGATTGTGTCTTACTCATCTTGGTATCTCCAGGGCTCCTCTCTGGCACAGCGTCATGCTTATAGGTGTTTATTAATTGAATGTGTAAGTATTTATTCAGCACCTAGTCTGTGTTCAACATGGTGCTAATAAGCCCTTTTGTGGTTATTAAAGTTTTGTTTCCCCTTGTGTGCCAGGTGTTCCTTGGGGTGCAATTCAGAAGGATATAGATTAAATGAGGTACACATTGTGCTCAAGGAACATATAGTCTGCTACTGGGAAGATAGGAAAGTATATTAACAACCGTAGAAGGTAGGACAACAAATAGGTACCAGTAGGAGCAGCTTAGCACAGGGGTTAAAAGCATGGAGTCCAGAGCCAGTCTGCCTGCCTTCAGATTCCAGCTCTGCCACTCATCAGCTGTGAGACCTTATGCAAGTTACTTAATTTCTCTGTCTCAGTTTCTTCATCTATAAAATGGAGGTAACCTTCCTCATCAGGTTATTTTATAAAGATTAAATTAATTAATATGTGTAACATAGTTGGAACATTATATGACATGTACATGCAATATAAAATAAAATAATAAAATGTATAGATAAAATAAAATTATTTGGTAATTCAGACAAAAGAGAAATCTTATTTGTTTAGGGATATGAGGGAGGTTTCTTGGAAAAGATATTTGAATAGGTCCTTGAAAGATTAGTAGTATTTTTATAAGTGAGAATGGCAATGAGGGAAGGTATTCCAGGCAGAGGGAAACAGGCATGAGTAAGCTGTATTCAAGGAACAACAAATAATCCATCTTGTTTAGAAGCTAGTTAACCTAACTAGAGAGTAGTGGACGGGAAGAACAGAAAAGTACTTGAGATCCCAGCTACCCAAAGTGTGGTCTGCACACGAGAAACAGAATCTCAGACCCCATCCAAGACCTACTGAAACGGAATATGTATTTTAACTATATCCCAAATGATTGGTATGGGCATTAAAGTTGAAAAGCACTGCTTTAGACTACGTCTTGGAAGCTCTCGAATGCCAGAGATCAGATTATAATGCTATATTAGATAAACAGTTAACTTTTCAAAGTTAACTTTTCAAAATTCACATGATTGAATCTGTGCTTCAGGAATATTAAATAAGTGTACTAATCTAGGAGTAGATTAAATGGAAGATGAAGTAAAGATGGTAATCAAGTTACAAGGCTATTATAGTATTATCAGTTTACACAGATTATCAATCTCTTGGATAATGGCAAAAGTTGATAGAACTCCAGAGAAGAATGATACATAAACCAATGTCATTTTTTTATCAGTTTTCTATGAAAACTGTTACTATTCAGTGGGCCGATTATTTCAGATGACTGTCAGCACATTTCCTGCAGCCTTTCTCAAGGTTCTCCAGGAGAATTAAGCCCTAATATCCTTAGGCATCCATTTTATGTGACTAAAGTCCTCTCCTGCGCATCTTGAGGGGTACTAGTTATGCAACATCTTTGGGAAAATTTAGAAAATAGTCATTTTCTGTTTGCTATGGTTTATATGAGGAACACCTCTTGAGAAAGGCTGCATAGGAAACCAAATCATTGCAGGAATCAGACCTGATACCCACATCTCCACTATAAGGTTAAGGACAGTCTTTTCCTTTGGGTAATGTTGGAGATAACATAGTCTAAATCTTGCTCTTCGGATTCCGGTTTTAGATCCCATACATATCATCATCTTCCTTCTGTTAATACGCCACCCCCCCCATCACCAGGCAGATTACAAAATAATTGATTAGATTTTGCCTTTCTTAATTACAATCACATTTCAGGTCTGCCCCCATTGTATCTACATACCTGAACATTCCCAGTTACCTTATCCACCTTTAAAGAAAAACCCTTAGCTAATCTCTTTCATTAAATACCGGCTTTTTATCAGTTTCATTTTTATAGGATAACTTATTTTAAATTCCTATGGTAGCTATGAGCTTACCCTGCCCCCTTATGCTACAGCCTTGTTATCTGTAAATCTAGATTATTTTTTAAATATGGAAACGAGTCATTTTGTTGAAAATCATAATAGAGTACTATTCCATTGCCTCCGTTATAACATTTATTCACATAAGGAAATCCTACTGGAGATAGGTGCTTGTTTTATGTGAATAGAAGTATTATATTTCTAATAGATTTGTTTTAGCATTTTTGTTAGGTATTGTTAAACATATAAATTAATGTGTAGATATTTTAGTAAATAAAGCAATATATTAGTAGGTGGATATTGGTTTTTGGTGGACATGCAAGAAAGCAGAAGAAGAAAAAGAAATGTTCAGGGCTATACTTGAGAAATGGCTTAATACAGTTAAGGAAAACAGATGAACAGTTACTTTCATCTGCAGTCCAAGTATAAATTCTGATTTTGTTTCCATAAGTAGTATAGGCAGTATAGCTTTTCTCATGTGCATGTATCGTAAAAACCAGCCAGACTAGTGCCTGTTTCTTGAAGATAGAGTTCATATTACATCCTTAGTTACATTATTCGTTCTTAGTAACAAATACAATCTAGTGAAATTGAGTCATCTGCTTATTAGAACAATATGTTATGATGTGTGAGTTGCCTTTAAAATGAAAAGTATTTATATTTTTCCTCAAAATTAGAGTAATTTTATGCTGTTAGGTAAGCTGTATTTCTATTTACGGTCTCATTGACTGGAGCTGATTTCTGCTATTAGCTGCTCTTAAGGAAAGCTCTGCTATTTGTTTGTGGGATTTATTGAGAATAACAGTAGTTTATGTGGAAAATATAGGTGAAAACTTGAATCTTTCTATGTTTCCCCTTTTATTTTTTAATTTTATTTTACACTGATTTCCCTGTGTAATATGGTTAGGTAATAAAGTATTTTTTATAATAATTTAAGGATGTAATCAAATACATTCTAAAGATTTTTTAAATCTGATACACAGGCACCAAGAGTGGAAGCACAAGTTCTTCTGGGCTCTTTGGTTTGCTTTCCCAACTTATATTGTGAACTGCCTGCTCTCCATCCCAACGTTCCTGATATTGCTGTGTCTCAGTTTACAGATGTTAAGGTAGGAAATCAGATGCTAATTTTTAGCATTTAAATGATTTTATAATCATAATGTATATTTTGTAAAATTTGCCTTTTTTCTTTTCCTTTAGAAATCTACCCAATTGTTAACATTAACCAGCCATACCCTTCAGACACAAAGGCTGGAATGTCCATTAGAAGCATAGCCTTTTTTGTGTTTGTAACTGCTTTGGAAACGTTTTCTCATTATTGAACCCACTCACATGTCATCTCAACAGGATTCATTCATTCACTCACTGTCATTTATTGAAACATCCTATGAGCCAAAATACTATGCTGCTAATGTAAGGCTTCTAAGATTGAGATGGCACTAAACCTACATGTCTGACTTTCTCCCTCTCTCAATTTCCCAGAGTGGAATATTCTGTTCTGCTGTAGGAAACTGGAATTGGGACGGGGATCCCATATACCTGAAGCATTAGCAGGCTTGAACAGGAGATGGTGGAGAATTAAACAGTGACTATACAGTTGCTGGTGGAACTTACCCCAGATATTAAACATTAACAAAAAAGATGATAGTGTCTAATTAGGAGCAGACATGCTTTTAATTGTTGTTTATAAGCCTTTTTAAAAATTTCAAATGAAAAACTGATAAAAAGTTGTTTTGTGCCTCTGTAGAGGTCTGCCTCTGTTTGAAGAGGAAGGTGTGACATGATAAGCATTCTTAAGTGTTCTGGACTCAGTAATTCTTAGACCAAAGTGGAGGGGAGTGGTGTGATCAGGTCTCCTAGTTAGGATGAAGACACTTAGTGCTCTGGACCCAGCAATGTGCCTGGTAGTGAATAATTCTGTCATTAAGTCAAGACCTGTTTCTAACTGAATGCCCATGTATTATAAATTCCCAAGGGTTTAACAGATCCAAGAAGTTATGCCTATTAGATTAATTGCCGGATGGTCTCTGTGTTTGACCTGAATTGGTCCCTAGAATTAGAAGGGAAGAGAGAATAAAGAAAGGAAGGGAGAAAGACATTATAGCTCCTCAGAAGTCGTGCTGATGATTTTTTAAAAACTTTTGCGTTCTCTGAAAGACGTTTTTTAATCCAGTTTTCATCAGGAGTGTTGCATATACTTTACATCCACCCGTATTTCTCTTTGCAACATTTATCACACTTGTAATTACGTTTGGTATCTGATTTATACTTTAGACAAATAAACACCACCAGGCCTTATTTACTGCTATATCTTCAGAGCTTAACATACTGCTTGGCATGTGGTATATACTCAGAAAACATTCGTTAAACAAGTGAACTTCACTTATACATGAAATTGTGTGGGTCTATGCAAGTTTATGGTGACACTTAATAAAAACTCTACAAATTGACCTTTGGTCTTCAGGGATGTAATACTTGTGGCTTCTATTTTCAGAAGATCCTGAAGGTCAAGGATAGGTAATAGTTTTAATTTGCTTGGGCAGTTTTGAGTTTGTTAGGGGTTAGCCTAGCCTCCTGCATACAGTCTGCATTTCAGAGTGGCCTTGTTCTTGGCCTGGCCGTTGTGTAGGCTGCAGTGATTTAAAAAACAAAACAACACTTCTTTTGTGGAGGGAAAAAAATCTCCAAAGTAAGAGCTAATTCTAATAATAATGAAGAAAGCAAAAAGCCTAAGAAAATAATCACCAAAATTTGGTGATTATTCTTAGAAAAATGAAGATTTTAGGGGAAAGTTGCATACCACAGTGGTCATATTTAATTTTCATGTTTTCACTGAAACCATCTCCCACTGTACATTAAACTGCAGCCATAGAGCCACATGGAACCAACCATGCTGTTTTTCAGTTCTATGCTTTTGAAAATCCATTTCCTTCTGTCTAAAGCATCATTGTTTAGACCTGTTCTCCTTTTGCCTCTCTTAATTACCCCAAACACACATAATCACAGTCCTTGACTTTGATCATTTGTCAAAATCCTGTTACCTAAGACCCCTTTGTGAAGTCTTTTATGACTTTCCCAAGTTGAGCTATTTATTCACGTAGAACCTTATACACATCATCTTATGTTTTAACTGTTTACAAAACCTGCCTGCCTCCCTAAATTTCTTAAGGATAGATACTATGTCTTAACCATCTATTTATTTCCAGCACCTAAGATAGGGCCTATTACGTAGAAAGTTCTTGGGCTTAAACAGTAACTATCTTCTAAGTACCTATTAATTGCCAGCCATTGGGCTAGATGCTAAGTTTATAAAGATTAAGTAGAAGATTACTCCTCTCAAGGAGCTTATAGTCTATTTAGCTGATAAATGCTTATGAATGAATGAATGATCTTTTAAAAAGGAATAAACAGATTCTTAATCATCAAACCTAGTGGTATTCTTGTTCTCCTCCCCTTAGCCGCTCTAGTATTTGACCCTGTTGATGTCGCTGTCCTTCCTAAATCTCTTCAACTTTGACTTATGTTGCACAGATCTGTCTTGATTTACTTCTTGCCTCTCTAAGTATTCTATCCAAGACTCCTTAATAGACTCATGTTCTTTTCTCTGCCTGCTAAACGTAAACTCACTGCAAGATCCTCTCTTCAGATAATTACCTTCTCTTTACTCTCCTGCTTAAGTATTTTATTCATTTACATAATTTTAACTATTATCTAGCACTTATCCCCAAACTCACACGTTATCATGCTTTACAAATTATCAAAGAGGAAGCTTGCTTTTAAATATTTCTCAAAGTTTTGAAAAGATGTTCATGCCTTAGAGATATTAAATCTACTTTGTTTATCTTATAATGAGCTTTTTATTACTCTTCTAATCAGAAAAAAATTTATTTTTTTTAACATATACATTTGGTTATAAATTTCAGAAATGGTTTTTCTTAGCTTGTTTGGGCTGCTATAACAAAACACTACAGACTGGGTAGCTTATAAACGAAAGAAATTTATTTCTCACAGTTCTGGAGGCTGAGAAGTCCAAGATCAAGGCCCCAGCATAGTTGCATTCTAGTGAGGGCCTGCTTCCTGGTCCACAGCCAGCGCCTTCTTGCTGTGTCCTCGCAGAGTGGAAGGAACTAGGGAGCTCTGTGGGCGTCTCTCTTATAAGAGCATTAATCCCATTCACAAGGGCTCCAACCTCGTGACCTAAGCACCTCCTAATACCATCATCTTTGGGGGTTAGGATTTCAACACATGAATTTTGGGGGACACAAACATTCAGATCATACTATTGTTTTATTTATTTAGCTAATTTCATGACTAGTATTGGACTCTGTAAGTATGTACATGAGAACAAAGACTGTTTTATTTCACTATTGTATACCTAGCACCTGGCACAGTGCCTAGGCCCGTAGTGGCCGTTTAATAAATGCTTGTTAAATGAATGAAATCTTAGTCATTACTACTACCTGTGTTCTCCTTATTTTAGGAACTTATAATCAAAACTGTATTAAGCTCGGCAAGAGATGAGCCCTCTGGTCCTGCACGGTAGGTCAGATATTCTTAAGACTTGACGTAACTATTCTGTGTTTGGAATCTTATTTTAGAAGTTGATTGAATTAGTTAGCAGTCCAGATTGTTTCAGATACCCAAAAGCTATTCTGAATTATAAATTTAAATTATTTAGATGATTAAATACTTATATTTTTCATAATTTAAATACAAACCTTCTTTTATTAAAAAAATAAAATTCTAGTCACTTTTTTCAGTATCTTCACCCTCTGTATCTCAAACAATTTCTTCTAATTTTACTTAAGTACATTTTGCTTTCCCTTCAGGTTATGTTTGTCACTGTCTCTTATGTAATAATACCTTGTAATGTAGTAGTCGTTATCCAATGAATCTTTGTTAAGTTGAATTGAAATAAAATATTTTTATTGTAGAAAGTAATATATCTAAGAAAATTGTATTAATATTTATAAATATTTGATCACGATATTTTTTAAAAAATTGATTATAAGTAATAAGATTCTAGAATGTTTTCCTTTTTAAATGTCTTATTAAAAAGTGAAAACTGTGGCATTTCCTCTGTTTTACTAAACCTTTCCAAAGGTTGAAATTTAAATCAACCTTTGCCAGTAGCACACCATGTTTCTTCTTTTCCCTTACATATCATTAATTTGTATTTTATATTTCTTGAAGCTAATTCTAATAGTATGTCATTAGGCTCAACAGTAGTCTCTGTTACTACTCCTCTGACCTACATCTCTGCACAGCTTCCTCTTTTCTAATAATCTATGCATTTTATGGCCCAGCGTTCATAAAATTACAGATCACGGCTTTGACCATTTGGATTCTAATTCTAACTTTAACTCTTCTTTTTCTGGCAGCTAAAAATAATGTAAAATGAGCAGTTTGCTTAAATGAGACATAGCTCCAGCTTTTTAGTTCCGTTGCATATTTTTCTCACTTAATAGCCAAGTTAACTAAGAACAAATCTCTTTGAGTAAATTCTTCTTTTACATTAATTCCATTTAAATACTAGACAACTACTCCAGAAAACAATCTTGTCTTTTCTGTTATTCCATATTTTCATTTCTGGTCGCTTTAGCCCCAAATTTGATGATTTTCAATATTATTTCTCTAGCATTTTCTTTGTTAATAATGACAACCTTTTAAGTTTACAAGGATTTTCCTATAATATTATTTCATTTAATCCTCAACACAATTCTAAGAAATTATTGGAATCATTATTATTGTTCCAATTTTGCTAGCAAAAAACTGATGACTTAGAAAGCTAACATTTATAAACTCTTTCCATCTGCCAGGCACTGTTCTAAACACTTTATTACTTCATTTAATCTTTGCAGCAACTCTAGGAGATAGGTACAATTTTTAATCTCCCGTTTATAGATGGGAGCCCAGAGAACTTAAATAATTTACCCTATCACCCGGAAATGACAAAGCCACAATTAAAACCCTGGCAGTTTGTCTTCAGAACCTTATTAGATGTATAAGTAGTAAGTGGCGGAACAAGATTTAAACCTAGAGCTTCAGATTCTAGATCTTTTGCCTTTTTTTTTTTTTCTTTCAACTATGTTGCCTCTCAGTGAAAGAATATTGAAGCCTAAGTCATAGCTGCCCAGAAGTCGACTTGGGAATCATTAACACAATGGCTTGTATTGAGAGTATAGGAAAATTTCAGAAGTTGAACATAAGCATTTTCTAACCTTGTTTTCCTATACCATTCAGGAATGTGGGGTCTTAGAAGCTTATACCTGAAAATCTGACCAGGAGCAGAGAGTTGAGCCATACTAGGAATAATCTAGATTATTTTGACATCTTGAGGAATGTAGGAACTATACACACAAACAAAACAAACTGGTCTTACTCCTTTGTTACAAAAAAAGTGCCTTAAATTAGCTGCATCTATGGATAGCTTTGTTTCCCTTCAGAGTTTATTGTTACTCTAGGATTACAGCTCTTTCCACTGCTAAACCTGAAATTTGGTTATTTAGATCTATAAATATCACCTCAGATTTATGGATAGACAAGAGTAGGAAGAAATAAAGCAGTAGACTTCACTTAGAAGACTTTCTAAGTTTTGGTAGTATCTTCTTTCTAAGTTTTGGTAGTAAACAATTTAGTAGCATTAACACTGTGATAGACTAAAAGAAGAGATTTAAGAGCTTCTGATCTGCTATGTTCAAGAAGAAATATATTTCTGCATTGAATTGTTCTGAAATTTAGCATTCTACTGAATTTAATTTAAAAATATCAGTATCAGGATATGGCATGTATACCAGGAGACTATAGGAGTTGACTTTTTGTGCTTAGAACCATTATATGCTTCATCAGACGCTTTTACTTGAACACGCTAATAGAATTCTTACTGATTCTGATCACCAGATAACTCCCTTCAAGCTGAACTCAGTTAAGTAGGGAATTGAAGTTTCACAAGACATTAGGGAACAGAACAAAAATTCCACTAGTTCTATTTCTGTTGGAATCCCTTTATAAAGTATATAAATTTTATTTGTGTTCCCGATTGGTTTTAAAAAGAATTTGTAGCTAACTATGTTAAGTTTAAAAGATATGGAAAAAAAAAAATTTGACTTATCCCAGCAGCTTCATGTTTTTGCTTAGGTTTACTTTGCTGCTATCAGTCAATAAAATTATACTCTTTCTTTTTTGAAAGCAGATTACATATTTGGGAAGAAGCTTTATGGTAATATCAATTTATTACTATAGGTTTGTTAGAAAGATCTTGTGTTATCACGCCTCTAATCTTGGTAGTAAAGTATATTGAAAATTCAGCTTACAGTTTTGAGGATGGGCTTTCCTCCTGCTTTGTCTTCCTAAGAAGAGCTAATGTACAGAGTAACAAATTAAGTCACTTAAACAGTGCATGTTCATTCTGTATTTGATGGGTGTGGGTCTTGTGGTTGTGGTGTGGTTTCGTTTCATTTAAAGGCTCATCCACTTTTATTTGTATCGTTGGTTACTTTTTTTGCAGATGTGTAGCACTTTGCAGTTTAGGTATTTGGATTTGTGAAGAACTAGTCCATGAGTCTCATCATCCTCAAATTAAGGAAGCTCTGAATGTAATTTGTGTTTCCTTAAAGGTAAAAAAACTATTTAGTGGAAAATATTAAGATAGTATAGAATGCATGATTATTTTTCTCCAAATGTTAGTTGTATCTGTGCCCTTATTGAATAAACCATTCAATAAATATTTTGATTAATTTATTATTACATTATTTCTTTGATCCTGACTTTATCTTAGTGATGACCTATTTTGTGTCAACTTTTTATGTGTTTGGCTTTGTCCCTAGGATACATATGGAAAGGAGAAAGGAAACCAAACATATATAGGGTTGTTTGTTTTACCTTAATCAGTGTTTTTGTAACCTACTCTTTGATCTTTATTACTTCCTGAATTCTTGAGCTGTTCAGCTTTTTGCCTTCATCATTCAAGTTAAATGCCCTCTTTGTGACCAGAATAAGATTTGCTCAGAAATAATAACTTAATTATTTGGAGAATCTGAGTGAATAGATGGATATTTTTGGGGGGGAAAGGATGCATGATGTTTTTGTCTTAAGACTTATAATATAGTATTGTATAGTACTCAAAACATACAAAGTACAAATTACCTATTTGACAGTATTTCTGAGTATATACTATGTTTGAGACAGTTTGCAAGGCAGAATGAGGGGTACTAGAAGGAAAAAAAATTATAAATACTAGATTGAAGAGATTAATAATATGATGGCTGAAAAAGATTAAAATAAGAGTAATAAAATATAAAAAGCTGAGAGATCCATGTGAGTGGTACCTATAAACTGCTGATTGCGTTCAGAGGAAGCAGAGATCATTTTGACTTAGATATCAGAGAAGACTTTGGAAAGAAGAGACATTTGGTCAGGGCTTGAAGAGGAGGTGAGAGTTGGTCATGAGAGATAAGCATAAACAGTTTGACTTTATGCCGCTGGGGATTCATCTAAGAGTTTTAAGCATAGAGAACGTCAGCATCAGAGCACTTCTTTAGAAGACTAATTTGGAAGTATTGTGTATAGTAGATTGGAATGGAGAAAAGATTGATAACAAGATTAGCAGTTTACAGGCCATTGCAGGAATCCAGGTTAAGAGAAAATGGAATAAAACTTTAATGAGGACAGTAAAACATTACAAAGAAAAATAAAGTTAATTGTGTCTTTGGAATGTGTTGTGATTTTGTTTTGCAGCTGTATATTTATCTTCCTAATAATATTTTAATAAACACATTATAAATATAGAATGATAAAAATAAACGTATGAAATTTAAAATTTTTCAGCAGTTAATGCATTGATGAATAATAGTTCAAGAAGAAATTTTTTATAACTGTTTTTTTTTGGTTATTATTACAGTTTACTAATAAAACAGTAGCCCATGTAGCTTGTAACATGCTTCACATGCTGGTTCATTATGTACCTAGACTTCAGACTTACCAGCCTGATTCTCCCTTGAAGATTATTCAAGTAAGTGTTTTCTCATTTATTTCTTATTATGATCTTGTTAAAGATCTTTATATTAGGATACTTTGAAATATAAGATTATTTAATAGTTTTCTTTAAATTTTACATAGCTAAATAATGGCAACCCAGGATGCTTTTTTGAGATATCACAGTTCATGACAGTCCCTTTGTATTTTATGTTAGGAGATTGTGGTCTTGGTTTTAAGTGCCACATGCAAATTTATGATTGCCATTGTCTTTATAAATGTATATTTGGCTTCATGCCCTCTCTTAGATAAGAAAACATTTCATCCCTCTATTTACCAAAATCAAGACATTATTTTGATTCCTTCCTTTCCTTTCCTCTTGAGCCAATCATTAATGAAGTTGTGTTTTGTTTTGTTTTTTCCATTCTAATTCTGTGTCTCCTATGCTTCCTACAACACCTGACATATTTCAGGCCTTCATTATTTTTTCCTTTGTAGTAGCCTTCTAACTGATCTCCTGGCTTCTGATGTCTTGCACTTCATGCCATCATTCACATTCGTATGACTTTTTTTAATGTCACTTACCCAAAAAAACCCAAAATCTCTGAGTGGTTTTTCTTTGCTTATAAAATAAGACCCAAATTCTTTAGCTGGGAATTTGAGGCCTCCAGCTGAGGACGCAACCCATCTTTTCAGAATCATGTACAGATTCCTTTGAAATACCCTTTAGTCCAGGCACCCAAGTCAGCTCACTATCCCCTAAACATATCCCTCACTCTCTTCTTGCCTAAAATGCTGTGCTTTTCCTCTTTACCCTCTCATCTTTCAGTGATTGGTTTAAATACCATCTCCTCAAAAAATAAGAATCCTTACCTGTTCTCTCCAACCAGAATTTATCTTTCTTGTCTTCATATTCTCATAACGTTTTTAGGAAAGATGGTAATTAATATTTATTAAACACCTACTGTGTAGCAGTCACCTTTTCATATGTTATCTCATTTAATTCTAAGTCTTTTAAGGTGAACTATTATCCCCACCGCCCACCTTTATTTAAGATGAGAGAACTGAGGATTTAGTAACTATACAAAGTCACAATCTAACAGCAGAAACAGAGTTCAAACCCAAGTCTTTAAGATTTCAAGTCCCGGCTTTCCCACTCAGCCATATTGCCAGCCTCTTTTATAGCACAAAGTATATTTGTCCACAAATTCCAAGCTCCTTTAAGACAAGGGCGTGTTTTTCCTTTATTTTTTTTTATGCCTAGGGTGACTTTCATGTGGAATCTGTTCAGTAAATTTCTGTTGAGTTGAGTATTATGGTTAAGAGGTTGGTTTTGAGGGTTAGACATATGTGGTTTAGTTGACCGCTGACTCTGCCACTTACTAACTTTGTAACTATGAACCAGTTACTTAGCCCTCTGAACTCCAGTTTTCTTATCTTTACATTTGGGATAAAAATATCTACCTCACAGAGTTGCTCTGGAGACTAAATGAGAAAATACATGTAAAGCACTTAGCACTTTTTGCGATAAAAATGACGAGACATAAATCCTAATAAATGTTGGCGGCAGCTTTCATCATGGTCATGTGGGCCGTGGTAACTGGATGTAAACGTGCATGTGCATTTGTATGTCAGTTAGTATTAAAACATTTGAAATTTTAAAACTTTTGAGAATTTTACCCTTTAAGATTGATTATTCTGTTTGAAAATTAAGGTTGTTAAGTAAGCAGATTTTTTTTTTCATTTGATAGCCTCCAAATCCTTTCCCTTGCTTTATTCATCAGTTTATATATTATTAATACTTACCTAAGTACTTCTTTAGAGTGGAGAGTTTTTGCAAATTGCTTCACTGTACATTATAGTGGCCAACGGCTACAGATAAACACGAAGAGTTATTATACTCCACCTCTAGTTGAATGAAGGAATGAAATCCCAAAACAGTGGAGCATTTCACTAATGGTTACGTGCTTGCATAGTTAGGAACAGAAGCGCAGTTCTATTACCAGTATTAAGCAGGTGCACCTATATACTAGATTCTACTAGTGAGTAAAGGCCTTTTACTGTATAAAGTATATTTAGAGGAATTTTTCCTCTAAATTTGATGTACTGAATAATAATATATAAAAATATAATAACATACAATAAAAATACCATAAATTTACCCCTATACATTTCTAACATGCACATAAAAAAATTGAATGACATCAAGAGATTGCCAGGGTAAATGATAACACTGTATATGAATATTTTTCCTTCTTTTAATAATGTCTTTTTATTATTTTATATTTTATGTATCAAATTTATTCATATACTATTCAGTGTATAATATATGTAAATTAAAAAAGCCACATTATAAAATATCGTTTTTTAAAAAGCATGTATTTGCATATATACACAGAAATGTCTTGAAATGTTGAGGATAGATTTATTTTTCTCACCAACTTTATTGAGGAATAATTGACAGATATAATTGGATATATTTAAAATGTACATGATGATCTGATATTGTGGAATGATTGCCAAGATGAAGATAACTAACACATCCATTACCTCACATAGTTAACTCTTTTTTTTATGGTGAGAATTCTTAAGATCTACTCTTAGCAACTGTTGGATATTCGATACCATATGATTAACTATAGTCACCATGCTGGACATTAGATCCTCAGTACTTACTGTTCTTATAAGTGAAAATTTGTCCCTTTTGACCTACATCTCCCCATTCTTCTCCTTCCCCCCAGCCCCTGGCAACCACTATTCTATTTTCTGTTTCTATGAAATCAGGTTTTTTTTTTTTTTTTCTTTTTTTAAGATTCCACATATAAGTGACACCATACAGTATTTGCCTTTCTCTGTTTGGCTTATTTCACTTAGCATAATGCCCTCCCGGTTTGTCCATGTTGTCACAAATAGCAGGATTTCCTTCGAACCCTGGGCCGCAGAAGCGGAGCACGTGAACTTAACCAGCACGCCACTGGGCCAGCTCCCAGGATTTCCTTCATTTTATGGCTGAATGATATTGCTGTGTGTGTGTGTGTATCACATTTTCTTTATCCATTCATCTGTCAAAGGTCATTTAGGTTGTTTTCATATCTTGGCTATCGTGAATAATGCTGCAATGAACATGGGTATGCAGCTATCTCTTTGAGATACTGATTTCATTTCCTTCAGATATATACCCAGGAGTGGGATTACTAGATTGTATGGTAGTTCTATTTTTCATTTTTTGAGGAATTGCCATACTGTTTTCTATAATGGCTATACCAGTTTACATTCCCACCAATAGTGCACAAGGGTTCCCTTTTCTCCACAGCCTTGCCAAAATCTATTATCTCTTGTCTTTTTGAAAATAGCTATCCTAACAATGCGAGGTGACATCTCATTATGCTTTTGATTTGTGTTTCCCTGATGATTAGTGATGTTGAGCACCTTTTCATATATCTGTTAACCATTTGAATATCTTTTTTTTAATAATTTTATTTATTTATTTATTTTTCCCCCCAAATCCCCAGTAGATAGTTGTATGTCATAGCTGCACATCCTTCTAGTTGCTGCACGTGGAACGCGGCCTCAGCATGGCCAGAGAAGTGGTGCGTCGGTGCGCGCCCGGGATCCGAACCTGGGCCGCCAGCAGCGGAGCGCGCGCACTTAACCGCTAAGCCACGGGGCCGGCCCATTTGAATATCTTCTTCGGAAAAATGTCTATCTAGGTCCTTTGGCCATTTTTTAATTGGATTATTTGCTTTTTTTGCTATTGAGTTGTATGAGTTCTTTATATATTTTGGATATTAATCCCTTATCCAGGTACATGGTTTGCAAATATTTTTCTCCATTCCGTCATTTGCCTTTTCAATTTATTGTTTCCTTTGCTGTGCAGAAGCCCTTTAGTTTGACGTAGTCCAACTTGTTTATTTTAGCTTTTGTTGCCTATGCTTTTAGTGTCTTATTCAAGAAACCAATGCCAAAATCAGTTTCAAGAAGCGTTTTCCTTATGTTTTCTTCTAGGAGTTTTATGGTTTCAGGTCTTACATTTAAGTCTTTGATACATTTCAAGTTAATTTTTGTGAGTGGTGTAAGATAGGGGTCCAGTTTCATTCTTTTGCATGTAGATATCCAGTTTTCCCAGCACCATATATTGAAGAGACTATCTTTTCCCTATTGTGTGTATTCTTGGTGCCCTCGTCAAAGATTAGTTGACCATATATGCCTGAGTTTATGTCTAGCTTTCCATTCTGATCCACTGGTGTATGTGCCTGTTTTTATGTCAGTACCTTACTGTCAGTGCCATGTTTTGATTACTATAGCTTTATAATATAGCTTGAAATCAGGAAGTGTGATGCCTCCAGGTTTATTCTTCTTTCTCAAGATTGCTTTGGCTCTTTGAGGTTTTTTGTGGTTCCATACAAATTTTGGGATAGTTTTTTCTATTTCTGAGAAAAATGCCATTGAATTTTGATAGAGACTGCGTTGAATCTATAGATCACTGTAGGTGGTATGAACAATTGAACAATATTAATTCTTCCAATCTGTAACATGGAATATCTTTCCATTTATTTGTGTCGTCTTCAATTTCATTCATCAGTGTTTTATAGTTTTCAGTGTACAGGTCTTTCACCTCCTTGATTAAATTTATTCCTAAGTATTTTGTTGATTTTAATGCTATTGTAAATGGGATATCTTTCTTAATTCCTCTTTCTGATAGTTTGTTGTTTGTGTATGGGAATGCAACTGATTTTTGTATATTGATTTTGTATCCTGCAACTTTACTGAATTCATTTATTAGTTCTAACTGTTTTTTGGTGTAGAGTTTAGGGTTTCCTATACATAAGATCATGTCATCTGCAAACAGAAGTAATTTTACTTCTTCCTTTCAGATTTGGATGCCTTTTATTTCTTTTTCTTGCCTAATTGCTATGGTAGACTTCCAGTACTATGTTGAATAGAAATGGCAATTGTGGGCATCCTTGTCTTGTTCCTGACCTTAGAGGAAAGGCTTTTAACTTTTCACCACTGAGTATGATGTTAGCTGTGGACTTGTCATATGTGGCCTTAATTATGTTGAGGTAGGCCGGCTCCGTGGCTTAGCGGTTAAGTGCGCGCGCTCTGATGCTGGCGGCCCGGGTTCGGATCCCGGGCGCGCCCCAAGGCACCACTTCTCCGTCCAACCCGAGGCCGAGTCCCACGTACAGCAACTAGAAGGATGTGAACCTATGACATACAACTATCTACTGGGGCTTTGGGGGGAAAAAAATGAATAAATAAAATCTTCAAAAAAAAAAAAATTATGTTGAGGTAAATTCTTCTATACCTAATTTGTTGAGCAGAGTAGATTTCTTGAGTGATAGAATTGCAGATGGTTTTTATAAATCCTTTTGCTTATCAATATCTTCTAATTTTTCTATTAGAACATATATTTCTGTTTGTTTATACATGTTGATTTCATGAATTGAATTTGTAAGAAATCCAGTTATAGGTAACAGAGCATATGTAATTTTGGTTCTGTACATAAGGATTGTAAAAGGTTGATAGTTAAGTGTACTTGAAAAACTTGCCTGTTAAAAATTACTTTGAAATAACAGTGTTAAAGTATTTAGGATAAACTCTCAGCAATAGATTTTTATATCACTTTAGCATTAACATTTATGTTTTAGGATGTCCCATTAGTTTAACATATTTTGAGCTCTTTTTTTGTTTTTTTTGCCTGCAGATCCTAATAGCCACTATTACCCATCTTTTGCCAAGTACAGAAGCTTCATCTTATGAAATGGACAAGAGGGTAATTAAAATTTTGTTTGATATTTAACATGTGGTTATCTAGTAAAATATTTATATTTTAAAATTGAAAGGTATATATATTTACATGGTAAACATTAATTCGTCTTGTATTTAAAATCAATTATAATGTGAAATATATCCTTCCATTATTTAAGTGTAACAATTATATTTTAGTTCAAATTTCAAGTTAATCATGGTCATTTGATAAAGTCTTTGAATCTCAGAGCTGTAAGGAACCTTGGAGGACATTCTGTCCATTTATAATTATTTCACTTTTATCCTGTCAAATTATGGTCTTGTCTGTGCCTGAAAATTATTAATTCTGAGGAATTCATCAACTCTGAAGGCAGCTGTGCATCTTTGTATAGCAGTTACTGGTAGAAAGTAAGAAATTTCCATTAAAGAGAGTAGAAATAATATAGAGAGATGTGGCACTTAGGAGAAGACATCCCCTATGGCCACCAAAAAGTTCTGCAAGATTGCATTTACATCAGTAAATTGATTATGAGACTCCTTTAATTATTTCAAATATTGTATTTATCAGTCTAAACTTCCTATTTGGTTTCTTTTTACAGTTTCAATATCTTTCCTGAAATTCTGCATTTCTTCATCAATTATATCCATCTTTTTTATAGATTTTAACATATTTATTGTAATTATTTTAAAGTCCTTGTCTGTAATTGTTTCTGGACCTATTCTCAGTTATTTTCTTGTGTGGCTTACATGCTGTTTACACTTCTGGTCTTTCTGTGTTATTCCTGCTGTTTTGCATATCACTAATTTCATGAATTTACCTCTTCATATTCAGTGTAATATACCTGTTATCAAATGGGTATAAAAGCCATTTGATCAGATTGTCTAGCTCTTGATGAATACATTGTTCTTCAGCTTTAAAGATACATATACTCCATTTCTAGCCAAGGGTCCTTTATTTTGGTGTCTTAGACTATAGTATAGAATTCCAAATCCAGTTTTTGAACAATATCCAAAGAACTAATTACCATCGCCTTCTAGATCGTCTTTGTCTTCCAAAGGCCTACCTATTAATATGAAAAAGCTCCACTACCAAGTTTTTGTTCCCTGTCCACTTAATTCACTAAACATTTATTGATCACAAAATGTGTATGTGGTATTCTGTTTGGAACTAAACAGATATAAATAAGATAGTCCCTGCTCTCATGAATTTTAAAGATTAGAGAGGCAAGTGAGGCAATCCAGCATAGTAAGTGCTTACTATAAAAAGTAGAAAAATGTATATAAGAAAAGGTAGGATAGAGGAGGAAGTAATTAACTATCAAGGCAGAAGGGCTTGTTAAGGGAAAACTTCCTTAAAGATGAGTAAGGTTTTCTACATAAATGGATACAAGGGGTAGAGTCAGAGATTTATTCCAAGTGGAGGGAATAGCATGTGTGAAATCTGGAGGTGTAAAATGGCATTGTGTGTTATGGGAAAACAACAGGCAATTCCATGTGATATGGTGTGAAGTGCATGGTTCCGAGTAGGAAATTAGGCATCAGAGATAGGAAGGGATCAGGATATGAAGGGCCTTGGATGCTATGTTAAGAACTTGGACTTTCGTGCAAGTCGTTTTTGGAAAGTGACTTTTTCGAAGGGTTTTAATGCACAATGAAATACCATTTGTGATTTGTGAAAGATCACTTGAAAAAGTGTGAAAGTTGACTTAAAAGGAATGATATGGTAATTGTTATTACAGTCATCTCCATAAGAATTGATGATGTTCTGAACTAAGGCTAAAGATAAAGAGTAAATATTCCCGAAGTGGAATCCACAACCAATGTCAGGTGGAGATGAATTTCAGTTTTCATTATGTTGCATGTAAAGAGTAATGCCCAGGTAGAGCCCACAGCAAAGCAACTGTATACCTAAAATAGTAAATTTGAGGCTCAAACAAAATTATTGGCATTGTCAAAACGAGTAATATTAAACTGGGGGAATATACAAGATCACTTAAGGAGAAGTTGTAGAGTAAGCAGAGTTAGCAAAGTATAACACCTTGAAGAAGAACAATTAAAGAGCAGGCAGAGAGGGGTCACCAAGACAGTGACATAGGAGGCTCCTGAATTTCCCTCCTGCTGTGGACACACTGAAGATACAGCCACACATGGAGCAATTCCCTCTGAGAGAAATCCAGGAACTAGTCCTACACATCAGGCGCCTGAGAAAATACCGACAGTGAAATGGGTGGGAAAGGCTGAGACATACTCTTGCTATAGACCCCACCCCTGGCATAGCTCCATACAATCAGGAGGGAACCCCTAACCCCCAGCTTCTCTCTGAGGAGAGAAATGTTTAGGGAACACATGTAACACCCCAACTTCTAAGTCTGCCACTCAAAGGACAGGCGCCCAAATCACCTGGCTCTAAAAGCCAAGGTGCTTGCATTCACAAGCTCCACAGAACTATGGGAAACAAAAAAGCAGTTGTTAACAGGCGCAGGAGCATTTGCTGCAGCTATCCCCCCAGGGCTCAGGGCAGAGGGAGCAGGCCCAAGACGACCATCTACAATTCTTTCTCTTGAAAGGATTTGACTGCATACTTTACCAGCTGCTGCCTGAGGGTCTGGCTGCTAATCAGCCTGCATCTAGGTGCTGACTTGCAGTCCTTCCACTCATAAGAGCCAGTGGGCACTTCCCCTGTATTCTCTCTCTGGCTTGCTCCAACTATAAAACCAGGTCTCCAGCTTCTCCCTGGAAGGAGCTTGTCCCCACATCTAGCACCTCAGCGTTGCAGCTGCTACCTGAGGGAGTAGCTTCCATATCACCTAGTTCTGGGAGCTGACAGGGCTTGACATTCATGAGCCCCCTAAGAATACACAAAACAAAGAGGTGGTTCTGTTTGGGGTACCAGTACCCCCAGAGACTTCCCTCTGGCTCAGGACAGAGTGAGTAAGCAAAAGTACCCGCTGTTAGTTTCTCCCTGATAGGGGCTCGACTGCATAACTAATGTCCCAACTTTCCCAGCTGCTGCCTGAAAGCCAGACTTCCAGTGAGCCTGCATCAGGGAGTGAAGGGCCAGGCAATTAGTGGTCCTTCAGGAGCCTGAACAGGCATGTGGGCATTTCCCACCTTTCGGGACACTGACTGGTGTTGGCGTACCCTCGGCTGCTGGGAGCTACTAAGAACAAGAACGGCAGGTTGGACAATCGCAAAGGTTTCAGGGGCAACTGAGAGCTTGGGCTGACCTGCTATTTTACGCTTTCTAAATAATAAGTATCTTGTAGGAAGAAACTTTGAAACTATGTAAATACCTTATTACTCCGTAAAACTTTACTAACTGGTTTTGCCAACCATTGGTGACTCATAACACAATTATTGTTATAATAGTTCCAATTGATGATTTCCTAATTTCATCATTCCTTTTACATTCATTAGTTAATTTTCTGTGGTGAGGAAGAGCTTTCCCTTCTTCCTTATCCATCTTATCAGTATGGGATCCTGATTCTTATTTTATGCAATGGATTATAATCCTTATTGTTTTATTATTTATTTTAATGCTCAAAATGTCCCAGATTTAGCCAGTGGGAGCCCCTTGAAAGTGGCTTATTTGTTTTTTTGACATATCCCCATTATTCTTTGGGCATGTTCTTAATTTGTTATCACACAATTTTCCAGACTCATCTTGTACTTCCCCTGCCCCAGTCCTGGAATTAGCCATTTCTCTAAGGAACTCTGGTTCCACTGCATGGAAAAGAGTATTTTGAAATCAACATCTGTGTGTACCTTGGGAGCTAGGTGTGTACGTTGTCATTAGGTTGTCATTTTTTTTAGGCCCTCTCAGCAGATAGATCTAGAAAATAGAACATATGTGTACCCACACATATGTAACGTGTATTTTACATATATATAAAATATACACATATATATATTTCTTTACCTATCTATATGTATTAAAACATGAGTTCACCCTGACACCTTCGATTGTAATCCAGCACCACAAGGTTCAGTTTATCCTTTCACCTTTCCACGTTGGTAACTCCCTACTCCAACAGTGAGAAACCTAGCTCCCATTATCACATTTATCCATAATGTATTTACTTCTTTTTGCAGTTCTAGAAAAATAAAAGCAGTTTCAGGATTAATTTATGCCTCTATATAGTTTATCAAGAGAGTATATAGTTCAGGGCCGGCTCTGTGGTGCAGCGGTCAAGTGCCCGCGCTCCACTGCTGGCGGCCTGGGTTCGGACCCCGGGCGCACACCGACGCACTGCTTGTCAGGCCATGCTGTGGCGGCGTCCCACATAAAGTGCAGGAAGATGGGCACGGATGTTAGCTCAGGGCCAGTCTTCCTCAGCAAAAAGAGGAGGATTGGCATGGATGTTAGCTCAGGGCTGATCTTCCTCACAAGAAAAAAAAAGAGAGAGAGTATATCGTGCAAAAGCCATGTTTAAAAGTTCTTTGGGTCACTTCTCCATCCCCCTTCCTCACCTCAGTGTGTTGATGTAATTCATTTGAAATACAGTTCAGGTCATTTTTTTTTGTATATATTCCATTTTAGGGTTTTTTCCTGCATCCCTGTTGTTTTATTTTTTTAGTCTATGGTTTATCCATCCTTTGTTTATTTTTGTACAGATGAGCAGATACATCTGTATTTTCTTTTTTCGCCTGTTTATTACACAAAAGGTATGATATTCTAGATATTCTTTGGTATTTCCGATCTTTCACTTGACAGTACACCCTGGAAATTTACAGTACATCAATTCACAAAGGTCTTTTGTGTTCTGTGTTACAGCTCTGTAGTATTAGTACTCCATTGTGTGAATGTATCATAGTTTATTCAACTCACTCTCCTATGTTTGGACATATAGACATATGTTTTCAGAATTTTGCAATTACAAACAGTAATTGCAGTAATCACTGCAGTGATTAAATTTGTGCCTATATATTTTTACACATTGTTGGAGTGTGTTTTCACGGTATATTCCTGGAAGTGGAATTGCTGGGTCAAAGGTAAACAGATAAAATTTTGTTAAATATTGGTGTCCCCACAAGCAAACTATGAGAGTGTCTGTTTCCCCAGAGCCTAACCACAGAATGTGTCACATTTTTATATTTTTGCCGATTTGATAGGGGAACCATGATATCTTGGTACAGTTTTCATTTACCTTTCTCTTTTTATACGTGAGGTTGACTATGTTCTCATATTTACTAATGGCCTAATTTGTTACTTTATTTTATTTTTGTGAATTGTCTATTCGTATCATTTTACATTTTCTGTCAGGTTTTGGTATTTTTCCTTCAAATTTTTCCATATTAAGGATATTATGTTATATATATGTTGTATATCATATAGCTGTGATATATGTCGCAAATATTTTCTCCCTTTTTTTCGTTTGTCTTTTGATTTTGTTTATGATGGGTTTTTTGTTGTTTCTTGTGGGAGAGCACGGAAAAGAATTTGTTTTTTATGTAGTCAGTTTATCAGTCTTTTCTTTCATTGTGTCTTGATTTTGAGTCATCAGTAGAGAGACTTTCACTGGACCCTGGATAAAGAGGAATTTACCTATGTTTTCTCTAGTACTTGTCTGTTTTCATTTTTATCCCTCATCCATTCAGAGTTTATTCTGTATGTTTTGAGATAGGAATCTAATTTTTGTTGTTTTTGCAAATGGATAACCAGATTTCTGAGTTCCCTTTATTAAAACGTTCATCTTTACCCTTTAGTGAATAATCAGGGTCTGTTTCTTGAGTTTCTATACTAGCGGTTTTCCCACTCTTGGTGACAAGATCCCTTTAATATTGTTAACTATTGTTGAGGATCTTAAGTAACTTTTGTTCATGTGGGTTATATTTTGTCCGCTTGATCTGTCTTGTACTGGTGTCTTAAGGTCTCCTGTTGTTAATGTTTCTGTATTTCCTTGCCTCTATTGTAGTTTTTGCTTTATAAAGGTAGTCACTGTTATTTGATACATAGATATTTATAAATGTTTTGTCTTCATTTTGAATTATAGCTTTTAAGGTTAATGCCTTTGGTTTGAATTCTAATTTGCCCAGTATACCTTTGTCTATCTCTTTAATTTTAGCCTTTCTGAATCTTTTTATTTAACTATATCTCATGAATACAACATATACTTGGGTCTTGCTTTGTGAGCCAAATTGAAAATCTTTTTCTTTTGTTAGACAAGTTAAACTCATTCTGATAAGACTTATATTTTTTTATCTCGCCTCTGTCATTATGATTATTATGCATATTGTGTTACATTTTCTGTGTTTCTGTCTCTAATATTTCCTTTGTTCTGTTTTTGAAGTTCTTTTTGGTAGTCAGGATATTTTGTACTTTGTTCTTGTGGTTACCTTTAAATTATACCTTTTTTAATGCCTTTTTTCCCTTGCTTTCTTACTTAATCTTTTACTGTGTGGTGTGTGATTATTTAATGGTGTCCTTTATCTCCTACCTATTGCCTATATGTTAATAAATGAGCTTTTTTACTTTTCTCTTTGCCTCCGTTTTTAGTTGCTTTATTTATACACATAACATATAGCATGTCATATAACAAATGATTCTTTACACTCATCTCTACCTTTTTTTTTAATCTTAGATCTTTAACTAAGTATATCGAATACTCACCATTAGTTTTTTTGCTGAAGTTCCGCAGTCACCTTATTGGTTAGATGAAGTTCATCTTTATTCTGCAAGATGGGCTCATGAATACAGAATTCTATGAGGTCTTGCGTATTTAAAACTTTTTCTGGGGCCGGCCCCGTGGCTTAGCGGTTAAGTGCGCACGCTCTGCTACTGGCGGCCCGGGTTCGGATCCTGGGCGCGCACTGATGCACCCTTTGTCCGGCCATACTAAGACAGCGTCCCACATACAGCAACTAGAAGGATGTGCCGCTATGACATACAACTATCTATTGGGGCTTTGGGGAGAAAAAGGGAAAAAAAAAAAAAAAGAAGAGGATTGGCAATAGGTGTTAGCTCAGGGCTGGTCTTCCTCAGCAAAAAGAGGATTGGCATGGATGTTAGCTCAGGGCTTATCTTCCTCAACAACAACAAAAAAAACTTTTTCTGTAGCCCTGACACTTGAAAAACAGCTTGATTAGATATGGAATCTTTGGTTTACACTTAACTTTCCTTGAGGGTTGTTTTTTTTTTAATGTTGCGTTGCTTTGTATATTGTTTTTGAGAAGTCTGATGCCAGTTTTATTCTCTTGTTCTTGTAAGTTATTTCATCTTTTTTCCTGGGGGCCCTAAGGATATTTTTTCTTTAATTTTGAAGTCTTACTTTTGAAGTTTTACCAGGATATGTGTTAGACTTGATTATTGCAGGTCAGTTTGCCTTGGCATCTGGTGGACCTTTTCAGTCTTTCTCTGTCTTCTGTTTCAATGACTTTCTCTCTGACACTTTTCACCTTTTTTCTTATCTCGTTTTTATTCTCTTAATTGTTTTCCCATTGTTCTTTAATGCCCCTTATTAAATCTTGTTTTTGTTTTTTTCAAATTTATTCTTCCTTAGGCATCTTGTAATTCAAGCCTCATTTCTAATATGATTTTGTCCTTTCCTTTTAGTTCTTTTCCTGATTTGAATCACTGCTTCCCTTCTTTGTCTCTTTCTTCTTAGTTTTTAAATTTCTGGTTTAAGACAGGATTTTCTTTGCCCCTCACATCTAAATGCTTGTTTGAAAATATTTAATCAGATTAGAATGTTGTGTTACAGTTTTCTTCTGCTTGGTAATTGGTTTTTTTGGGGAGGGGGGAGGATTTTCATCAGCTGAATTGCTTAAATTCTCATTTTCTGTTTTCTTTTTTATAGTAGTTTTGTATAGATGAAGCCTGCATTTGCATTTCTGTGGACAAGATTGGTGGCTTGTGGTGGTTTACAAGATTCCTACTTCAAGAGCTTCCTCTTCTGGAAGTTTTAACAAAGTATAGTGCCTTTATTGGATGATGCTTTTTAAGGAGAGGAATTGTAGTTCCATCAATTTTTTAAAATTTTTTTATGTCTAGTAGGATCCTAAATTTTTCTTTTGCTTTTTCCTTACACTACATGTTTTCCACAGGGGGACTGGCCCCGTGGCGTAGTGGTCAAGTTTGGCGCGCTCTGCTTCGGCAGCCCATGTTCTCCAGGTTTGGATCCTGGGAGCAAACCTACCCTACTCATCAGCTATGCTGTGGCAGCAATCCACATATAAAGTAGAGGAAGATTGGCACAGATGTTAGTTCAGGGCTAATCTTCCTCAGAACAAAAAAAACCACACATGTTTTCCACAAGATGTCTTTCCATCCCTCTCAACATTCTTCTCCACAAAGCATTCCCTTTCCTGCATCCACTTTAAGTCCTTTCTTTCTACTCAGTACTCTCTCTACCAGTATGCTTTTTCAATATTCTCACGCTTAGGGTGGACTTTTTCTCTCTGGCTTAGTTTTTAGGTTTGTACCTAGTTCTCTGCTCTCTCTTACAGTTTTTCCCAAACTGCCCTTGCTCTTCATGAGAGCTCGCAATGGGAAAATGGGAAAAAGCTTGCTGGGATTTGCCATATATTTTCTTTTTTATTCTTTTTTTTTTTTTTTTTGTGAGGAAGATCAGCCCTGAGCTAACATCCATGCCAATCCTTCTCTTTTTGCTGAGGAAGACCAGCCCTGAGCTAACATCTATTGCCAGTCCTCCTCCTTTTTTTCCCCAAAGCCCCAGTAGATAGTTGTATGTGGTAGTTGCACATCCTTCTAGTTGCTGTATGTGGGACACGGCCTCAGCATGGCCAGACAAGCGGTACATGGGTGCGCGCCCAGGATCCGAACCCGGGCCGCCAGTAGTGGAGCGTGCGCACTTAACCGCTAAGCCACGGGGCCCGCCCATATTTTCTAGTTATGGATAATTTGAAGTTTGGGTATTCTCTGTTTTCTGGTTATACTGAGGATGTGGTTTTGTGATATTTCATTGGTTCTTTCTGTTCTTTATTGTTCTTTTGGAGGATGGGTTGGGAGATTTAGACTAGCATTAGTCCTTGAGTTGGAGAGTTGGTCTTTCACTCTGAACATCAGGAGATCTCTCATTGCTATTTGACTGACACTTTTATGGCACTGCATATGATTCTTTATCCAATAAAGTGGACCAAGTAGATACTGCTATTTTATTCCACCTTTTGCATAAAAGTGTTTTGGTTATAACATCCATTAGTTTAAAAGTGTCCAGTGGAAAGATTCATATAATAAAATTAGTAACAGTTTCAGAAACTGGTTAAGATAGTTTTTCTGGCAGGATATTCAGTGAGGTGTTGTTATTAGAAGAGGAATATGAAAGTGATTGTGATACATATGGACTAAAACCTTTCATTTGTGGTCCATTCCTTGTGCAGTTAACTAAGTATAGCTAATTGATATCTGTTGTCTTTTTAAGCTCAGTGTTTTCATATTAATTTTAAAATAATTGTAACATTACTGTTTTTATTATGCTTAAGGTTTCATTGTGCTTGCCCTAAAATATAAGGGAAAAACCCACAATAATGTTCATATACAACATCTTAAAATCAGTTAAGTCTAGGTAAATGTTAATGATGGAACTTAAGGTTGATAGTTCTGAAATAAATTTTAGAAAACAGAAAATAAGTTGATGAATTTATTAAGTATTAGGCTCTTATTTTATGAATTTATAATAGTAATTATCTTTTTTTGTTGTTGCAGTTGGTGGTATCCTTACTTCTGTGCCTTCTGGACTGGATCATGGCCTTACCTCTAAAGATGCTGTTCCAACCAGTCCATGCTGCAGGAGCAGAGAATGATAAAACAGAAAAATCTGTTCTCAATTGCATTTATAAGGTAAACTTCTTTGCTTTATTGTTTATTTGGTAACCAAGGGCTTTTAAAACCTAAAAAAACAACATTTCTTAGTATTACATTTTCATTGTTTTAGAGCTAGGTGTTTTCTAAGAATGTAGATTTATCTTACAGTACCTAAGAATAATTAAAAAGTACTTCCCACAAGACACTGTTGTTTCATTGCAGAAATTTGAAAGGAATCAAATCTTTGTTGAATATGAGAATCATCAGTTAAATTTTACTCGTTCATCTTTTTAAGAGGTGATAAGTTTTACTTTGATTGAAGAGCTAAGTTTTAAAATATTTAAAATTTTTGTGAAGCTCTTGTATTACCAGTTGACCTTTTTCTCCTTATACCTTTATTTAGTTATTTATTTTCACTGAAAAAGAAAGCTTGGTATTTTTTTCCCCCTGTATTTTCAGGTCTTACATGGGTGTGTCTATGGAGCTCAGTGTTTTAGCAATCCAAGGTATTTTCCACTAAGCCTTTCTGATTTGGCATCTGTCAATTATGATCCTTTTATGCATTTGGAAAGTCTGAAAGAGCCTGAACCTCTGCACTCCCCTGATTCAGAACGATCTTCTAAACTCCAGCCTGTAACAGAAGGTAAAATGAATTCTCTTCAGGACAGTATTGTTGCTTGGGTTCTCTCATGGTATGATTTGAGGCTATGGGTAGAAATAATGGAGGAGAATATATCTTACTTTGCACTTGTTTACCTTACCCATAGCAAAACTCATGTTAAAGAAATAACTTCAGATACACGATTACTAAGATTATATGTGATGACGTTCTCTTAATATACTTAGCTAAGTTATTCTAAGTTCTTTTTGATAGTTTATTTTATACACCATAGGATTTATATAATTGAATAAGAGATTTAGCTTTGGAGTCTGACAGACCTGGTATTGAATTTTGACTCTCATTTAATAGTTGAATGACTATATGTCTGTTTCCTTATTTGTAAAATGGGAATAATGATATTCATTCCCTCATAGGGTTGTTTTGAGTACTAAATAAGATAATGTGTGTGAAACCTTTTGCACAGTTCTTGGTACATAGTGAACTTGGTAATTTTTTTAAGCCACCTTTTTTCTACATTCATCGAGTTTACTATCTGATATAAGGGAAAGATGTAAACCAACTTATAATGTGAGTTTAAAAAGTACATTCAAGATACAGAAGTAGCCCAGAGGAACCCAGCAGTTATTGAAGTGTTTTAAGGAGGTGATATACATGATAAAATAGTATTAAGAGTACTTTGACAATAGTATTTTACAGAAGTAGGCAAATTAGGGCCCACACCTGCCACCTATTTCTATAAATAAAGTTTTATTGGGACACATCCATGCTGTTCATTTATGTATCGTTATGGCTGCTTTTATGCAGCAACAGTAGTGTTGAGTAGTTGCCACAGAGATCATGTGGCCCATAAAACCAATAATATTTACTGTCTGGCCCCTTACAGAAAAAGTTTGCTGATCTGTGGTATATCAGATTGCTTTTAGGGAGGTTAGCCCAGGAGCAGAGAGACCAATCAATAGACCAAGCTAGAGTTGCTAAAGGCTTAAATTGGTTAGATTTTCCCCAAACTAGACCAAGAATATAAGAAAGTTCAGAGCTTTGGGAGGGAAAATGAGGAGGGCATTGTTGGAAATGGTTTAGTTTGCCTGCCTATTGGATGTTTATATGAAGACGTCTAGTGGACAGTTCATAATATACGCAGATCTAGATCTTAGCAAAGAGGTCTTTGTTAGGAGTGTGTGTGTGTGTGTGTGTGTGTGTGTGTGTGTGTGTGTGTGTGTTCGTTCTGAGAAGAAAAAGTTGGAAAGGAAGGAAAACCAGGAGAGAGTAATTGCTCAGAAACAAAGAAAGGAAAAAGATTTTTAAAAGCCTGGCCAGCAGTATTAAATGATAGAGAGCTCAAATACAAAAAGACCGACAAACATGTCTGCTTTAGTTTCAGAGAAGTAGGCGGCAGAAGCAGGTGGCTGTGGATTGAGAAGCAAGGGAGCTTAAAGAGGTAGAGCCATCTGTCAAAAGTCCTTTTTAAAGAAGCTTGACTGTTTAAAAAAGAAAAAGAAAGAAAGAAAAGAAAAGTGATAAAACAGTAGTAAGCTAAAGGATGATTTATGGGTTAAGGGAGTTTTAAGGATGAAGCGAGTTGAACTTACGTATAAGCTGAGAAGGAAGGTGGGAAGAGGATCATTGATAGAGTGAAGTTCCTGAAGGGATGACTTGGAAAGTATAGGTGCTAATATTAGCCCTTTTTCTGAGACCAGAAGGAAGAAGATAGAAGTAAATTAAGGGGATTGACAGAAGTTATTGAGGGCCCAATAGAAAATGGAAACTACAAAGTTTTGGTCGCACCAATCAACATTCAGTAAGATGGAATGGCAGAAATACAAGGGAACTGTGGCTTGCAGAATATTGGTATATGGTTTAGTCATGGAATCTAGGCTTGGTAAGGATTGAACTGATGCTAGGAAATGACTAATAAGTTGGAAGAAAACGGAGTGATCCAGGGAGTCAGAAAATAGATGTGGTTAGTAATGAGCAGTTAGAACAGTGATTCCCAGCCTGGGCTGCACCTGAGGATACTGATGCTCTGGTCCCATTTGTAGAGATTTTGATATATTGATCTGGGATTGCTGGGAATTTTTAAAGCTTTGCAGGTAATTAACACACAGCCAAGGTTGAGAACCCCTGAGAGCATCACTAAGTTAGGACAGTGGTTTTTAAAATTAGTTTTAAGCAGTGAAACCTCTTCAAATAAATTTCACAAGGAAACCCATTTGTGAAACTTTTTCAGCTAGAGCTGCAGCAGGGTGGAGGCCTGGGGTCCTACTGAATTCTCTCCCATCCAACTCCAAGAGCCTTCTCCAAGGGCTCTACAAGAGAGAATGGGGAAGTCTCTCGACCAGGAGGTTATAGTCAGGAGGACTTATAGTCCTCCTATTAAGGAGGAGTTTGAATTTTAAAGATAGAATAGTTATAAGTGATTAAAAAATGTAGGACATGGGGCCGGCCCTGTGGTGCAGTGGTTAAGTGTGCGTGCTCCGCTGTGGTGGCCCGGGGTTCGCAGGTTGGGATCCCAGGCGTGCACCAACGCACAGTTTGTCAAGTCATGCTGTGGCGGCGTCCCATATAAAGTAGAGGAAGATGGACACAGATGTTAGCCCAGGGCCAGTCTTCCTCAGCAAAAAAAAAAGAAGACTATTGGCATCAGATGTTAACTCAAGGCTAGTCTTCCTCACAAAAAAAAATGTAGGATGTGGCCATGATAATGGATTGATGACATAGAATGCAAGTGAAGATATGAAGTTAGACATCAGCGAAATAGGGCTAGGGTTTTGGCTTAAGCACAAGTTGCTAATAGTTTGTCTAGAACACAGATATAAAAGTGAAATAGGAATATAAATTTAAATTATAGCTCAGATATAATAGAGATATACTGGTCAGTACAGCATAGCAAAATAATTTAGACAATTCTTGATATAGGCGACTTTAAAATTATTTCTTTAGATTTGGCATAGTGAAATAGTATTTATTTTACTTAAAAACAAAGTTATATGAAAAGATTACTTGCTTTTTGCAGTTTTAAAGGTGTAAAATGGTAAAGTTTGATTCGGGGCAGTATAGTGTACTTCTTAAACGGTGAAGTAAATAGTTTACTTATGTTAGGGGAAGTTTTAATGTATTTCATACAAAATTTACTGTACTGTTAACAGTCACTGTAAAAGACACAAAGATTTAAATAGATGAGCTTTATATTGATACCAAATACTCCATGGAGTACTATTCTCTAAATGTATTAAGTTATTCCCTTTGGATTTTCGAAAGTATTAAGAACCAGATAAATGCAGAACCTTTTAGGAACAGCTGTGAGCTAGCAGCAGGTGATTCTGTGGTCTGTAGTGACTACATGCTGTGGGTTTTTTTTAATGTGGCAAAAATGACTAATCATTATGCCCTTGTCTAAGGCATGCTTCATCATCTTCAAGTACTTTTTTGGCCAAAGATTTCTAAACATAGAATGTCCCTAATAAGCTCAGTATTGGGTTGAACAAGTCTGATTTGAGAACTATTGGCAGGAGTAGCTGTAATTATTAAATTTACTAAAGGATAAAGCAAGGTAGTGAAGTTGGCTTTTTGTCAAATGGCAGTAGTCTTATTAGCAAAAAGTCATCATTTGCAGGGTCAGAGTGAAAGGAGGCTCCAAAGGATTCATTCTGTCCTAATTACAGTTTCACCTCTACATATTATGCAAAGCTAATATTTAAAGCATTTGCCAAAATTAACTTCCTCTGCATGCTCTATTACAGTGCAGTGAATTGCAGCAGCTTTCTATGTCTTGCTGCTTTTGTATGCCATAATAATCTGTAATGATGGGTTTGCTGCAAATGCCGTAGGGTTTGTTTAATCTGACAATCTGAAAAGACAACTCTGAATAGACTTATTTAAATGAATGCTAGTTACACAAAGCTTGAGAAGCATCAATATCTTCATTTTGCATTTTCTTACAAGGTTGGTTATTTTAGAATTTCATTTTGAATTTCTAAATTAGAGAATTTCATATGTTTTCTTTATATCTGAGTAGACATGTAGAAGAGAGAAATGTATGTTCTATAGTTTATAACTAAAAAATAAATCTAACTGCCCAATTAACAAATTGAGAGATTTTTATCCTTTTTATATATATCTTGAATTTAGAGAAGCAGCTTAGGAAAGAAAATGCCTTTACCTATGTCTGAAATCTAAATTTATTTTTTAAGTGTTCTCAATGTTAATAATTCTGACCGACTTATGAAGATGCTCATTTAAAGTGCATTCCCACTGTCTCTTCTTTTGGAAGAGCATGTATAGGATAGATGTTTTAGGGAAAGAGCAGGCTCATTCTTGCAGTTTATTTATAAGCGAGTTTGAAAAAGGAATTCAAAACCTATGTTACTAAGAAGGCTAGAAAATTTGAATGATTTATATTGTTTCTATTATATCCAACTTTGTATATGAATTTTCAATTCATCTTTACAAAAAGTCTGTGTTATTCTTAGAGAAAAATGGGTTTAAGGATTTTTATGTGATTTGTCCATGATCACAGAGCAAGCCAGAGACAAAGTCAGGAATATTTTCTTTTCTGTGATCTATTTCTATTAAATTAACACTTTTTCACTTCTTCAGAAATGTTCTGCAAACAAGATTCACTGCTTAAAACAAGTCACTTATTTAAGTTTATCACTCAAAAGGAAGAAAGAGGAAAAAGAAAATAAAGAACAGAAATTTTTTTTCCTACGTCAAAAATTAAAAAATCTTTAATTTGTATTACCACTTAAAACTTGATTTAGTCTTATTTAAATGAGCTTTTTCAATTGATCTTGGCCGTTTGTTTAATAATGTATACTAAATAATTTTTTTGAAGTTACTGTACACAGACAAAAGGTAAATTTTGAATTCGTTTCCATATGTCACAGTGATTTGCCAAAAGAAAAGGGCAGTTTAACCAAAGAGAAAACTATGGAAATTAGAGTTGTGGTAAAAATGGAAATAACACTGAGCTGGGAAGCAAAAGACGAGCCCTGATGTGAAATCTTCTATGGCAGGCAAATCCCTTAAATTCAATGAACCCGTTTGTTCTCATATGCAAACTGAGCAGTTACTGGCTAGATTATCTGTAAGGCCCCTTACAGTGTGAACATCCATTATATTCTAAGTTATAATTAGAGAAGGGAAAGCAGACACTAGATTCAAGCCACCCCACTGTTTCTCATCACCCAGTGACATATCTTTTTACTTTGCGTATGGTCTTGAATATGTAGGGTTAAATTAAGTTGATCATTTAGTGTTGTTATCTAGTGTTGAATAGCTGATTTTCAGAACTAGCCATAAATATAATTAAAGAAAAGCTCAATGTAGTTGGAACTTTTTAAGTAAACTAAAAAATGTTCATATATACATGTATGTAGACATGAAACGTGATTGATAATGGAAAATTAAAATTTTGTTAATCACTGACATTTCAGAATCAACCGAAGCCCAAAGAAAACTGTTCATTTTTAGAGTTGGAATAATGTAGAAGATGTTATTGGTATTAGTGGCATAGCAATGGTATTTTGCTGGCTCTCTGCCTGTTCCCAGTGGTCTTGGTTCTGAATCTTCAGGGCTACGGCCTTGAAAATGTAACACTGTTCTTCTCTCTTGCGTCTTTTTAAGTAATCATACCAGCAGTGTACAAGTTAGTCTCCTTATAAACTGTTTTTTAAGTTGGGTTTATTGAGGTATAATTTACATAAAATAAAATTCTTTTTGTTGATGTGGGAGTTTTACTATATATTAGATTATGTTGGTGGTTAAACAATTCTATACAGTTACTGAAATTCACCACTAAATACACTTAAACTTAAGGAATTTATGTATGTAGATAATACTTTGATCATCAGGACATTCTATATTCTATATTCCAAATCTATAGTTATTCTGGCAGCTCAATCATAGTATTCCCAATGATTAACTTTCGGATTATAAACAATACTCAGACAAGATCACTCTTTGACTATGGTAGAACAATACAGAAACAAAATCATTCTGTAATCATGTCTATAACTAAGGAAGACAAGAACACTGTAGACACACACGTACCACAAACACACAACTAAACCTCATCGTCTAAGGTAAATGATCAGTACTTACCAATGACAACTCCCCTCCCACCTCCTAGATGAAAAATATCAAGATAACCATCACTGAGTTGTCCCTACTTCCTGACACCACTCATTCCAGAACTGGCTTCCACATCTTTGTTCTCTCCTCCCCTCTTCCTTCAGGTCCTGCCATTAGGCACCCTGCCTTTTCAGGCCTCTCGCTACTATATTCTTTGAGTTTTCTCTTTTTACTGTTTCCTATGATTTTTTTTTTAATTACTTATATAGATATGCTCCTTATCTATTTGCTTTCCCTAATGTGCTTAAGGAAGGACCAAAAAAAGCTTCTTACATACAACTAACTGTTCTGACTAGACCACAATGACAGAGAAGAACACCTTAGAAAAATATAATGTATAACCAGGCCCATAGAATACTTTTTCCTTTAAAATAGAGTTTCCTTGGCATATGCTGGCTATACTGACTCACTCTTTAAATTGATCATGACTCCTAAAGTTTAATGAAAGACCACTTTTCTCTGAAACTTGCACATTATCGATAAAAGCCATAATTAAATGACATTTAAGGCATGCTGCAAACTATGTCTGTGAGTCTACTCATGAGATAAGAAACTTATCAGTGGGATTTCATTGGCTTTCTAATCTGTGTGCTAAGTGATTTCAAGTGATTGATTTATAATACTTTTGATCCTTCTTTGAAGGTATGATATACATTTCAAAGTATAAGTTTAAATTATAAATCTGTAAGCAAAAATTTCAAAAAGGGCTACCTTTTAAAATTAACAAAACTTCATCAAAGAACAGTTTTCGTCTTTGTCATCATTTCTGTAGTACAGAATCTAAATTGGATATATTAATATTTACTGTAATATGTGAATGTGATTTTGCTAATGTGATGAAATCCCGTTTGTTGTCTAATATTTCATTGTTGTATGACTTCTTATGTAGCAGCAGTATTTCCACTCACCTGTATTTTTCATTTCTAGTGAAAACTCAAATGCAACAAGGATTAATCTCGATAGCCGCCCGCACTGTTATCACACATCTGGTAAATCATTTGGGCCATTATCCAATGAGTGGTGGTCCTGCTATGTTAACAAGTCAGGTGTGTGAAAATCATGACAATCATTACAGTGAAAGTACTGAACTTTCTCCTGAACTCTTTGAGAGTCCAAATATCCAGTTCTTTGTGTTGAACAATACAACATTAGTGTCCTGTATCCAGATCAGATCAGAAGAGAGTATACCTGGAGGAGGTTTGTCTGCTGGCCTTGCATCAGCCAATTCAAATGTCAGAATCATAGTACGTGATCTCTCTGGAAAATATTCGTGGGATTCTGCCATCCTGTATGGACCACCTCCTGTAAGTGGCTTGTCAGAACCTGCATCTCTCATATTTTCATTGTCTCGCCAAGAGAAACCAGAAGAGCCTCCTACATCTAATGAATGCTTAGAAGATTTAACAGTAAAAGATGGGATTCCCCTCCAGTTTAAAAGAAGATTTAGAGAAACTGTACCAACTTGGGATACAATAAGAGATGAAGAAGATGTTCTTGATGAGCTTTTGCAGTATTTAGGTGTAACTAGTCCTGAATGCTTACAGAGAACTGGAATCTCACTTAATATTCCTGCTCCACAACCTGTGTGCATTTCTGAAAAACAGGAAAATGATGTTATTAATGCTATCCTTAAGCAACACACAGAGGAAAAAGAATTTGTTGAGAAACACTTTAATGACTTAAACATGAAAGCTGTGGAGCAAGATGAACCAACACCTCAGAAGCCTCAGTCAGCATTTTATTATTGCAGATTGCTTCTTAGTATATTGGGAATGAATTCCTGGGACAAAAGGTAAGAGTAAAAGAGAAATTCTTCCTTTTTTTTTTTATGTTAGTCTTATTCATCTTTTGATCAAGCATTTTAGTCTCTATTCTTTTCCTCACTAAATTTTATCTACCAGATAGTTCTGTGACCAGTGGGCAGGTTTTTTTTTTGAGACCACTGAGTTATGTCAGGATTCAAAAGAATAAAAAGATAACACAATAAATTAACTATTAACATTTTCATAATGACTAGTAGAACTATTTGACTTAGAAATTATAGCTCAGGGGCTGGCCCGGTGGTGCAGCAGTTAAGTGCACGTGCTCCGCTTTGGTGGTCTGGAGTTCACAGGTTCGGATCCCAGGTGCGCACCAACGCACCAGTTGTCAAGCCATGCTGTGGCAGTGCCCCATATAAAGTAGAGGAAGATGGGCATGGATGTTAGCCCAGAGCCAATCTTCCTCAGCAAAAAAAAAAGAGGATTGGCATCAGATGTTAACTCAGGGCTAGCCTTCCTCACACAAAAAAAAGAAATTATAGCTCATATAATTGAAAAAAATCTTATTTTTCCAACCTTCATGTAAGGTAATAGGAAAAACATTTTTCTTATAACGCTTGTGACACCAAATGTGTGGGTTTTCCACACCAAACAGTTCCAACACTACCTGGAGTTAGCACAGACAGGTTAAGGGCTCAGACCCACAAGACTGCCCCCTACTTCATACACCCGTTGCAAGTTTGGCTATGAATGGGGTTCCCACAACCCCCTCCTTGGGTTTGATAATTAGCTATATTGGTTCACAAAACATTTACTTACATTTACGGGTTTATTATAAAGGATAGTTAAAGGATACAGATGAACAGGCAGATGAAGAGGTACATAGGGTGAATTCTGGAAGAATCCCAAGTACAGCAGCTTTTGTCCCTGTGGAACTGGGGTGTGCCACCCTCCCAGCACATTGAATGTGTTCACCAACCTGGAAGCTCTCTAAACCCCATAGTGTAGAGATTTTTGTGGAGGCCTCATCACCTAGGCATGATTGATTATTAACTCAATCTCCAGCCCTTCTCCCCTCCCCAGATGTGGGACTGGAAGTTCCAAGCTTCTAATCATGGCTTGCTCTTTCTGGTGACAAGGCCCCATCCTGAAGTTATCCAGGTGCCCACTAAGAGTCACCTTATTAGAACAAAAAAACACTCCTATTACCCAGGAAATTCCAAGGGATTTAGGAACTCTGTCTAAAATGCTTCTGTCACCTCCATCACTCAGGAAATTACGAGTGTTTTAGGAGCTCTGTGTCAGGAACTGGGGGCAGACCCCAAATATATATTTCTTGTTATGTCACAGAAGCCTACCTGTTTTTTTAGACAAGCAGGAGTATGATAATTTCTTGTTTTTATCAGAGAAATTGAACTCAAGATGTAGCATCAAATGAAGAAAAAAAATCTGGATTTCATTTTTTATTTGGTTTTCTTATGTATGTTGCAAAACCTCATTAATAACTGCAATAAACACAAAGTATTCAAGTAAGTTAGGTAGGAGTTAAATGAAAAGGCATCAGACTTAAATCAGAAGACCCAGGTTAGAGTCACTTAACCTTTGAGCCTTGGGCTACAGTCTACAATTTAGGAAATAACTCTCACTTCACGTAATGGTGAGAATTTAATTAATGTACATAAAATACTAAAATTGTATGCTAGTGTAAAGCATTATTAATATACATTTATTTTTTTAAATTTCTGTGATACTGAAAGCTGTAGGGAAGTGGAAGAAGCATTATGTAATGTATTGTTTTTGCTCGATTTGTAGTAGGAAGGGAGCTCAGCTGTCACTGGATGAATATATCTTAAAGTAATTCAAATGCATGTGAAGCATTGAAATGGAATTCTATTTGCTTGCCTAGTGTTTATAATCTTACTTGATTTAAACCCTTCCATTGATTAGAAGGGAGTATCTACCTCTGCCTTATGGGAAAGCCACGTTATGTGAGGGATACAATTGCCTTATGGTATGTCCAGATACAAGTATTGCCACTCATATAAATACGTTCTACTCTCTTTTGCTGTAGAATCATCTGTATATTGTCTCTTGAGAAAAACTAAAGGTGGGAAGCTATATTTTACCACAGCAAGCATTGATTTCATGAATATAATTTGTACCGATTTAGCACCTATAGAATGTGTATGGTAAAATTTATACATTGCTTTGTAGTGAAAAAAGTACGTATAATGTAAAACAAAGAAGAAAGCAAATTCCATTTGAATTACACAAGCTTACTTGGTAATGATTTAAATTTTGCGAATATTTTATTTCTTATGAGGAAAAACTTTTTCACGTATTTTTATGAAATTCTTGAGAAGGAACCTGCAAGTATTTTTATCCGTTTTTCTAGATATGAGTTTGGGAAGCTGACAGCGTCTGCAAGGAAAAATTGAAGTGGCCAATAGATAATGATCCACTAGCAGAAATGAGGGCCTGGGTAGAAATAATGACATAAATTCTTTACGTTTTTTTTAGGGTATGTTCTCCTTTGTGTTAGAAGTATGAAAAGGTAAGAACTAAGTGTAAGAGTTGCATGAGTAGAGTGGAAAGTATTTCCAGGACTGTCGTGTCATTCATTGCAAAGGTGATGAAAATGTTTATAAATCTCTCTGTTTAGGAGGAGCTTTCATCTCCTGAAGAAAAATGAAAAACTGCTTAGAGAACTTAGGAACTTGGACTCAAGACAGTGGTAAGTTGTTGGAAAATCTTCAAATTTATAACTTGCATCTATCAGCTATATCTCTGTTTATGTGTAAATAATACTGTATTGTTGAGTTATAGCTTTCTGGGCAGAAACTGTATTTCATTTATTCATACATTAGAAATAATAAACTTTTTAGAATAATGTAGGGCTACATTAAAATGTTTGGTATCTTTGAATCATTTACACCTTTTTTATACATTTCAGAATCATCTTTCGAATTACAGAAATCTGATTGAACCTATAAAATATCTTTTGGTTTTCCCGTATTTAAGACAGTCCAGATCTACCCTTTTTGATTATTCTCAGAGGTCCCAAGTGAAATGACTGGTGAATACAAACCTAGTATCTACAAAAACTATTAATGGAACAAAGAAGATGGATATAGTTTGTTATGTTGCTATAAATCTGATTTCTCTTTAAGCCCTTGGATATGTACCCATTTACATGTCGGTTTTGATTTGTAAAACCTTGTTCTGTCATTATTTCAATGATCTCTAGGTGCATAGTGTACCGGGACAAGATTTCCTGGGAAACTGGTACTAGAAACTACAAAATATTACTTAACTGAAATTCCCGTAAGATCAACCTATGTATATGTACTGCTTTCCTTTCCAGACTCATAAAAATAAAATTTTGGGGTAGACGCTTTTTGGCAATATAACTGAAAATACATTAATAAAGGGACACTTTAAATGTCACCATTATTGAGAATGCCTGTATTTCTGAGATCTGAGATCCGCAACCTCCTTAACATCCACATTTCTCACTCTCACGTCTTATTCAACCGGTGTTGTATACTTTTATGCCTCCGATTTTTTGCTTTTTCTGTTCCCACAGTCAATCTGCCTTTCTGTCCAGCAAATTCACACATTGTCAATTATTTTTAAAATACCATATCTAGCACACTTAAAACTATTCTTTCACTTACATTTATATAAGTGTGTATACACACATGTATGTACACACACACACATATATATGGCCGTAATCAATTCTCTAATCAGAACCATTCTTAACATCTACTTTCTCTATTCCTAGGCGACAGTACATTACGAGAGAAAATTATCAAACCAGAGTGCTATAGAAAGTTACTATAGATTTATGCTCCTTTACTTCAACAATACTTTCTCTTCTGTTCGGCAAATTTCTTATCCCCTGTTCACTTCTTACTTTATTTCTCAGAATAATTACAGTCACGTGCCCCATAGCAACGTTTCGGTCAACAACAGACCGTGCATACAATGGGGGTCCCATGAGATTAGTGCCATATAGCCTAGGTGTGTGGTAAGCTATGCCATGTAGGTTTGTGTAAGTACACTTTATGATGTTAGCACAGTGACGCAATTGCCTAACAATGCATTTCTCAGAATGTACCCCCATTGTTAAGTGACACATGACAGTATTATAAACCACTTCTTTGTTCCTCAGGCCCTTCATTATAGTCAAAAGGTCATCTCTCCTCTAACCTCACTAGGAATTCAGTTCAAATGCTTGACCTCCTATATGGAAGACAGTCTGCTAGACAGTCTGCTAAAGCAGTAATTCTTAACCTTTCTTCTTCCTCCACATAGTCACATTTTAACACATTAGTCACATCTCTCATTAATTAAATCCAGAGATTCTGGTGATTGGAAAACTAGTTTGAAACTAGCCACCCACCATGCCATCACTATTCTACAGGAATCAAAGTGAGTAAGATGACTCAGGCCTTTCCCACATCAAACAACTCTGCCTTACATCTTCATCTCTTTAAAATTTCTACATTGAGCCATCTTCTTTTGCTCACCTTTGGTTTCAGAAAAGGCTTTTTTTTTTCGTTATCTGTACGTCTGCTTCCCATCTTTTCTGCCTGCTCTGGGATCTTCGGAAAGTTATCCCTTTATTTTGTATTTCTGCTTACTCCTCTTACTGTAAGCATGTTTATTATCTGTCTTTAAACAAAACAAAACTCCTCAGTTACCATCCTTTGAAGCTATAGTCTATCCCTTTCATGCCTTTTGCTACCAAATTTATGGAAAAATATAACTTTTACTCACTTCTAATAATTCCTAACTGGTTTTTGTTGTTGTTTTTAGCTTACTTCAGAATGATCTTTTTAACATAATGTTTAATTTCTTTGTTTATTATAGGAAATATAAAACAGAAAAAATAAGCCATATATTTATAACAGTATTGTTAACATTTGTTTTTGTATTTTCAGCCTTTCTTTTTTGATAGGCATACATATGATTTTTTTGTTTTATAAAAATGGAATCATTAATATATAGTAAGTTACTTTTTAAAAAAATTTATATTGTGAGCATTTTCCTCAACCATTTTGATATTCTTCAAAAATAATTTTTTATGGTACCAAGTTCTATGATTATTGGATATTTAAGTTGTTTTTAATTTCTTGCCCTAGGATAGATACCTAGAAATAGAATTATTAGGTCAAAGCATAAGAACTTACTTCAGGCCATATATATTGCACAGTTGCTTTCCATTAAGTACTAATTTCTACTTCTACCAGCATTGTGTAAGAATACCTGTATAACTTCAACCTGGTCAGCACAAGATATTAATCACTTTTTCTTATCCTTATAGCTTGAGAAGCAGATCATGGTATCTCTTTAATTTGTAGTTCTTTATTACTAGTGAAGTTAATATTTTTTTGTAGGAAATTTTAATCTGTTTTCAAATTCTCTCTCAGTGTTCTTTTTCTATTTTTCTATTTAGGAATTTTTCTTGATGGTAAGAGCTCTCTTACGTGTGCGTGTGTGTGTGTGTGTGTTAAGGATTAATTTTTGTATTTATTGAGGGAGTTTTCCCAGTTAGTTGTTTGGCTTTCAGTTTTCAGTGACTTAAGGTTGTTTAACATACAGGTTTTTCATTTTTATGAAATGAAAAATATCTCTCAATCTTTTTTATTTGGATTTCTTCAATTGTTTGTTGTACTTAGAGAGTTTTGTCTTGAAATGAGTTAAACATTATTATGTTTCCCTCTAGATCTTTAATTATTTGGTTGGGGTGGTAATTATTTTACATTTAATTCTTTATTCCTTCTGGAATATATTTTGATTTATGGAATGAGAAATGGAACTAGCTTAAATGTTGGAAAATAGTCTATTTCTATAATTTGTTGAATAATCCATAGCTTTCTCATTGATTTGATGTTTATTTTATTAAATATTAAGCCATTTCAAAGCTTTATGTTCATTTCTGTTGATTTGTCTGTCAATTTTGTGCAGATGTTACTGTTTAATTTTTTATAGCCTTATAATTTAATATCTGATAAGCCCAATCTTCTTCATCACCCCACTCACACACATTCTTCTTCTTTTCTTAGATATTCTCCCTTGTTTATTCTTCTGGATACATGATAGAATTATGCTGTTGTTTTCCAGAAAAAACAATCTCATTGATATTTTGATGTGATTTGCAATAAAAATTTTTATACAGAAAGAATAAGCACATTTGTTATTATTCTTCTCATGTACAATCATGAGGTGTTTTTCATTTATTCTGAGACCCAGACATTACTTTTAGGGGTATTTTATTGTTATGTTGCTATTCTGAATAGAATCTTTTCCTCCATTTTATCTTCTAGGTTTATTTATTTATTTATTTATTTAGTATCCAAATACTTCAGTGAATTCTCCTATTGATTTTAAACATTTTATAGTTGTTTCACTCTTAGGATTTGTTTAGGTATGTAAGCATTATCTGCAAATAATCTTTCTAAAAGTTAAGCCTTGTTTTTGCTTATGTTATATCTAATTGCACTGACCAGAACTTGCACTCCAGTGTTAAATAGTTATAGTAAGAGTGGACATCCTTGTTTTTTATGATTTTAAGGGAAATAACTCTCCTGTTTCATCGTTGGGTTGATGTAGATAATTTTCATGTGAGAAAGTAGCCTGTTTTCTAGGAGTTTTTATAGTGAAAGCGAGTTAAGTGTTATCAGAATCCTTTTCATCTTGGATTCAGATTTTCATAGTTTTGCTTTCTTAACTAATTAATATACATTGTATTTTAATATCATTAGATTGCTAATATTAAATAATTCTTGCATTCTTGGGATTAAACCCTAGTGGGTTTTTCGACTTCCTGTTGTGTTAAATTTACTAGAATTTCATTTTGAATTAGAGTGTAGTCCATCTATTAGAATATTCTGTAGATAATTTTCTGTCTGTTCTTATTATGTTTTTAGAATTAAGGTTATAGCCAGCTTTATAAAATGAATATTCTCTATTTTTTGAAAATTTGGAAGAATTAGTAAAATTTCCAATTCTTTCCATTTGTTTCATCATTATTAGTCTTTTCAAGTTTTCTTTTAGCTCTTGGGTCAATTTCAGTATTTTGGGTTTTTTTTTTTTTTTTTTTTTTTTTTTACAAAAATCCATTTTATTGAGGTTTTCAAACCAGATACTAGTAGAGGTTCATACATGGTGTCATAGTTCTCTGTTACATTCCTTTTCTCATTTTAGCTTTGTCGGGCTTTTTTTTTCTGTTTCTCTTTTTTTTTTTTTTGATGAGGAAGATTGGTCCTGAGCTAACAATCTTCCTCTACTTTTTGCATGTAGGTCGCCACCACAGCATGGCTTCGATGATCGGTGTAGGTCCACAGGGGGGATCTGAACCCCGGGCTGCCAAAGTGGAGTGTGCGATGTTAACCACTACACTACCGGGCCAGTTCCTACTTTTGCTTTTTTTTTTTTTTTTAATTGTCTTTAATACATGAAATGTAATTACTTTTGCTTTTTTAAATTAATTAATGTATGTATTCCCATATTGTCTCTTCAAAGTTGTTTTTTCCTCTAGCTCTAGTGAGATGTAATTGACATATAACACTGTGTAAGTTTGAATAAGGTTTAAACATAATGATTTATATATGTATATATTGCAAAATGGTTACCACAATAAGGTTAGTTAAGATATCCATCACCTTACATAGTTATAATTTTTTGTGTATGGTGAGAACTTTAAAAATCTACTCTCTTAGCAACTTTCAAATAAACAATACAGTATTGTTAACTATAACCATGCTATACATTACATCCCAGAACTTATTCATCTTATCGCTAGAAGTTTGCACCCTTTGACCACCTTCACCCACTTCTCCTGCTCCCCTGCCCTCGCCCCTGGCAGCGACCAACAAATCTGTTTTCAGTTTCTATGAGTTCGTTTTTTTTAGATTCCACATATAAGTGAGAACATACAGTATTTGGTTTCTCTGTCTGACTTATTTCACTTAGCATAATGCCCTCAAAGTTCATCCAAGTTGGGGCTGGCCCCGCGGCTTGGCGGTTAAGTGCGCACGCTCTGCTACTGGCGGCCTGGGTTCGGACCCCGGGCGTGCACCGACACCACCTCTCCGGCCGTGCTGAGGCCGCGTCCCACATACAGCAACTAGAAGGATGTGCAACTATGACACACAACTGTCTGCTGGGGCTTTTGGGCGGGGGGGGGAAAGGAGGAGGATTGGCAATGGATGTTAGCTCAGAGCCGGTCTTCCTCAGCAAAAAGAGGAGGATTAGCACGGATGTTAGCTCAGGGCTGATCTTCCTCACCAAAAAAATAAGTAAATAAATAAATAAATAAATGTAAATAAAGTTAAAAAAAAAAAGGTCATCCAAGTTGTTGCAAATGTCAGGATTTCCTTCTTTTTTGTGGCTGAATTCCATTGTATATATATACACCACATTTTCTTAATCCATTTCTCAGTTGTTTCCATACCCTGGCTATTGTAAATAATGCTGCGATGAACCTGAGGAGGCAGATACCTCTTCAAGATAGTGGTTTTGTTTCTTTCAGATATATACCCAGGTGAGATTGCTGGATCATATGGTAGTTTTATTTTTAATTTTTTGAGAAACGTCCATACTGTTTTTCCATAGTGGCCGTACCAGTTTACATCCCCACCAACAATGCACAAAGGTTCCCTTTTCTCTACATCTTCGCCAACACTTTTTATCTCTTGTCCTTTTGATAATAGCCAAAGTAATAGGTGTGTGGTGATATTTCATTGTTTTGATTTACATTTCCCTAATGATTAGTGGGTGGTCTACTGGTTAAGATTGGGCGCTCTCACTGCTGCAGCCTGGGTTCGTTTCCTGGTCAGGTAACCACACCACCGTCTGTCTGTTGTCATACTGTGTGGCAGCTGCGTATTGCTCTGATGCTGAAAGCTATGCCATCAATATTTCAAATACCAGCAAGGTCACCCATAGTGGACAGATTTCAGTGGAGCTTCCAGACTAAGACAGACTAGGAAGAAGGACCTGGCCACCCACTTCCAAAAAATATTGGCCATGAAAAACAGCAGAGTGTTGTCTGATATAGCACTAGAGGATGGTGCTAAAAAATAATGGGCAGGGTTCTGCTCTGCTGTACACAGTGTTGCTAGGGGTCAGAATTGACTTGACAGCACTAACGACAAAGATCATTAGTGATGTTGAGCACCTTTTCATTTACCTGTTGGCCATTTGAATATCTCCTTTGAAAAAATGTCTATTCAGGTCTTTTGCCCATTTTTTAATTGGGTTATTTGCTTTATTACCATTGAGTTGTATGAGTTCCTTATGTATTTTGAATACTAGCCCCTTATCAGACACATAGTTTGCAGATATTTTTTCCATTCCGTAGGTTGCCTCTTCATTTTGTTTATTGTTTCTTTTGCTGTGCATAAGCTTTTTAGTTTGATGTAGTGCCACTTGTTTTTTTGTTTTTGTTTTGCTTTAGTTGCTTCTGCTTTGGGTGTCACATCCATAAAATCATTGCCAAGACCAGTGTCAAGGAGTTTACCCTCTATTTTTCCTGTAGGAGTTTTATGGTTTCAGGTCTTACATTTAAGTCTGTAATTCATTTCAAGTTAATTTTTGTGAGTGGTGTAAGATGGGGGTCCAGTTTCACTCTTTTGCATATGAATATCCAGTTTTCCCACACCATTTATTGAAGAGACTCGTTTCTCCATTGAGTATTCTCGGCTCCCTTGTCAAATATAGTTGACTATATATGCATGGGTTTATTTCTGGACTCTCAATTCTGTTCCATTGATCTGTGTGTCTGTTTTTTGCCAGTGCCGTACTGTTTTGATTATTATGGCTTTGTAATATAGTTTGAAATCAGGAAGTGTGATGCCTCCAGCTTTGTTCTTCATTCTCAGGATTGCTTTAACTATTTGGGCTGTTTTGTAGTTCCATTTGAATTTTAGGATAGTGTTTTTGATTTCTGTAAAAAAATGCCATTGGAATCTTGATAGGGACTACAATACATCTATAGATTACTTTGGATAGTATGAACATTTTAACAATATTAATTCTGCCAGTCCTTCTTTCTATGTTATCTTTCTATGTATTTATGTCTTCTTCAATATCTCTCATCAATCTGTTATAGTTTTTATTGTAGAAGTTTTTCACTGTCTTGGTTAAATTTATTCCTAAATAATTTTTAATGCTATTATAAGTGGGATTGTTTTCTTTATTTCTTTTTCAGATAATTGTTAGTATGTAGAAACAAAACTGATTTTTCTATGTTGATTTTGTATTCTGCAACTTTACTGAATTCGTTTATTCTAACAATTTTTTTGGTAGAGTCTTCTGGATTTTCTATTTAAAAGATCATGTAATCTGCCAACAGAGATCATTTTACTTCTTCCTTTCTGATTCAGATGCCTTCTTTTTGCTTTTTTTGCCTGATTGCTCTGGCTAGGACTTCCAGTACTATATTGAATAGGAGTGTTGAGAGTGGGCACCCTGATCTTCTTGTTCCTAATCTTAGATTTAAGATAAAGCTTTCAGCCTTCATCATTGAGTGTAATGTTAGCCATGGGCTTGCCGTATATGGCCTTTATTATGTTGAGATACCTTCCTTCTGTACCCAATTTGTTGAGAGTTTTTATTATGAATGGATATTGAATTTTGTCAAATTGCTTTTTCTGCATCTATTGAGATGATCATGTGGTTTTTATCTTTCATTCTGTTAATATGATGTATCACATTTGTTAATTTGCATATGTTAAACCATCCTTGCATCTAAGGGATTAATTGCACTTTATCATGTTGTATGATCCTTTAATGTGCTGTTGACTTCTGTTTGCTAGTATTTTGTTGAGAATTTTTGCAGCTATATTTATCAGGGATATTGGCCTGTAGTTTTCTTTTCCTGTAGTGTTCTTATCTGGCTTTGGTATCAGGGTAATGCTGGTCTGGTAAAATAAGTTTGGGAATGTTCCCTCCTCTTCAATTTTTTAGAAGAGTTTGAGAATTGACATTAATTCTTTAAATATTTGGTAGAATTCACCAATGAAACTGTCTGGACTTGGGCTTTTCTTTGTTGGGAAATTTTTGATATCTGATTTAATCTGCCTACCTGTTATTGTGCTGTTCAGATTTTTGATTTTTTCATGATTAAGTCTTCATAGGTTGTAAGTTTCTAGAAACTTATGCATTTCTTCTAGGTTGTCCAATTTGTTGGTGTACAGTTAATAGTAGCCTCTTATGATCTTTTATATTTCTGTGATATCAGTCATAATAGCTCCTTTTTCACTTACAGTAGTATTTATTTGGGTCCTCTTTTTTTCTTGGTTAGTCGAACTAAAGGTTTGTCAATTTTGATTTCTTTTCAAGGAACCAATTCTTGGTTTTATTCATCTTTTCTATTTCATTTATTTCTGCTGTACTCTTTATTATCTTTTTTGTTCTGCTAATTTTGGTGTTAGTCTTATTTTTCTAGTTCCTTTAGCTGTAAAGTTAGGTTATTTGAGAGCTTAAAAAGGATGTGTTTATTGCTGTAAACTTCCATCTTGGAACTGCTTTTGCTCATTCCCTAAGTTTTGGTGTGTTGTATGTGGATTTTCGTTTGTCTTAATATATTTTTTATCTCCCTTTTTGATTTCTTCTTTGATCCATTGATTGTTCAGGAATGTCTTAATTTCCATGCATTTGTGAATTTGCCAGCTTTCCTCCTATTATTGATTTCTAATTTAATTCCACTGTGGTTGGAAAAGATACTTCATGTAATTCTGTCGTCTTGAATTTGTTGAGACTTTTTTTGTGTCCTAACAAGTGATCTATCCTAGAAAATGTTCTCTGTGCACTGGAGAAGAATGTGTGTTCTGCTGCTATTGGAGGGAATGTTCTGTATATGTCTGTTAGGTTAATTTGGTCTGTAGTCTTGTCGAAATCCACTCTTGCCTTATTGATGCTCTGTCTGAATGATCTATCCATTATTGAGAGTGTGGTATTAAAGTCTCCAGTTATTACTGTATTGCTGTTTATTTCCTTTGTCTATTGGTGTTTGCCTTACATTTTTACGTCCTCTGTTTTTGGGTGCATAAATATTTACAAACGTTATATCTTCTTGATGGATTGACCCCCTTATCATTATATAATGACCTTCTTTATCTCTTTTAACCTTTTTTTTTCTTGAGATTATAACAATTTATTGATTGGAAATTTCACTGAGCACTAATTCTTTTTTTAATTGAAGTAACATTGGTTTAAAACATTATATAAAATTCAGCTTTACATCGTTATATTTCAACTTCTGTATACACTACATCATGTTCACCACCAAAAGTCTAGTTTCCATCTGTCACTGTACAAACGTCCCTCTTTACCCCTTTTACTCTCCCCCACACCCCTTTCCATCTGGTAACTGCCAGTCTGTTCTCTGTATCTATGTGTTTGTTTATTAGTGTTGTTTTTCATCTTCCACATATGAATGAAATCATACAGTATGTGTCTTTCTCTGTCTGACTGAATTTCACTTAGCATAATACCCTCAAGGTCCATTCATGTTGTCGCAAATGGGACAATTTCATCTTTTTTTGTGGCTGAATAGTATTCCATCGTGTATATATACTGCACCTTTATCCATTCATCTGTTGATGGGCATAGGTTGTTTCCAAGTCTTGGCTATTGTAAATAATGCTGCAGTGAACATAGGGATGCATATATCTTTTCAAATTAGTGTTTTTATGTTCTTTGGATAAATACTCAGAAGTGGAATAGCTGGATCATATGGTAGTTCTAGTTTTAATTTTTTGAGGAATCTCCGTACTGTTTTCCATAGTGGCTGCTCCAATTTGCATCCCACCAGCAGTGTACATGGGTTCCCTTTTCTTTACATCCTCTCCAACAGTTGTTATTTCTTGTCTTTTTATTTTTATTTATTTATTTATTTTTGAGGAAGATCAGCCCTGAGCTAACATCCGTGCTAATCCTCCTCTTTTTGCTGAGGAAGACCAGCTCTGAGCTAACATCTGTTGCCAATCCTCCTCCTTTTTTTCCCCAAAGCCCCAGTAGATAGTTGTATGTTATAGTTGCACATCCTTCTAGTTGCTGTATGTGGGACACAGCCTCAGCATGGCCGGAGAAGCGGTGCATCAGTGCGCGCCCGGGATCCGAACCCGGGCCGCCAGTAGCGGAGCGCGCGCACTTAACCGCTAGGCCATGGGGCCGGCCCTCTTGTCTTTTTAATAATAGCTATCCTGACAGGTGTGAGGTGATATCTCATTGTGGTTTGATTTGCATTTCTCTAATAATTAGTGATATTGAATATCTGTTCATGTGCCTGTTGGCCATCTGTATATCTTGTTTGGAAAAAATGTCTGTTCAGAGCCTCTGGCCATTTTTTACTGTTTATTTTTTTGTTGTATGAATTCTTTATATATTTTGGATATTAATCCCTTATTGGATATATGATTTGCAAATATCTTCTCCAAATCGCTAGTTTTCTTTTCATTTTGTTGATGGTTTCCTTTACTGTGTAGAAGCTTTTTAGTTTGATGTAGTCCCATTTGTTTATTTTTTCTTTTGTTTCCCTTGCCTGAGGAGACATATCCAAAAAGATATTTCTAAGACCAATGTCAAAGAGCATACTGCTCATGTTTTCTTCTAGGAGTTTTATGGTTTTAGTCTTATATTCACATCTTTCATCTGTTTGGAAATAATTTTTATTTATAGTTTAAGATAGTGGTCTACTTTCATTCTTTTGCATGTGGCCATCCAGTTTTCCCAAAACCATTTATTGAAGAGACTTTCCTTTCTCCATTGTGTGTTCTTGGCTCCTTTGTTGAAAATTAGCTGTCGGTAGATATGTGGGTTTATCTCTGGGCTCTCAGTTCTGTTCCATGGATCTGTGTTGTCTGTTTTTCTGCCAGTACCATGCTATTTTGATTACTATAGCTTTGTAATATATTTTGAAGTCAGGGATTCTGATACCTCCAGCTTTGTTCTTTTTTTTCAGGATTGCTTTGGCTATTCGGGGTCTATTGTTTTAGAATTCTTTGTTATATTTCTGTGAAAAATGTCATTGGGATTTTGATAGGGATTGCATTGAATCTGTAGATTGCTTTAGGTAATATAATTCTTCCAATCAATAAGCATGGAATATCTTTCCATTTCTTTGTATCTTTGATTTCTTTTAACAGTGTCTTATAGTTATCAGTGTACAGGTCTTTCAACTCCCTGGTTAAATTTTTTCCTAGGTACTTTATTCTTTTTGCTACGATTGTAAATGGGATTGTATTCTTGATTTCTCTTTCTGCTAGTTTGTTATTAGTGTATAGAAATGCAACTGAGTGTTGTATGTTGATTTTGAACCCTTCAACTTTACTGTATTCATTTATTATTTCTAATAGTTTTTTGGTGGATTCTTTAGGGTTTTCTACATATAAAATCATGTCATCTGCAAATAGTGACAGTTTTACTTCTTCCTTTCCAGTTTGCATACTTTTTACTTCTTTTTCTTGCCTAATTGCTCTGGCTAGAACTTCTAATACCATATGGAATAAAGGTGGGGAGAACGGGCATCCTTGTCTTGTTCCTATTCTTAGAGTGATAGCTTTCAGTTTTCACTCTTAGATACGATATTAGTTGTGGGTTTGTCATATGTGGCCTTTATTATGTACCCATTTTTTCTATACACATTTTATTGAGAGTTTTTATCATAAGTGGATGTTGAATTTTGTCAAATGCTTTCTTTGCATCTGTTGAGATGATCATATGATTTTTATTCTTCATTTTGTTAATGTGGTGTATCATTGATTGATTTGTGTGTGTTGAACCATCCTTGCCTCCCTGGAATAAATCCCACTTGATCATGATGATCCTTTTAATGTATTGTGTTGGATTTGCTAATATTTTGTTAGAATTTTTGCATTTATGTTCTTCAGTGATATTGGCCTGTAATTTTCATTTTTTCTGTTGTCCTTGTCTGGTTTTAGTATCAGGGTAATGTTGGCCTTGTAGAATGAGTTAGGAAGCATCTCCTTTTCAATTTTTTAGAAGAGTTTGAGAAGGATAGGTATTATATCTTCTTTGAATGTTTGGTAGAATTCACCACAGAGACCATCTGTCCTGGACTTTTGTTTTTTGGAAGATTTTTTATTACTGTTTCAATCTCCTTGCTGGTGATTGGTCCATTCAGATTCTCTATTTCTTCCTGATTCACTTTTGGAGGTTTTATGATTCTAAGAATTTATCCATTTCTTCTGGGTTATTCAGTTTGTTCATGTATAGCTTTTCATAGTATTCTGTTATAATCTTTTGTGTTTTTGTGGTATCCATTGTAATTTCTCCTCTTTGGTTTCCGATTTTATTTATTTGAGCGTTCTCTTTTTTTATGGTAAGTCTAGCTAAAGGTTTGTCAATTTGGTTTATCTTTTCAAAGCACCAGCTTTTAGTTTCATTGATCTTTTCTATTAACTGTTTTGTCTCTATTTCATTCTTTTGCATTCTGATTTTTTTTTTTATTTCCTTCTTTCTACTGACTTTGGGCTTCATTTGTTCTTCTTTTTCTAGTTTCTTTAGGTGTAATGTTAGATTGTTTATTTGATACTTTTGTTGTTTCCTGAGGTAGGCCTTTTGTATTGCTATAAACTTCCCTCTTAGTACCACTTTTGCTGCATTCCGTAGATATCGGTATGTCATGTCTTCATCTTCATTTGTCTCCAGGCATTTTTTTATTTCTGCTTTAATTTCTTCATTGATCCAGTACTTGGTTCAATAGCATGTTGTTTAGTGACTACATATTTGTGACTTTTTCACCTTTCTTCTTGTAGTTGATTTCTAGTTTAATACCGTTGTGGTCAGAAAAAGATGCTTAATGTAATTTGTCTCCTTAAATTTATTGAAATTTGTTTTATTTTCCAACATGTGGTCTATTTTTGAGAATGTTCCATCTGCACTTGAGAAGAATGTGTATTCTGTTGCTTTTGTGTGGAATGTTCTATGTATCTATTAGGTCTTTTGACCATTTTTTTACTCAAAAGTCTGTTTTGTCTGATATAAGTATAGCTATCCTTGCTTTCTTTTGTTTACCATTTGCTTGAAATATCTTTTTCCATTTCTTCATTCTCATTTTTTGTGTGTCTTTAAAGCTAAAGTGAATCTCTTGTAGGCAGCATATCATTTGGCTCTTGTTTTTTACCCATTCAGCCATTCTATTGTCTTTTGATTGGAGAATTTAATCTATTTACATTTAAAGTAATTGTTGATAGGTAAGGACTTATTAATGCCATTTTGTGAGTTGTTTTCTGACTGTTTTATAGATCCTTTGTTCTTTGCTTCCTTTCTTGCTGTCGTCATTTGTGATTTGATGGCTTTTTGTAGCGGTGTGCTTTGATTCCTTCATCATAATCTTTTGTGTGTCTACTACAGGTTTTTCCTTCATGGTTGCCATGAAGCTTACATAAAATATCTTATAACATCCTATTTTAAGCTGATAACAGCTTAACTTTGATAGCATACAGAAACTTTATGGTTTTATTTTTTTCTCTCACATTTTAGGTTATTGATGTTACAAATTACATGTTTTATATATTATGTATCTAGTAACAAATTATAGTTATGGTTATTTTTTAAATGTTTATTTTTTATCTTTTAAACTAGAGTTGTAAGTGAATTATGCATCACCATTAGAATGGGCTTTTTTTCCCCTTAATGCAGATAATCTACTTAATCTTTTCAAAAAAAGAGTTTCTCATTTATTTTATGCTGTTATGCTCTGTTTTCTAAGTCATTTATTTCTGTTCTATTTTCTTTCTTATTTATTGTCTTTATATTGTTCTTTTTCTTCTAGAATTGAATGTTATTTGTCTTAGTTTTATTCTTTATTATTTAACAATGAAATAGTCTTAGGCTATAAAATTTTTCTGAGTATAGCTTCTGTCTATCCTTTTAGTCTCAGCTTAAACATCACTTTTTCTGAAAAGGCTTTTCCTAAACTACCCCTAACCTTTTACCTTCCTTCCCAATCTATGTTTGAATCTCCTTTTATATGCTCTCACAGACTCCTCTAACACTTTCCTGTCATAGCATTTATCACACTGTATTATTATTATTATTATTATTATTTCATAAATACTCTTATTACTTCTTTCCAAGATGATTATAATAACTCTCTAAGTAGTCTGCAAGTTCTCATGTCTTAACTCTTCCCCATAATAATTTATCTTTGGTACTAAATGGTCAAGTCTTTCAGGGTAGGACTCACATCTCCTTTGCTGTCTTGCTCACCATGTGTTCTCAGACCTCTGCTCCTCAACTGAAACTGTCCTTCTGAAGGTTAGTATGCTGACCATCAAGTCTAAAGTTTTCTCAATTTTCACCAGCCTCTTTATCTAATTAGTTTAATTTAATAAGCATTTTTTTCAATTACAGCAGTTTTAGGTTTACAAAATAATTAATTGCAAAGTCCAGAGAGTTTCCACATGTCCCCTTTCCCCCTACACATAGTTTCCTCTATTATTTATATCTTGTATCAATGTGGTACATTTGTTAAAATTGATCAACTAATATTGATATATTATTATTAACCATAGTCCATAGTTTTCATTAGAGTTTACTCTTTGTGTTGTACATCATGTGAATTTTGACAAATGTATAATGACATGTATCCACCATTACACCATTCTATATGATATAGAATATTTCACTGCCCTGAAAACCCCCTGTATATTATATCCCTTAAAATTTTAATGCTGTCTCTGTTCTCTCTTTAAAATGTTCTTCTTCTCTAGCTTCTGTAACGCTAAAATTACCTTGTTCAACTCCTAATTCTCTAATTATTCCAAGTTTGTCTTCACTGGTTCATCTGCCTCCTACCCCTCTAACATAGTTATCCGTTTCATTGGGATGTCTCTTGTATCTTCTCAACTCTATTCTTTTCTGTCCATATACTCCTATCTCTTAATTCTCACCACTCCTGTCTCTCAGAGTCATGACTTTGTAGCTGCCTGTTACAAATTTTTACCTGCCTCCATACTACCATTTCTAGGTCACCATTTCTTTCCCAATCTGATTCTTCTCCTACTTTTCCCAACTATGTTTAGAAGTACCAGTTCAGAGTTATGCAAACTTGACCGTTTCCTTTCCCTAGCCCTTAGATTTTCATAATCATTATGTCAGTTCTTTCCTGTTATTGTCTCTGACCTCTGTCTCTTCTTTGCTCTTCCTGCTCCCTACCCCTTGGTTCACGTTCTTATTACTTCTTTCTAAGAGAGTTATAACAACTCTCTAAGTACAGACATACTTTGGAGATACTGGAGTTCGGTTCCAGACCACCACAATAAAGTGTATATTGCACTAAATCTAGTCACGTGAAATTTTTGGTTTCCCAGCACATATAAATGTTTATGCTGTACTATATTCTAAGTGACAATAGCATTATGTTTTTAAAAAACAATGTACATACCTCAATTAAAAAATACTTTGTTGCTAAAAAATGCTAACCATCATCTGAGCCTTCAGTGAGTCGTAATCTGTTTGCTGGTGGAGGGTCTTGCGTCAATATTGGTGGCTGCCGACTGATCAGAGTGGTGGGTGCTGAAGGTTGGAGTGGCTGTGGCACTTTCTTAAGATAAGACAACAATGAATTTTGCCACATCGATTGACTCTTCCTTTCACAAATGATTGATTTTTCTATAGCGTGCAATGCTATTTGATAGCATTTTACCCACAGTAGGACTTCTTTCTAAATTGGAGTCAGTCCTCTCAAAGCCTGCTGCTGCTTTATCAACTAAGTGTATGCAATATTCTAAATCCTTTATTGTCATTTAAACAGTCTTCGCAGCATCTTCACCAGGAGTAGATACCATCTCAGGAAACCACTTTTTTTGCTCATCCGTAAGAAGAAACTCCTTATCCATTAAAGTTTTATCGTGAGATTGCAGCAATTAAGTCACATCTTCAGGCTCCACTTCTGATTCTAATTCTCTTGCTCTTTCCACCACATCTGCAGTTACTTCCTCCACTGATGTCTTGAACCCCTCAGAGTCATCTGTGAGGGTTGGAATCAACTTTTTCCAAACTTCTGTTAATGTTGATATTTTGACTTCTTCCCATGAATCACAAATGTTCTTAATGGTATCTAGAATGGTGAATGCTTTCCAGATGTTTTTCAGTTTCTTTGCCCAGCCCATCAGAGGAATCATTCACTATCTATAGCAGCTATAGCCTTATGAAATGTATAAGACTTGAAAGTCTAAATTACTCCTTGATCCATGGGCTGCAGAATGGATATAGTGTTAGCAGGTCTGAAAACAACATTAATCTTACTGTACATACATCTCCATCAGAGCTCTTGGGTGACCAGGTGCATTGTCAATGAGCAGTATTATTTCGAAAGCAATCTTTTTTTCTGAGACGTAGGTCTCAACAGTGGGCTTAAAATATTCAGTAAACCATATTGTAAACAGATGTGCTGTTATCCAGGCTTTATTGTTCTGTTTATAGAGCATAGGCAGAGAGCATTTAGCATAATTCCTAAGGGCCCTAGGATTTTCGGAGTTTCACATGAGCATTGGTTTCCACTTAAAGTCACCAGCTGCATTAGCCCCTAACAAGAGAAGATATGAAGCCAGGCATTGACTTCTCTCTAGCTGTTAAAGTCCTAAATGGTATCTTCTTCCAATAGAAGGCTGTTTTGTCTACATTGAAAATCTGTTGTTTAGTGTAGCCATCTTTGTTAATTATCTTAGCTAGATCTTCTGGATAACTTGCTGCAACTTTTACATCAGCACTTGCTGTTTCACCTTGCACTTTAATGTTATGGAGATAGCTTCTATCCTTAAACTTCATGAACTAACCTCTGCTAGCTTCTGACTTCTCTTCTACATCTTCCTCAGCTCTCTCAGCCTGCATAGAATTAAAGAGAGTTAGGGCCTTGCTTTACATTGGGCTTTGGCTTAGTGGAATGTTGTGGCTGATTTGATCTTCTATCCAAACCACTAAAACTGTCTCAATGTCAGTAATAAGGGTGTTTCACTTTCCTATCATTCATTTCCTCACTGGAGCAGCACTTTTAATTTCCTTCAAGAACTTTTCCTTTGCATTCACAACTTGGCTAACTCTTTGGCACAAGAGGCCTAGCTTTCGGGCTATCTTTGCTTTCAACAATCCTTCCTCACTGAGCTTGATTATTTCAAGCTTTTGATTTAAAGTGAGAGATGTGCGATTCTTCCTTTCACTTGAACACTTCGAGGCCATTGTAGGGTTATTAGTTGGCCTAATTTCAATATTGTTGTATCTTGGGGAATAGAGAGGCCTGAGGAGAGGGAGAGAGACGAGAATGGCCAGTCGGAGCAGTCGGAACACACACATTCATCAATTAAGTTTGCTGTCTTATAGAGGTGTGGTTTGCAGTGCCCCAAAACAATTACAATAGTAACATCAAAGATCACTGATGACAGATCACCATAACAAATATAATAATAATGAAAACGTTTGAAATATTGAGAGAATTACCAAAATGTGACACAGAGACACAAAGTGAGCAAATGCTATTGGAAAAATGGCGTGGATAGACTTGCTTGACACAGGGTTGTGACAAATCTTCAATTTGTAAAAAACGCATTATCTGCAAAGTGCAATAAAGCAAAGCACAATAAATCGAGGTATACTTGTAGTCTGTAGGCTCTCATCTCTTGACACTTCTCCATCTAGACAATCCTTACCACCAGAGTAATCTTTCTAAAGTAAAATTATTATTTTATTCCTTAGTGACTTCCCAATGCCTGATCAGACTCTTTAGTCTAGAACTTAGGCCATGCCTGAGGAACTTAGGTCTTTGTAGATCATTTATTTTCTTTGACTAGATTAACTAATTCCTATTTCTTCTGCTTGAACCACCAGAGTTTTTAATTTCAAATCTCAGAATGATTGGTATTATTATTTCTATTGGAGTCTATATACAGGGATTCAGAAGTGCTTATATTGTAGCTTATAACTAGTAGTGCTTATAACTTAGATTTCATTTTGAATTTTCCAATAGAAAACTCATAATATTTTGCCAGTACTGCACATATCTTATAGAATATTTGTGGTTGCAAGTTCACTAATTTCATTTTTTTTCCTAATACTTTTGCCTCATTATTCACTATTGAAAGATGAAAATTTGACATAAAAGAGCAGCTGAACTCTGCTTTTACAAAGTCTAGGAAGGGCATAGAAAATATAAAGGTGATTTATTTTCTACTTTTGCATTTTAAAGATTTTTTCCTATATGGCACATATATTTCTGTCCACTTTTAGATTTATATAGTATTAGGGTGAACATTTCTATCCATTTTCTTCCCAATTTCATAAATTGTGATTCATGAGTTTTAATGATAATCTTTCACCTAGAGAAGTGAGAACACTGACAAGTTCCTTTTCTGCCAGGATCAGAATTTACACATAGTAGATCATGCTTCCAAGCTAAATTCTTAACAGCTTTATTGAGCTGTAATTCATATACTATACAATTCACTCATTTAAAGTATACATGTGTTTACTATATTCACAGGGTTGTGCGACTATCACGCCAATCTAATTTTAGAATATTTTAGTCCCTTCAAAAAGTTTCTTCAAAAAGAAACCCCATTAACAGTCACTCTGCATTACCCCTCAACACCACCCGCTACTCCTCAGCTCTAGACAACACTAATCTACAGGCCTACCTTGGAGATACTGCAGGTTTGGTTCCAGACCACTGCAGTAAAGTGAATATTGCAATAAAGTAAGTCATATAAATTCTTTGGGTTCCCAGTGCATATGAAAGTTATGTTTACGTTATACTGTAGTCTGTTAAGTATGCAATAACATGATGTCTAAAAAAAACAATGTACATACCTTAGTTAAAAAATACTTTATTGCTAAAAATTGCTGACTATAATTTGAGCCTTCAACAAGTCGTAATCTTTTTGCTAGTGGAGGGTCTTGTAAAAACTGTAATATCTGTGAAATGCAATAATACAAGGTATGCCTGTACTTTCTATATCTATGAATTTGCCTATTCTGGACATTTAATATAAAAGGAGTCAAACAATATGTGGTCTTTGTGGCAGCCTTCTTAGCACAGTGTTTTAAAAATTCATCTGTATTGAGGCATGTATCAGTACTTCATTTCTTTTTATTGCCGAATAATATTCCTTTATGAATATCTTACTTTTTTTTTTATTCATCAGTTGATGGACGTTTGGGTTGTTTTCACTATTATGAATAATGCTGCTATGAACATTCATGTACAATTTATTATGTGGACGTTGTATAGTTTTATTAACTTTAATAAGACCTGTCTAGTTTTAGACCTTATATTTAGATCTGTGATCCATTTTGATTTAACTTTTGTATATGGTGTGAGATAAGAACCCAACTGCCTTCTTTTGCATGTAGATATCCAGTTGCTTCAGCACCATTTGTTGAAAAGATTATTCTTTTTGCCATTGAATTGTCTTGGTACCATTGTCAAAAAGCAATTGATGATAAATATAAGAGTTTATTTCTAGAGCCAAGATTCTGTTCCATATAGATCTATATGTCTATTTTTATGGCAGTACTGCAGTGCATTGATTGCTATAGCTTTGTAACAAGTTTTAAAATTGGGAATTATGAGTCCTCCAACTTTGTTCTTCTTTTTCAAGATTGTTTTGGCTATTCTGGATCTTTTGCATTTTCCTGTAAATTGTAGGGTCAGCTTGTCAATTTCTACAAAAAAGGCAGCTGGGATTTTGATAGGGATTGTGTTAAGTTTGTAGATCAATTTGGGGAGTATTATTATTTTAACAATATTAAGTATTTCAGTCCATGAATGTGGGATTTTTTTTTTAAGATCTTTAATTTCTTTTGACCGTGTTTTACAGTTTTCAGAGTATAAGGTTTGTATTTTTGTTATATAGATGTATATATCTAAGTATTTTATCATTTTTGATGCTCTTATAAAAGGAATTGTTTTCTTAATTTTGTCTTCAGATTGTTCATTGCTAGTGTATAGAAATGCAGTTGATTTTTGTATGTTGATATTGTATCCCGAACCCTTGCTGAAGTCATTTATTAGCTCTAATAGCTTTTTAGTGGATTCCTTAGGATTTTGCGTATACAAAATCATCTTATCTACAAGTGAAGGTAGTTTTACTTCTTCCTTTAAAATCAAATTACTGATTCAGTCTCTTTACTTGTTATTGATCTATTCAGACATTCTATTTCCTTTTGAATTGGTTTTAGTAATTTGTGTCTTTCTAGGAATTTTTCCATTTAATCTAATTTATCTAATTTGTTGGCATACAATTGTTCGTAGTATTCCCTTATAATCCTTTTTATTTCTATAAGGTATGTAGTGATGCCTCTTTTTTCATTCCCAATTTTAATAATTTGAGTCTTCTTTTTTTTCCTTGCCCAGTCTAGCTATAGGTTGTTAATTTTGTTTATCATCTCAAAGAACCAATTTTAGGTTTCATTGATTTTTCTCTCTTGTTTTTCTATTCTATTTCATTTATTTCCACTCCAGTCTTTATCATTTCCTTCCTTCTGCTTGCTTTGAGGTTAGTTGCTCTTCTTTTTCTAGGTTTTTGAGGTGGAAAGTTTAGTTATTGATGTGAGATCTTTTCCTCTTTTTTAATATAGGCATTTACATCCATAAATTTCCCAATGAGCACTGCTTTACCTGCATGCCATCAGTTTTGGTATGTTATGTTTTTCATTTTCATTCATCTCTTAAGTATTTTCTAATTTCCCTTGAGATTTATTCTTTGACTCATCAGTAATTTAGTAGTACCTTGTTTCATTTGCGCATATATGTGCATTTCCCAAATTTTCTACTTTGTTTTATTTCTAATTTTATTCCATTGTGGTTAGAAAATATACTTTGCATGATTTCAATTCTTTCAAATTTATTGAGGCTTGTTTTATGGCCTACCATATGGTCTCTCCTGAACGATGTTCCATGTATGCTTGAGAAAAATGTGTTTTCTGCTACTGCTGGGTGGAGTGTTCTGTAGATGTCTGTTAGGTCTAGTTAGTTTATACTGTTATTCAAGTTTCTATTTTCCTTGTTGATAATCTTTTAGTTCTGTCCATTATGAAATATCTCTTTAATAACATTTTTTGTTTTAAAGTCTGATATTAGTATAGTCACTCCAGCTCTCTTGCTACCTGTTTGCATGGTAACTTTTTCCATTTCTTTTACTTTCAACTTTATTTTGTGTCTTTGAATCAAAAATGTATTGGTGATTGTTGTTGTTTGCTTGGTCATTTGTTTATTTTCTAGTAACTTAGCTGAATTAATCCTGCAGGGTCTGTTTTCCCACAGTGTGCATCCTCTGGTCTCCCTGCTGAAATTTTTTTTAATGTTTTTTATCTTTTTGGCCTGGCTACCAAGGGGTCTCCACTGGGTTGACACAATCTATGTACTTATTAATCAAAGTTTGTGCTTTAGCCCACTTAACCAGTTAGATTTTTATTATTTACTGTGGATGTGGATGTGGGTTGGAGGCTGCTGTGACATTCAGAGTGTTGACGTTTTTTTGCCCCACGTTCACCCAGAGACTAGTAGCTTGGAGGTTTACTTGCTCATTGCTCCAAAGAGGGTACAGCCTTGGGCATGCACAGTCTTCCAGACTGCAAGGGATGACTGAATATTGTTTTTAAGTCCTGGCTTCCTAAGAGTTGACGCTGAGTTCAAGTAGAGTGTTGTTCAACACCAGTGAGGCTTTACTTTGTGTTGATAGGTCTGGGTGGCTTGGGGAATGCTTTCATGTCTGTCCTGCATCTTGACTCTGATTCTCCTGTGTGGGTGCAATGTAGTGCATGTGCACAGGCTTCTTGGCCCCTAGAATTCACTGTGATTCCAGAAGGACTCTTCTTGGCTATCTCTTCCTGGTTCTCTCTATTAAAGAGAGAGAGATGTTTTGCTTGTCCTGGAACTGCTAGCTTCTCTTAATTGCTTTCCACCAAGATCTTCTTTGTTTTCGACAACACTCTTAGGCATGGAGTTCTCCAAGCTTTGTTCCAAAATAACATCATTCTCCTCTGGCAGAGCTACTGCTGAGTTCTTCATCCTTATGACTTGCCTTTCACCCTGGGCAGAACCTCTCTGCCATTATACTTGAGCTGCGGTCAGGGACCAACTTCCTGGACTGACACCCTCACTCTACAATTGGGCACTTGGAGAGGAATTGGCAGTTCCTTATCTTCTTAGCTTGCCCCTCCTGTTGTGAAACCTTCTCCCTACTATTAAGCTAGGTGAGGAAGATTGAGACACACTCAGCCTTTTGCACTGTAAGAGAGGGAGCTGGATGAGGTAAGGGAAACCTGGTTCTCTCAGCCACAGCTGCCTAGAATAGAGCTTCTGCAACATGGGGCTGAGGTGGATGAGATACACAGCCAACAGCCTGTCTCTCCCAGGGTGAAATCATATTCCCAGAGTAGGAACTGGATGGGGAGAGGAAACCCCTATCTTGCCCTGAGTAGAATGCCCAGGGCAAAGCTTCCGTAACATGGAGGTGAAGGGATGGGGTATGGGAGCAAGTCATGGCTCAAATGTCGAAGACTCTGTTCTTACCAGACTCGGTAGCTTTTCTTGAATGAATGTTTGTCCTTTTGCTGTATGCCCTTAGGACAATATCCAGAGACTTTAAATGATTTTTTTTTAATCATTTTCACCAGTTAAATTGTTATTTTGCTTGGGAGAGAGTCCACCAAGATATTTATTCTGTAATTCTAGAAGTACCACCCCCCCCAAGTATATTTTGCTGCTTACACTAGATTATCCTAATGACACATCGAATACACCAAAAGTTTGCATGAGCGTTCACCAACTAAGGTGAAATATTGCCATTAGTGAAAGCAGCTAAAACATCTTTGTTCCTGATTTTAAGTTGCTGATATTAAAACCCACAGTCATGACTTAACAACTTTCTCAAGTTGTGTAGGAGAATATGCTTGTCTGACTAATCTTTTAAAATAACTTCGATTCTTATTTACTTGTTATTGTTGTCATTGGATGTGATTTGTTTGTTTGTTTTTTAATTCCTACATAGTATAGTAGGGAAAACATTCCTATATAGTATAGGGTGAAAACATTACTTCATAAAATGTGTTAGCCCATGCTTTGTTAAATCAACCTAGACCAAATGTAGTGTGCCCTAGTTAGCTTGGAAAGCCAGATTTCATACAAGAAATTTGCTTTTATGAACATTTTTAATTTTAGGGAAAACTAAAAATAAAATGTCTAAGAACTTGTCAGTTACTCCATTCAGTTTTATAATTTTGTGTACACATTTCTTATTGAAGAAATGGATAATTTCTCACTCATCTCTTTACTCCTACTTAGTTTTATTTCTAAAACACAATCCCTTTAACTCTGAGATTCAGCCACATTGCGCAACAGGCGGCTCTTCAGATGCTTCATGCATTCGCACCTGTGTCTGTTTCTCATACTCGTTTTCTTCTTCATTGGTCAAATCTTACTTACCTTCACCCGATTCAACATTACCTTCTCCTTTTAAGTTTCTCTAGGCAGAAATAATCATGCCTTTTTTCTGATCCAATGGAAATTTTGTAACTTTTATAATGTTTTACTTATAATTACTTATTTCCCTCTGTATATTATTAGATTTAATTCATTTTCATCTTTTTATTGCCACATATTTTGTACATAGAAGTTATTATTGGATGAATGAATAGGTAAATTAATGACTAAATGGCTGGTGTAATCTTTTGTTTTACAGCCGAGAGACACACAAGATTGCAGTATTTTATGTTGCTGAAGGACAAGAAGACAAACACTCAATTCTCACCAATATAGGAGGAAGTCAAGCATATGAAGATTTTGTAGCTGGTCTTGGTTGGGAGGTATTGTTTTTAAATTATACCAAATATCATTTTATTTCTGTTTGGAAGCAGTGGTGTTCTTTTTTTTTTTCCTAGCTTATTTTAGAAGCATTATTTTAGGAGACTAAACAGCTTAACAACGGGTTTGTTATTGTTTCTGCCTTACATCTCATCTACAAAGACAGCAGCAGTTGGGACTTTGAAAGGAAAGTTGTTGACTGTTTTCTGAGACAATATGTTGTCAGAGAGTACTAAACTCACAGGTTTAGAAGCTCTGGATTTTCCTCACAGCTGTGATCACTAGACTAGTGATCTTCAAACTAAGACATGAACATTCTTAGGGCTACACCAAGGCTTTCTAGGAGGCACATCAGCATAGTTAGTTTTAAGGAGATTAGTTTCCAGATCCTCACCTTTACTAAAATTAATGCCTGAGAACCCTTCTGCAGTCTCTTGCCTCGCCTTTTCTATTCTTCAGCTTTGTAAAAGAAAGGCGTACCACTCACTCACCCAAGTCCTACAGTGCCCCAGATGGCTTGGCACCAAAAAAAGACAGTTCATTCAAGGGCATGTGTTCCTGAGGGAGAATCTCTGACAGCAAAGCAAGAACTATTGAAAGGTGTTGCACTTTATGTCATCCTGGCAACTAACTCATGTCAAGATTCCTGTACCAAATCTATCTATCTTAGAATTATAACTCAGAAGCGAGATATTTGTCATAGAGATTTGTATTAATATGTTTATTTAAATTGAAAAAAGGAATGTCAGACATGTTCTAACAGAAAGTAAATTTGATGTAGCTGATTGTCATTAAATTAATAGCAGACATTTTATATATGTTGTATCAGCCAAATCTATAGCTCTAAGGTTTTGATGCAAATATATTTAAAGCACTATATATAACATACAGTACACTGGAAATTATATATTTTGCAACAGTTTAAACTTATGATTAAAATTTTCATTGCAGTTGTCAATTTAATACATAGTTTCACAAAAGTCTTGCAGAGAGTACATGAGCAAAGTTGTTAAAGACCACTGCACAAGACTTTAAGCTCCTAGATGGCAGTCACTTTCATCTCATTGATTTTTCTTTTTAAATCTCAATGCCTTGCACAGTGTCAAATACATAAGCCTTTATCGTTCAGTATGTGTTTTGTAGCTGATCTAACCTGTTATCTCACCTTAAGTAAAAGTTACCTGAGCTCTGTGGGGCTGTCTGCATATTTGTGAAACTTAATATACTTTTTTACCCAATAGATATCATGTGAAGTTCAGTTGAGATTATGTATGTGAAAGTGCTTTGGAAAGTATAAAGAAACATTATAAATAGATTTTCTGTTAAAAAACAAACCAACCAGAAGTATTGGTAAAAGCCAAGGACATTTTGAAATGAACAAATTAGGAGCACTCCCACTTCCTCATTTCATAGTACATAGTACATAGTACATAGTACAAGGCGATGTTAATCAAACAGTGTGGTACTTGCACCAAGGATAGACGTATCGATCAATGGCATAGAATTGAGATCCCGGAAATAAACACACACATCTAAGGTCAACTGATTCAACAAGGGTGCCAAGACCATGCAGTGGAGAAAGAATAGCCTTTCCACAGATGGTACTAGGACAACTGGTAATCACATGCAAAAGAATGAGGTTGGACTCTTACCTTGCACTGTATACAAAAATTAACTCAAAATGGGTCAAACAACTAAATGTAAGAACTAAAACTATAAACCTCTTAGAAGACAATATAGAGGTAAATCTTCATGACCTTGGATTTGGCAAAAGATTCTTTTTTCCCCCCAGCTTTACTGAGGTATAATTGGCAGATAAAAGGGATTCTTATATATGACACTAAAAACATGAGCAACAAATGAAAAAGTAAATAAATTGAACTTCATCAAAATTTCAACTTTTGTGCTTCAAAGGACGTCAACAAAATAAAAAGACAACCCACAGAATTGGAGAAAATTATTGCAAATCATATGTATGATAAGGGACTTGATCTAAAATATACAAAGAACTCATACAAATCAGTAATTAGAAAACAACCCAATTAAAAAATGGCCAAAGGACTTGAGTAAACATTCCTCCAAAGAAGATATACAGTGACCAATAAGCACATGAAAAGATACTCAACATCATTATCTATCAGAGAAATGCAGATCAAAACCACAGTGAGATTCTGTATAGAAAACCCTAAAGAATCCACCAAAAAACTGTTAGAAATGATTAACGAATATAGTAAAGTTGCAAGTACAAAATCAACTTATAAAAATCACTCCCATTTCTATGAACTAACAATGAACTAGCAAAAAGAGAAATCAAAAATAGAAACCCATTTACAGTCACGACAAAAAGAAAAAAATACCCAGGAATAAACTTAACCAAGGAGTTGAATGACGTGTACACTGAAAACTATAAGACATTATTGAAAGAAATCAGAGAATACATAAACAAATGGGAAAATATTCTGTGCTTATGAATTAGAAGAATTAACAGTTAAAATGTCCATATTACCTAAAGCAATCTACAGATTCAGTGCAATCCCAATCAGAATCCCAATGGCATTTTTCACAGAAATAGAACAACGAATACTGAATTTTGTATGGAACAACAAAAGACCCTGGATGGCCAAAGGAATCCTAAGGAAAAAGAATGAAGCTGGAGATACCACACTCCCTGATTTCCAAATATACTACAAAGCTATAGTAATCAAAACAGCATGGTACTGGCAGAAAAACAGACAACACAGATCAATGGAACAGAATTAAGAGCCCAGAGATAAACCCACACATCTGTGGACAGCTGATTTTCAACAGAGGAGCCAAGAACATACAATGGAGAAAGGAAAGTCTCTTGAACAAATGGTTTTGGGAAAACTGGATGGCCACATGCAAAAAAATGAAACTGGACCACTATCTTACACCATACACAAAAATTCACTCGAAGTAGACTAAAGATATGAATTTAAGACCTGAAATCATAAAACTCCTAGAAGAAAACATGAGCAATATGCTCTTTGACATTGGTTTTAGCAGTATCTTTTTGAATATCATGTTTCCTCAGGCAAGGGAAACAAAAGAAAAAAGAAACAAATGGGACTACATCAAACTAAGAAGCTTCTGCACAGCAAAGAAAACCATCAACAAAACAAAAAGACAGTCCACCAACTGGGAGAAAATATTTGCAAATCATATATTCAATAAGGGGTTAATATCCAAAATATATAAAGAACTCATAAAATTCAACAACAAAAAAATGAACAGCCCAATCAAAAAATGGGCAAATGATATGTACAGACATTTTTCCAAAGAAAATATACAAATGGCCAACAGGCACATGAAAAGATGTGACGCATCACTAATTATTCGGGAAATGCAAATCAAAACTACAATGAGCTATCACCTCACACCCATCAGAATGGCCATTATTAAAAAGACAAGAAATAACAAGTGTTGGAGAAGATGTGGAGAAAAAGGAACCCTCGTACACTGCTGGTGGGAATGTGAATTGGTGCAGCCACTATGGAAAACAGTATAGAGATTTCTCAAAATATTGAAAATAGAAATAATATATGATCCAGCTATTCCGCTTCTGGGTATTTATCCAAAGAACATGAAAACACTGATTCGAAAAAATATGTGCATCCTTGTGTTCACTGCAGCATTATTCACAATAGCCAAGACTTGGAAGCAACCTCATTGCCCATCAATGGATGAAGGGATAAAGAAGACATAGTATATATATACAATGGAATACAATTCAGCCAAAAAAAAGATGAACTAGTGCCATTTGTGACAACATGGATGGACCTTGAGGGAATTATGCTAAGTGAAGTAAGTCAGACAGAGAAAAACAATTACACTGGGACTTCACTCATATGTGGAAGATAAACGAACAAACACATAGATACAGAGAAGAGATTGGTGGTTACCAGAGGGGCAGAGGTGGGGGGAGGGCGAAAGGGGTAAAGGAGCACATATGTATGGTGACGAATGGCAACTAGACTTTTGGTGGTGAACACAATGCAATCTATACAGATGTCGAAATATAATGATGTACACCTGAAATTTATATAATGTTAACAAACCAATGTGACCTCAATAAAGATAAAAAACCACAATGAGATACCACTTCACACCCATCAGGATGACTAAAATCAAAAAGTCAGATAGTAACAGCTATAGAATAGGATTCGAAGCAACTGAACTCTCATACACTGCTAGTAGGAATGTGAAATGGTGCAACTGCTGTCGAAAACAATCTGGCTGCAGTAAACAATAAAACATTGAATTATCACATGACCAGAAATTCCACACTTAGGTACGTAGCTGAGAAAACTGAAAGAATATATCCACACAAAAACTTGTGTCTGAATGTTTATAGCAGTATTATTCATAATAGCCAAAAGATGGCAACAACCCAAATGTCCGTCAGTGGATGAATGGATAAACAAAATGTGGGTTCTCTACCTAATGGAATATTATTTAGCCATTAAAAGGAATGAAGTACTGACGCGTGCTACAATGTGGATGTACCTTGAAAACGTTAAGCTAAATGAAAGAAACCAGTGACAAAGACCACATGTTATGGTCCATTTATATGAAATATCCACAATAGGTACATATACATATATATCTCTCTCTCTACAGAAAGTAGATTAGCAGTTGCTTAGGGTGATTAGGAGAATGAGGGAAGATCAGGGTGACAGCTAAAGGGTACAGGGTTTCTTTCTGAAGTGATGAAAATGTTCTGAAATGGACTGTGGTGATGATGCACTTATCTGTGAATATACTAAAATTCTTTAAATTGCACAGTAAGAACTTTCACTTCTGAGAAGATCACGTAGACACACTCGCCCTATTCTTCACACTAAGTACAATGAAAACCCTGGACATTACATATAAAACAAACATAAGACTGAAAGGTGGAAAAAAGAAGACAGACCAACTAGGGAATTTGGGACCAATGAATGATGTGATGGTGAATTCTCGGGGTTTTCTTTTTGCCTTATGTATCTCAGACTTGAAGCTGAAGAAGCCAGCCACCTAGAAACATCAATGAGTGCAAACTGAAAAAAAAAACAAAACCCACTCTTTCTAGCCAAAGGACCCAGAAAGGAGCAACCTAGAAAGACAGAAAACATTTAGACAATAGCTGCTCTACTCCAGCCAAATACCACAGAAGATTCTGTGACCCCCATTCCCACCCCTGACAACAAAGGTCAATTAGAGAGCCTCAGGAGACTGTAGTGAAACATCCCCAACACCACACTGGAGTAATATCATATAGTGTCAGAGAAGGCCAAGTAGAAAGCCAAGACTTATCTCTGCCAGCTGGTGTCTAGTCCCCCATCCACACCCACACCACAGTGCCAGTGGAGACTACATGAGGAACCTGGAATTCCATCTCCTCAGCAGTAATGAGGTGCCCCTCCCACTGTCCACTGGGGTAGGTCAGAAGAGGCCTAGGGGAGAACTAGGCCTTTCACCATCACCCAGCAATAGTGAGATCACCCCCACCACTGTTAAGTGGACACCGCCTAGGAAGCCAGAACTCCTACCTCAATCTAGCCAGTAATGAGGATCTCCCCTCCCTGGATGTCAGTGGAGGTTAAGTGGGGAACCTATACTTGTACCTCTACCTGGCCATAATGAGACAGTACTGCCCCCACTTCTCAAATGGAGCTGTGTCACAAAACAGCCAGCTGAAACAGAAAGTTTAAATAAGATTCTTAGTCTCATAACATAATATGAAAATGTCCAGGCTTCAATCAAAAATCATACCAAGAACCAGGAAGGAATCAAACTGAATGAAAAGAAAGTAATAGATACCAACACCAAGTTGACAGAGATTTTAAAGTGACAGTAATAGAAATGCTTCAACAACAATTAGAAGCATAGTTAAAACGAATGAAAAATAGAAAGTCTCAACAAAGAAATGGAAGATACAAAGAAGAACTTAATGGAAATTTTAGAACTGAAAATATAAGAACTGTGAAATAAAAAGCTCAGTAGATGGGCCCAGTAACAGAGTCAGGTAGAGATGGGGATACGGAAGAATGAATCAGTAAACTAGAAAGATAGAACAGTAAAAATTAATCTGAACAGCAGAGAGAGAATAGACTTAAAGACAATGAACAGAGCATCAGGGACCTGTGGGACTATGACAAAATATCTAAGATTTCTGTTGTCTGAATCCCAGAAGGAGAGGAGAAAGAGGTTGGGTCTGAAAATTACTTGAAAAAATAATGTTGAAAACTTCTTGAGTTTGACAAGAGAAATAAAGCTAATAAAACTATAGATGGAAGAAACTGGGTGAAACCCAAATAGGATAAGTCAAAAGAAATTCATACTAAGACACATTATAATTAAACTCCTGGAAACTAAAGACAAAAAAAAATCTCAAAAGCATCCAGAGAAAAATTACCTTCCCTATAAGGGGAAAACAATTAGAATGGTAGTGAATTTCTCATCAAAAACTATGTTGGTGAGAGGAAGTGACATAATATTTTCCAAAAGCTGAAAGAAAAAGAACTGTCAACCTAGAATCCTATAGCTAACGAAGGAATGAAGTGAAACATTCTCAGATGAAGGAAAACTTAGAGAACTTGTTGCCAGCAGACCTACCCTAAAAGAACCACTAGAAGTTGTTCTATTAACAGAAAGGAAAAGATAGAAGGAACCTTGCAACATCAGGAAGAGAGAGCATGGCAAGAAAAAATATGGGTGAATACACTAGGCTTTACTTCTCCTCTTGAGTTTTCTTCATTATGTTTGTTTGATGGTTGATGCAAAAATTATTTCACTATTTGATATGTTTCTAAATGAAAATATTCATGGCAATTATATTACAAACAGGGGAGGATAAAGGGACATAAAGTGAGGTAGAGTTTCTGTATTTCACTCAAACTGGTAAAATGACAACATCACTAGACTGTGATAAGTTATATGCATATAGTATAATGCCAAGAGCAACCACTCAAAACCGTTTACCAAATGATACTCTCAAAAAATGATAGATAAATAAGAATGGAATTCTAGGAAATGTTCAAGTAACCCAAAGGAGGCAAGAAAAATAAAACAGAGGAAAAAAAACAGAGAAAATAAACAGAAAACAAAAAATAAAACGACAGACTTAAACCCTAACATATCAATCATCACATGAAATATAAATGGTCTAAATATACCAATTAGCTTCTAGAGATCAAGATGGCGGCATAAGCAGACTCAGAACTCACCTCCTCCCGTGGACCCAGCCAATTTACAACTACTCGTGGAAAAATTACCCCTGAGACAGAACTGAAAACTGGATAAGAGGAACTCCTGCAACAACGGACAATCCTAACTGAGGTAGAAGAGGCAAAGACACCCTTCTGGAGAGGAAAAACATCGCCTTCACAAGCCGCCAGCTTCACGGCTGCCCGGGAGCAGCTCATAGGTACACAGCCCTCCCTGGAGGCACGGGGCCCTGAGCCGGAGAGCGCCCCCGCCGTGGGCATTTTGTGGACCCAGCACAATCGAGACCAGCGGCATAATATCTGACTTTGCCTGCTACTAAAACATTGGGGAGTAACCCCAGAAAACCCGGTTCACAAAGAAACTAAAACCGGCTCTTAAAGGGCCCACGCGCAAACTCACCCATTTCAGAAAGCATCCTAAAATCACCAGAAAGAAAGGTGCACAGTGCTGTGGTAAAAAGAGACTAACCTAATAGGCCCTGAGTGCATCTCCGTGAGGGGTGAGACCTCTCCAGGGACTGGGACATTGGTGATGGCCATTGTTGTGGCCTGGTGTGGGCGTGCTGACACAGACACCATTGGAGTTCTCCCTGAGGCCTGCTAGCCCAGGGTCTGCCCCACCCGCTAGAGCACCGATTTAATCCAGCTCAGCCAGGGCAGGCAGCCCACCCTAGAGACTGGCCCCACCCAACAACAAGCCCTCAGGCAACTTGTGGGCCTGCATAGATTGGTGACTGGATTCTCTGCAGCCTGGCAACTGAGCCAACTTTAGCGGGGCAGGGTGTGCACAAGGAGCGGGCGGAGAGTGTGGGGCAGTGGCAGAGTATGTGGGGCTCCCGCCGTGGAGAGACTGGGTCCGCTTGGGGAGGTCGGGGTGCTCACGGGGCAGGACTGTGTTGACTGTGTGTGTGGACCTGTGGGCGGCAGGGCTTGTCAGCTGCAGAAGACTTGTGCTTCTCAAAGACCCACATAGGGGGTTTGCCCCACCTTCCAAAGCCTGAAACAATTGGGTGCTCCTGTGCCTGAGGCCAGCCCCACCCAGCTGCAGTCCTCAGAGAGCTGACAAGAGACCTAATAGGCTACAGGCTTACAGCAATTGTAAGGCCCTGAGCCTAACAACCTGCCACGCTGGGGGCCTACTCACTTAAAAGAAATACTGCAACACAAATGTGGTATTAGAACTTGCAGCCAACTGTGCTGGGGTTCCCCACACCTGATAAAGAGACTGAAGGGCCCACAACAACTACAAGCAGCTGAGCATTGCAACAGCTGGCCAGGAGCATAACTCAGCCTCCCTGGGCGCCTACAGGGAGAGCAAACAGGCCACAACAGAAGGACACACGTAGCCCACATAGGGGTCACCCCTGGAACATTGAGAACTGAGGGAAGGACACTGGAAGCCTCCTAAGGCATCACTTACATAAGGTCACCTATCCAAGAGCAGGAGACCTAGCTGACCTACCTAATACGTAGATACAAGCACAGGGAAAGAGGCAAAATGAGGAGGCAAAAGAATACATTCCAAGTAAGGGAACAGGACAAAACCCCAGAAAAGGAACTAAGTGAAACAGAAATGAGCAACCTACCTGACAGAGAGTTCAAACTAAGAGTGTTAAGGATGCTCACTGATCTGGGGAGAAGAATAGATGAACTCAGTGAGAATGTCAACAAAGAAATGGAAGATATAAAAAAGCCAATCAGAAATGAAGAATACAATACTGGAAATGAAAAATTCATTAGAGGGACTCAAAAGCAGAGTAGAGGATACAGAAGAACAGATCTGTGAGCTGGACGAAAGACTAGAAGAAATTACTGAAGATGAACAGGTAAAAGAGAAAAGAATTAAAAAGAGTGAGGACCATCTAAGGGACCTCTGGGACAACATCAGGCGCACTAACATCCGTGTTATAGGTGTCCTGGAAGGAGTAGAGCGAGACAAGGGGGTAGAGAATCTATTTCAAGAAATAATAGATGAAAACTTCCCTAACCTAAGGAAGGAAACAGACATCCAGGTACAGGAAGCACAGAGAGCCCCAAACAAGATAAACCCAAAGAGGCCCACACCAAGACACATCATAATCAAAATGTCCAGAATTAAAGATAAAGAGAGAATCCTAAAAGGCGCAAGAGAATGTCAAGTTACATACAAAGGAAACCCCATAAGGCTATCAGCTGACTTCTCAGCAGAAACCTTACAGGCTAGAAGAGAATGGCACGATATATTTAAAATGCTAAAAGGAAAAAACTTACAGCCAAGAATACTCTACCCAGCAAGGTTATCATTCAAAATGGAAGGAGAGATCAAAAATTTCCCAGACAAGCAGAAATTAAAGGAGTTTGTCACCAAGAAACCAGTGCTACAAGAAATGTTAAAGGGACTGATTTAAGGGGAAAAGAGAAGACCACAAATAGGAAAAATTATCTATTTCCATGCTAAGAACGTAATGGATACAAATGCACAAAAAAGAGGTTAGATATGATATCAAAAACATAAAAGGAGGGAGGAGGGGAGTTAGAGTACAGCTTTCAGACAGAGGTCAAACTAACGTGACCATCAATTCTGTATAGAAGAAGAAAGGAACAGAGAAGGACTGCTAAAACACTGAGAAAAAAAAAGTTAAAAAGTGGCAGTAAGTACATACTTATCAATAGCTACTTTACTTTTTTTCTTTTTTTTTTTGTGAGGTAGATCAGCCCTGAGCTAACATCCGTGCTAATCCTCCTCTTTTTGCTGAGGAAGACTGGCTCTGAGCTAACATCCATTGCCAATCCTCCTCCTTTTTTTTCCCCAAAGCCCCAGTAGATAGTTGTATGTCATAGTTGCACATCCTACTAGTTGCTGTACGTGGGACGTGGCCTCAGCATGGCAGGAGAAGCAGTGCGTCGGTGCGCGCCCGGGATCCGAACCCGGGCCGCCGGTAACGGAGCACACGCACTTAACCGCTAAGCCACGGGGCCGGCCCTCAATAGCTACTTTAAATGTCAATGGACTAAATGCTCCAATTAAAAGGCATAGGGTGGCGGACTGGATAAAAAAACAAGACCCATATATATGCTGCATACAAGAGACACACTTCAGACCTAAAGACACTCACAAACTGAAAGTGAAGGGATGGAAAAAGATACTCCACGCAAATGGCAATGAAAAGAAAGCTGGGGTAGCAGTACTCATATCAAACAAAATAGACTTTAAAACAAAAACTGTAAAAAGAGACAAAGAAGGGCATTACATAATGATCAAGGAAACAATCCAACAAGAGGATGTAACACTTGTAAATATCTACGCACCCAATGTAGGTGCACCTAAATATATAAAGCAATTATTAACAGACATAAAAACAGAAATAGACAGTAACACAATAATAGTAGGGGACTTTAACACTCCACTTACACCAACGGATAGATCATCCAAACAGAAGATCAATAAGGAAACATTGGCCTTAAATGACACACTAGAACAGATGGACCTAGTAGATATATACAGAGCATTCCATCCAAAAACCGAAGAATACACGTTCTTTTCAAATGCACATGAAACATTCTCCAGGATTGATCACATATTAGGCTACAAAACAAGTCTCCATAAATTTAAGAAGATTGAAATAATACCAAGCATCTTTTCTGACCACAACGGTATGAAACTAGAAATCAACTATAGGAAGAAAATCAGAAAAACCACAAATACGTGGAGATTAAACAAAATGCTACTAAACAACGACTGGATTAACGAAGAAATCAAAGAAGAAATCAAAAAATACCTGGAGACAAATGAAAATGAAAATATGACATGCCAGAATTTATGGGATACAGCAAAAGCAGTTCTAAGAGGGAAGTTTATAGCGATACAGGCCTATCTCAACAAACAAGAAAAATCTCAAACAATCTAACACTGCACCTAAAGGAACTGGAAAAAGAAGAACAAACAAAGCCCCAAATCAGTAGAAGAAGGGAAATAATAAAAATCAGAGCAGAAATAAATGAAATAGAGACCAAAAAACCAATAGAAATAATTAATAAAACCAAGAGCTGGTTCTTTCAAAAGATCAACAAAATTAACAAACCTTTAGCTAGATTCACCAAGAAAAAAAGAGAGAAGGCACAAATAAGTAAAATCAGAAATGAAAGAGGAGAGGTTACAACGGACACCTCAGAAATACAAAAGATTATAAGAGAATACTATGAAAAGCAATATGCCAACCAATTCAACAATCTGGAAGAGATGGATAAATTCTTAGAATCATACAACCTTCCAAAACTGGATCAAGAAGAAGTAGAGAATTTGAATAGACCAATCACCAGTAAGGAGATAGAAACAGTAATCACAAACCTCCCGAAAAATAAAAGTCCAGGACCAGACGGCTTCCCTGGTGAACTCTACCAAACATTCAAAGATGACTTAATACCTATCCTTTTCAAACTCTTCCAAAAAATTAAAGAGGGGGGGAAGCTCCCTAACTCATTCTACGAAGCCAACATTACCCTGATACCCAAACTAGACAAGGACAACACAAAAAAAGAAAATTACAGGCCAATATGACTGATGAACATCGATGCAAAAATCCTCAACAAAATACTAGCAAATCGCATACAACAATATGTTAAAAAGATTATACACCATGATCAAGTGGGATTTATTCCAGGGATGCAGGGATGGTTTAACATTCGCAAATCAATCAACATAATACACCACATTAATAAAATGAAGAATAAAAATCACGTGATCATCTCAATAGATGCAGAGAAAGCATTTGACAAGATACAACATCCATTTATGATAAAAACTCTGAATAAAATGGGTATAGAAGGAAAGTACCTCAACATAATAAAGACCATATATGAGAAACCCACAGCTAATATCATCCTCAATGGTGAAAAACTGAAAGCTATCCCTCTAAGAACAGGAACCAGACAAGGATGCCCACTGTCACCACTCCTATTTAACATAGTACTGGAAGTCCTAGCCAGAGCAATCAGGCAAGAGAAAGAAATAAAAGGGATCCAAATGGGAAAGGAAGAAGTGAAACTGTCACTATTTGCAGATGACATGATTTTATATATAGAAAACCCTAAAGAATCCACCAGAAAACTTTTAGAAGTAATAAACGAATATGGTCAAGTTGCAGGATACAAAATCAACATACAAAAATCAGTTGCATTTCTGTACACTGACAATGAAGTAGCAGAAAGAGAAATTAAGAATAGCATCCCATTTACAATTGCAACAAAAAGAATAAAATACCTAGGAATAAACTTAACCAAAGAGGTGAAAGATCTGTACACCGAAAACTATAAAACATTTCTGAAAGAAATTGAAGAAGACACAAAGAAATGGAAAGATATTCCGTGCTCTTGGATTGAAAGAATTAACATAGTTAAGATGTCCATACTTCCTAAAGCCATCTATAGATTCAATGCAATCCCTATCAAAGTTCCAACAACATTTTTCACAGAAATAGAACAAAGAATCCTAAAATTTATATGGAACAACAAAAGACCCCGAATAGCTAAAGGAATCCTGAGAAAAAAGAACAAAGCTGGAGGTATCACACTCCCTGATTTCAAAATATACTACAAAGCTATAGTAACCAAAACAGCATGGTACTGGCACAGAAATAGACACACAGATCAATGGAATAGAATCGAAAGCCCAGAAATAAACCCACACATCTATGGACAGCTAATCTTTGTTAAAGGAGCCAAGAACGTACAATGGGGAAAAGAAATCTCTTCAACAAATGGTGTTGGGAAAACTGGATAGCCGCATGCAAAAAAATGAAAGTAGACCCTTACCTTACACCATACACAAAAATTAACTCCAAATGGATTAAAGACTTGAATGTAAGACCTGAAACTGTGAAACTTCTAGAAGAAAACATAGGCAGTACGCTCTTCGACATCGGTTTTAGCAACATCTTTTCAAACACCATGTCTGACCGGGCACGAGAAACAATAGAAAAAATAAACAAATGGGACTACATCAAACTAAAAAGCTTCTGCACAGCAAAGGAAACCATCAACAAAACGAAAAGACAACCTAACAATTGGGAGAAGATATTTGCAAACCATACATCTGATAAGGGCTTAATCTCCAAAATATATAAAGAACTCATGCATCTCAACAACAAAAAAAACTACCAACCCAATTAAAAAATGGGCAAAAGACCTGAACAGACATTTCTCCAAAAAAGGTATACAGATGGCCAACAGGCACATGAAAAGATGTTCAAAATCACTAACTCTCAGAGCAATGCAAATCAAAACTAAAATGAGATATCACCTCACGCCCGTCAGAATGGCTATAATTAACAAGACAGGAAACAACATGTGTTGGAGAGGATGTGAAGAGAAGGGAACTCTCATACACTGCTGGTGGGAGTGCAAACTGGTGCAGCCACTATGGAAAACAGTATGGAGAGTCCTCAAAAAATCAAGGATAGAACTACCATATGATCCAGCTATTCCACTGCTGGGTATTTATCCAAAGAACTTGAAAACACCAATTTGTAAAGGTACATGCACCCCTGTGTTCATTGCAGCGGTAGTCACGATAGCCAAGACTTGGAAGCAACCTAAGTGCCCATCAAGGGACGAATGGATAAAGAAGCTGTGGTATATATACACAATGGTATACTACTCAGCCATAAGAAACGATGAAATCCAGCCATTTGTGACAACATGGATGAACATTGAGGGTATATTGCAAAGTGAAACAAGTCAGAGGGAGAAGGTCAAATACCGTATGATTTCCTTCATTAAGTAGTAGATAATAACAACAATAAACAAACACATAGGGACAGAGATTGGATTGGTGGTTACCAGAGTGGACGGGGGGAGGGAGGAGGGTGAAAGGGATAATTCGGTACATGTGTGAGGTGATGGGTTGTAATGAGTATTTTGGTGGTGAACATGATGTAATCTATGCAGAAATAGAAGTATAATGATGTACACCTGAAATTTTTACAATGTTATAAACCAATGTTACTGCAATAAACAAAAAATTTTAATAAATAAATAAATATACCAATTAAAAGTTGGCGGAGTGGATTGAAAAACATGACCCACCTATATGCTATAAAAGAAACTCACTTCAAATATAACAATTTAGGCTGGTAGAAAGTAATAGGATGGAGAAAGTTATATTGTGCAAACATTAATCAAAGGAAAGCCGGAGTGGCTACAGTAATATTAGATAAGGTAGACTTTAGAGCAAAGAGAATTACCAGAGACAAGGGACATTATGTAACGATAAAAGAGTCACTCCACCAAGAAAACAGCAATCCTAAATTTGTGTGCAGCAAACAACAGAACTGCAAAATATGTGAAGCAAGGCTGATAGAACTGAAAGGAGAAATAGACAAATCCACAATTATAGATGGAGACTTCACCCCTCTCTCAACAACTGAGAGAAGAACTAGACAGAAAATCAGCAAGTATGTAGAACTCAGCAACACCGTCAACCACCAGGATCTAATTGACATTTATAGAATGCTCCACCCAACAACATCAGAACATTCTTTTCAAGTGCCCGTGGAACATGTCCCAAGATAACTATAGATTGGGCCATAAAACAAATGTCAGCAAATTTAAAGACTTTAAGTGATACAGTATGTTTTCCAACTATAGTGGGATCAAACTTGAAATCATTAACAGAAAGATAACAGGAAAATGTCCAAACACTTGGAAACGTTACATACTGTATAATTCCATTTATATAAGATTTTTGAAATGACAGTTTTGGTAGTAAAGAACAGATTAGTTTATTGCCAGGGGTTAAGGAGAGGATAGAATAGGAGGGAAGTGAGTATGGCTCATGTAACAGGGCAACATCCTTGTGGTAATGAAAATGTCTGTCTCTTACCCATATCAGTGTCAGTATCCTGGTTGTAATATATTTTGTAATATTTTTATTCTTAACATTTGTAATAGGTTTTGCATTGGGGGAATCTGGGTAAAAGAAACATGGGATCTCTTTTTATTATTTCTTAAAACTTCATGTGAATCTACCATTATCTCTAGATTAAAAGTTTAATTAAAAAAATAGAGATCAGCAAGTGTTAGAGAAGTGTTTACAGCAAAGGAACACTAAACTGAGACTTTCTCCTTTACATAATCAGAGAATTGACTTAAAAATAAATAACTTTCTCACCAAAACAAAACAACAAAAAGCTGCACTAAGATACCATTTTTTCCCTATCAGATTAGCAAAGGTCATAAAGTTTGACAATAGATTTGAGCAGATGTGAGGGAAACAGGTACTGCATACACTCTTGGCGCCATCTGTGGAGAGCACTTTGGTAGTGGGTTTCAAAATGAGAAGTGCACGTGCCCTTTGACTTCAAGTTCCACTTTTGACTATTTGTCCTACAGATCTACTTTCAGAAATGCAATATGATGTGTTCAGTGTTATTCCCTGCACCATTGACTGTAATAGCAAAAGATTGGAAACAGCCTAAATATCCTTCAAGTAGAGGACTAGTTAAGTTATTGTTTATCAAGAAAATGGACTTCTTTGAATCCATGAAAACAAAAAAATGAGGAAGCTCTTTACTTACAAACAAGGAGTATTTTTCAGGATGTTTCAAGTGCAAAAAAGCCAAGTGGAGAACATTGTATATGCACACTGTGTGTGTATACACACATATATATAAAAATTTACTTGGATATACAGAGAACAGTTTTGGATGGATACTTGAGAAATTGCTTTCTGGGAGGGGAACTGAGTAGCTGGAGACGAGAGATATGGAAGGAAGAATTTTGAATTTTTACTTATGTGAATGTATTACTGAGTCAAAAAAGTAAATTTAAAAATATTATAAGTGATTGAGGCAATTTCGTGGTAATGGCATAAAAACTAATTTGTTACTCGTATGTTTAGCCTTTAGTAACTGATATTGATAGTTGAGACATGTTTAGCTCACATGGTGCAGAGATTTGTTTCTATAATTCTCCACTTTTTCAGATATTCAGATTTTATTATTTAAAAGCATATGCATAAGTAGTTTCTCTGAGTAGAGAGATACAAGCAATATTTAAATTTTGTTTCTTCTTTTCTTTCCAATGTGTCTTTAATTTTCTACAATGAACACAAGTTGCTGGCTTCTGTGCATTGCACAAGTCCGGAGAATATCATCCAAGGCAATGATCCTGATATTAGCATGTATAATATTTATAATCAGGAGAAAAGATGTTTAAATATCTTTGCACAGATTAGTTTGTACTTTTTTAATGTATTTGAAGTGTAGTTAAGTTCTGCATTTTTATATTTTTGTTCTGGGCTATGATAGGTGCCAATAATTAGGAAGCCAGTTGTGATGTGTAAATATGACATACCTAATTAATAATTTTGTCAAAGTGACATTACTGTTTTTACTCTTCCCCAGATCATTTCCAGTCCTGATTTTTCCCACTTGATTTTTGCTCTCTGGCCTTGGTGTCTCCCCATAGCCTTTATAATTTACCATTAACACCTAGTAGCCTAACAAAAGATGTATAGTACACAGCAGTTGATTTCTTTCCTAATTAACTCCTACTAATTAGAAATCCTCAAATACTTAATAAAAACATACCAGTGTGAACAGAGCAGCTCTAACTAATAATTCTGGATTGAGCATTGGTTGATAACATGCAAAAGACTTTGTTGTCCATGTTTTGCAAAGTGAGAAATTGGAATCTTTTTCAGTAGTAAATTTTTGAGTTTTGTTTAGTTGATTAATATTATGTGTCTCTTCATTGCTTCTAGGTAAATCTTACAAACCATTGCGGTTTCATGGGAGGACTACAAAAAAACAAAAGCACTGGATTGACCACACCATATTTTGCTACCTCTACAGTAGAAGTAATATTTCATGTATCAACAAGAATGCCTTCTGATTCTGATGACTCTTTGACGAAAAAAGTAAGTGCTGAGAAAAAAAGTTCTCCGAATTTTAAAATCCTAGTAATGAAGAAAATTAATACGTAAAATATGTAAGGAAGTAATGTAATTGATCAAGCACTATTTCTGAGTACTCCACGCTTCACCCAATACTGTCTTCAGAAACAGGATTGTTGTACAGCAAACTGTGTTCCTTACTGATATGATTGAAGGTTATAGTCTTAACAAAGGATTTGTCTGCAAGAAAATGGGGATATGACAAATTGAAAAACTTCTTCATATGTTCAAACTGGTGAAATTATATTTCAAGCCCCTTCACACATGGATAGATATAATGTTTATATTGATTGAGGGAGAGGAAAAAAATAAACTGTAAATTATTATAAAGCACTTAAAATATAGCATGCTTTATTGTAAATTTTCACAAACTAATATAGCAGATAAAATGAGATATCGTTAATTAAAATAAAGTTTACTCCCTTAGAATTTATGAGAGATATAATGGAACGGTTTTGATGACCGTTCTTGATCTTTTAAAACCTGCACCACCAATTTGCTCTCCTGGCACCTCCATTCAAAACTTATTCGAGTGACCCGCAGAGATACCTCAGAGTACAGTTGTATGTATTCAATCCGTGTTTGGTTTTGTTAGGGAGAAACATTTTTAAGAGTAAAACCTTGTCCGTCGTTTCTTTTCTTTACCTTCTCCTCCTTCTCTCTCTCTTTCTCCTCCTCTTCTTCCTCCTCAGTTTACTCAAAACTACTGCTGAATGTAACCAACTTAATATCATAGGTCATTTTGCTTGATAGGCTGATGCCCGATATCAGAGCTCTTCACACTTCATTAACAAGCTGTGAAAACAGTGTTATTCTCATTCTTTTGAAAAGGAACTTCAAAACTCCTCTCAAGTATTTTATAAGATTGATTTAACACCCTTGATGTCTTTTGTTTACATTTTAGAATACTGTTGGAAACTGCCTATTAAATGAGTATGGTTAGTAAAACTAATACATGAATGCTAATTAGATTGGAATGAGGAGTAAACGTGGGAGTAATTGATAAATGTAGGAAAGTACATTCAGTAACAGGTTTGCTAAAGAATTGCTTGGCGTGTAGTATTTAGAAGTACAAAATGAGCCATGAATACTGACAAGAAGACAGTGAAGAGTTGGATTGGAGTAAAAAACTTCAATTAAGCACTTTCTTCCATCAACTCATTTTAAATCTGTATGAAAATAAGCCATACTCAAAATAGAGACAATTGTGAGTATAGTGCAAAAAGATAAATAATTTTAATCCTTAAGAACTTGGCAGTGACTCATATTTTTCATTTTCATGGCTCCATGGATACAACTTTTAAATCCTAGAGCAGAGTATAAAATTAATATTATCTTAAATTGCAAACATAAGCACAGAACAAAGTGCATCATTTTTTGTTAAAATGCTTTTTTTAAAAAAAGAAAATTGTCAGGATATTTTTACTTCACTATAGTAAATCTTATAATTATATAGTACTTGAAATTTTATTCCTGCAGCCTTTGTAGAAATGTCAAATAAGTAAGATTTCTTATCTCCTTCAAAACAATCACAAGAGTTTGTCCTTAATTATTTAAGAAGAATCTGAAATGGATGTTTAACAATCCATTATCATAACAAAATTAATTTGGGAAATGATAACACTATTTAAGAATTATTAAATAGTTGAGTTGTAATTAAAATTATACCCTTAAATGGTGCAATTTTTAAGTACTGGATTTATTAGAGAATTTTGAGGGATTAAACTTTGAACATTAATAGTTTTATTCATCTATAAGTATGGAAAGAGTTTTTTTTTATTGTGGTAAAATAACATAATATTTACTATTTTAACAATTTTCAAATATACAGTTAATTGGCATAAAGTACACTTACAGTGTTGTACAACCATCACAAGTATCCATTTCTAAACTTTTTCATTTTCATTTAGTTCAAAATATTTTTTATTTTCTTTTGAGAATTCTCTGACCTGTATGTTATTTAGAAGTGTGTTGTTTAATCGCCAAGTATTTTGAGGTTTTTCCAGCAATCTTTCTGTTATTGATTTCTAGTTTAATTCCATTGTGGTCTGAAAGCAGACGTTGTATAATTTCTATTCTTTTATGTTTGTTAAAGTGTATTTTATGGCCCAAATGTAGCCTTTCTGGTGACTCTTCCATGTGAGTCTGGGAAAAATGTGTAATCTGCTATTTAAGTAGTCTTTGAATGTCAGTTATATCCAGTTGATTTATGGAGCTTTTGAGTTTAACTATATCCGTACCAATTTTCTGCCTGCTGGATGTCTCCATTTCTGATAGAGAGGTATTGAAGTCTCCTACCATAATAGTGGATTCTTCTATTTTTCCTTATAGTTCTATCAGTTTTTGCCTTATGTATTTTGACACTCTGTTGTTAGGTGCATATTTGTTAAGAATTGGTTATGTGGTCTTGGATACTGACTCCTTTATCTTCAGGTAGTGCCCTTCTTTATCCTTGATACTTTCCTTGCTCTGAAGTCTTCTCTATTTAAAATTAATATAGCTATTCCCACTGTCTTTTTATTGGTGTTAGCATGGTATATCTTTCTCCATCCCTTTACTTTTAATCTGTATATGTCTTTGTATTTAAAGTGAGTTTCTTGTAGACAGCATATAGTTGGGTCTGGTTTTTTTGATCCATTCTGATAATCTTTGTCTTTTAATTGTGATGTTTAGACCATTGACATTTAAAGTGGTCTTTGATACAGTAGGATTAATATCTACCATATTTATTACTATTTTCTATTTTTTTACCCTTGTTCTTTGTTCTATTTTTGTATTTCACACTTTTTCTGCCTTTTGTGGTTATAATTGAGCATTTTATATGATTTTGTTTTCTATCCTTTCTTAGTGTATCAATTAGACTTTTCTTTTTTAACTTTTTTTAGTCATCGCCCTAGAGTTTGTACTATACATTTACAACTAACCCAAGTCTACTTGCAAATAACACTGTATTGCTTCATGGATAGGGCAAGTACCTTATAGTAACACAATATGCCTAATTCTTCCCTCCTATCCCTCGTATCATTGCTATCGTTCATTTCACTTATACATAAGCATACATAATTAAGTAATTTTTGCTATTATTATTTTCTTAACAATCAAATATATTGTTGCAATTACTGATTCTCTGATGCTCTTCTTTTCTTTATGTAGATCTGAATTTCTAACGTATATCATTTTACTTTTCTCTGAAGAACTACTTTGAACATTTTTTGTAAGGCAGCTCTCTTGGCAACAAATGCCCTGAATTTTTGTTTGTCTGAGACAGTCTTTATTCTCCTTTACTTTTGAAGGATAATTTTGCAGGGTACAGAATTCTAGGTTGGTAGTTTTTTCTCCCAGCACTTTAAATATTTCACTCCACTCTCTTCTTGCTTGCATGGTTTCTGAGGAGAAGTCAGATATAATTTTTATCTTTGCTTCTGTATAGATTAAATGTTTTTTTCCTCTGCCTTCTCTCAAGACTTTTCTTTTTCTGTGATTTTCTAAAGTTTGAACATGATATGCCTAGGTGTAGTTTTTTGGGCATTTATCCTGGTTAGTGTTCTCTGAGCTTCCTGTATCTGTGGTTTGGTGTGTGACATTAATTTGGAGCAATTCTCAGTCATTATTGCTTCAGATATAGCTTCTGTACCTTACTGTCTTTCTTCTCCGTCTTATATGTATGTTACACTTTTTGTAGTTGTCCTACAGTTCTTGGATATGCTATTCTGGTTTTTTTTCTCTTTGCTTTTCAGTTTTAGAAGTTTCTGTTGTTATATTTTTAAGCCCAGAGAGTCTTTCTTGATCATGTTCAGTTCATTAATGAGCTCATCAAGAGTATTCTTCATTTCAGTTACATTGTTTTCTATCTCTAGCATTTATTTTTGATTCTTTTTGAGAATTTCCATCTTTCTGCTTACATTATCCATCTGATCTTGCATGTTGTCTACTTTTCCCATTAGAGCTCTTAGCATATTAATCATAGTTGTAATTCCAGCATCCCTGCCAGATATGACTCTGGTTCTGATGCTTCTTCAGTCTCTCAGAGTTGTCCACACTGAGGCTCTAGCAGTTTGTCAATACAGGGCAGGTTTTCCTACCCTGGCACTGGTTCCTACAGAGGTTTCTGCTCCGTTACATTATTATTCTGCCTGTCTGCCTAATTTTGGTGGCAGCGGTTTACACTGTAACTTCATTTATCGGACGTAAGAAGAGTAGTTATTTTTCAGTTTGTTCAGGTTCTTATTTATTGTTAGGACAGAGTGGTGACTTCTAAGCTCCTTACATGCCAGACTGGAAACTGAAAGACCCAGAACTTTATCCTTTCAAACAGAAACTCTGTACCTATTAACAAGCCCCTGGTGACCTCTAATCTATTTTCCGTCTTTATGAATTTGAAGTGAATACTGTATGATTCCACTTCTAGGTACCTCATGTAAGTGGAATCATGCAGTATTTGTCTTTTTGTGTCTGTATTATTTCACTTAGGATAATGTTTTCAAGATTCATCCATACTGTAGCATGTATCAGAATTTCATTCCTTTTTATGGCTGAATAATATTCCATTATATGTATACACCACGTGTCATTTATCCATTCATCTATCGACGGACACTGTTATTTCCACTTTTTGGCTATTGTGAATACTGCTGCAGTGAACGTTGTTGTGTGAGTATCCTTTGATACACTAAAGTTTTAAGTTTGATGAAATCCACTTTATTTTTTTCTTTGTTGCTCTGTTTTTGGTGTCAGTTCAAGAAATCATTGCCAAATCCAGTGTCATGAGGATTTTTAAGCGTTTTATAGTTTTAGCTTTTACATTTAAGTTTTTGATCCATTTTTAGTTAATTTTTGTATATGGTATGAGATAAAGGTCCAAATTCATTCTTTTGCATGTGGCTATCCAGTTTTTCCAGCATCATTTGTTGAAAAGACTAAGCTTTCCCTCACTGAATGATCTTTGCACCCTTGTCAAAAATCAATTGGCCATATATGCAAGAGTTTTTTTCTGGGCCCTCTATTCTATTCCATTGGTCTCAGTGTCTGTCCTTTTGCTTTAATTAAATGCTTTAATTACTGTATCTTTGTAGTAAGTTTTTTTTTTTTTTAAATTTATTTATTTTTTCCCCCAAAGCCCCAGTAGATAGCTGTATGTCATAGCTGCACATCCTTCTAGTTGCTGTATGTGGGACGTGGCCTCAGCATGGCCAGAGAAGTGGTGCGTCGGTGCGTGCCCGGGATCCGAACCCGGGCCGCCAGCAGCGGAGCGCACACACTTAACCGCTAAGCCACGGGGCCGGCCCATGTAGTAAGTTTTGAAATTAGCTAATGTTAGTCCTACAACTTTTTCTTTTTCAAGATTGTTTTTACTACTCAAGCTCTCTTGAGACTCTGTATGAGTTTTAGGATTGGTTTTTCTATTTCTGAAAAAAACTTTGTTGGGATTTTGATAGTGTTTGCATTGAATCTTTGGATCACTTTGGGTAGTATTGTCATCTTAACAATAGTAAGCCTTCTAATCCATGAACATGGGATATCTTTTCATATACTTGTGTAGTCTTTAATTTCTGTTAGCAATGTTTTGTAGTTTTCAGCCTACAAGTCTTTCTCCTTCTTGGTTAAATTTATCCCTAAGTATTTTATTCTTTTTGATGAAATTGTTTTTATAATTTCCTTTTGAATTGTTCATTGTTAGTATAAAGAAATACAAGTGATTTTCATGTGTTACTTTTGTGTCATGGAACTTTGCTGAATTCATGTATTGGCTCTAACAGTTTTTTTGTGGAGTCATGTTTTCTTCATATAAGATTATGTTTTTTCAGTGTTTCTGTGGAGGAACAAGAGCGTGGAACTTCCCTCGTCCACCATTTTGCTGACATCACACCTTAAAAAAATGTGTTGATTTAATTTTTCCTTTAAGCTGATTAATTCCAAACTAAAATTATAAGATAATTTACCAAGTGGGAAAGTTCTAGTATTTTTTCCAATTATTTAACAAGGAGAAAAAACACAGGCAATTTCATGGCATAATATTCTAATTGTTTAATATTGAGATGCCAGAAGTATTATAACTTTTTTAAATGTGAGCATATGTTTATAATTTTTAAAAATTTTATAATGTAAGCATGTATATTATTTTACTTGTTAAAATAATTATACCTATTTTATTGAAGAAAATTACCCTAGCTAGATAGACTTTTTTACTTAAAGCAATTTAAAGGGTTTATTTGTTTGTTTTAGTGAGAAAATTTCAAAATGTCACTGCTTTGCCGTGTATAGTACCTGCCATATAAAGGTGAAACCCGTCAACATTGTAGACAGTCTGTAATAAAGCAGTGTCATTTGGCGAGGTATAGTTCTCTTATTTTCTCGAGCAGTGATTTAAATCAGTTTAAGGAAAATCTCATCTATCAAAGTTGGGAGTAAATTGAACCAACATTTCATGTAATTCAGTAGAAAGGAAATATTTACCTGCCCTCATAATTCAGTATAGCTATTCTAAACCTTCTTTTCATAGCAATCAAAAAAACATAACATTATTTCTCTGTATACTGAGTTTTCCTTTTCCCTATTCTGTGTGACTCTTGTCTGTAATCTGTCTTCAGAGTCCTAGTATGTAAGCTTTTGCTAAGTAACAGGCTTATATTTTAGCTCTGTTACAGTATCAGTTTCTTTTTAATAAAAGGTTAAATGTTTAAACTTAATCTTAAAAACCAGTTGTCTTATACCAGTTCTCCTTAATAAAAAATCACTTTCTGTATTGGTATTTTTTCTCCTGAATTTAATAAATTCCACATTAGTGGTAATAAGTTGAGGCCTAGAACATGTGTCCTATTACAGATGAACAATTGGATATCATTAGGTTGTCCCCCTTTCCTTTGTACATATATCTTTAGGTGTGTTAATCCATTCAGTAGACACATTAATGAGCACTGGTTGAAGTGTAATATTGGAGGAAGTAAGGCTCCTTGACCTCAGCATGGAGTTTAATACCTATAATTAAATTATATAGTCGACAGTCAGTATAAAGAAATAGCCATGCCTCTGGCAAGCTAGAATTATTTATGACTCTGGTTCTTTGTTTTAAACTTGATAGGAGAAAATCATTTATATCTATTTTAGAGAAACTGATTTTAGTTCTCACTTTTTGTTTAGAATATCATGTGATGATTTTATAAATTATTTTTAAGCATTTTATTTTCTCAGAATGAGAGATAAATGTTCTTCAACCTGTTTTAAGTGTAGTATTTCACTTCTTATGAAGAGAAGCTTTTTCAAGGCTCAAGACAGTATCAGCAGAATTTTTACAACGTAGATTATACTTTTTGAACAAATTAACCAAACATTCAGTCTAACAAAGTAGTCTCTCTCAGAAATATACTACCATATTGAAAATCCTGATATAACCCCAGTCCAAGCCATGTGTTCTGTAAATTTTCTCTACCTGAGGAAGATTGATGGAAAATGGTTAAAAATAATTTCCACTTAACTGAGTTTATTCACCCCTAAAAATCAAAAGTGCTGCAAGCATTGGTATAAAGTGTTTGCAGGAGCTTGTCTTATTTCCTCTGTCTCCTTGTTCTAGCCACTTGCTGATACTCTGCTTCATAGGTAGCTGAATCATCCTTTCAGGAGTTTGATGAAGATCAAGTTGAGATAATTGTAACATACTTAGTTGGACTCTCTATCTTTCATTTACTGGACCCCCCAAAAGAGGAGAAAGAAGCACTTGATTTAAGTTGGTCTCCTCTGAAATACTGTTAGTGGAATGGACAACAGTTCATTTTCTGTTTTGAAATTTGGTCACAATAGTTTCGCAAATAAATAAGCTTTATAGACCTACTTGGTCTGATTTTAATTTTAAATCTATTTTTCTTTATTTTTTCTAGAAATAAAATTAAAATAGACTTTACTTTCCAAAAAACTATATGCTAAATATAGTCTGGAAAATGAGTTCAAAAACAAATTTAAGGAATAATAAAAAATTTTTTATTATTTTAGTAAAAGTGTAGTTAATATAATAGTTAATAAATGCTATGGAATTATACTCATGGTTTCAGCCCCAAATATAGCAACCTTCCATAAAATAATTCCATTTTAATATCATAGATTCTACCCTTAACCCCAATTTCTATAAATATACTCCTGATGACAAGAACAGAGGATAGACAAACCAGGAAATATAAATGGTTCAGAGTAAATTTATCTCACCACTGTGAATGGTTTAATTTGGATGGTATAGCAGTGGCTTCTCATTGCATGTAGAATAAAACTAATTCCTCAATATGGCCTTCAGTGGCCTGTATGATTTGGCTACCTGCCTGCCTCCCTCTCTGATCTCATCTCCTGTTGCTTTCTTTTTCATTTACCACAACCTGGCCTCACTGGCTGTCATTCTAACCTGCCGACATGTCAAGCTCAGTCCATGTCAGGGACTATGTACTTACTGTTCTTTCCCTTTGAAATGCTCTTTCTCCACATCTTCAGGCTTTCTCATTCTCATTGTTTGTTTTCAGACTCACGTGGCAGTTCCTCAGAGACACCCTTCCAGACCATCCTAGCTAAAGAAGCTCCCTCCACCCAGAAACACTGTCACATTACCCTGTTTTATTTTCTTTATAGCACTTATCACCTTCAAAGTGGCATATTTAAATAAATGCCATCATTGCAGATAATTCTATTTTTATGCTGTGTACTATGTAGTGATAGAAAAAAAATTTGCCAAGGTAAGCACTGTGATATTATCTTTTTAACAGTCAACAGTATATATTGAATGCCTAGTGTGCTAAGGTATTGTATACAAGCTGTGCCTGTTGCTTCAAGAAGCTTTTCTTAATTACCAAAAATGAATGATCCAGACAGCAAGTGAATGTATGAAAATATTTGTGACTATAAGAACGTGTATGAAAGTATGTTTTTGCACATGATTGAAGAGTATGTGATAGTGTATGTTTTGCTACATATGAGTCTCTGGAAGTTGGGGGAAGGAATGAGGGCGTGGGCGGTGAGTATTACTCAGTTTCAATTTCTACATGTATCCCACTGTTTCCTGAAGTGATGGCCTCACCTAATTAACTTCTGTGCATTCTTCAGGTGCCATTATAGATCAGTTTTCTTTGTTATTTGCATTCAGAGACATATATTTAGAGCATGATCTATATTGTTAGTTATTCATTTATTGCTTAGTTATTTTACTCTCTCTTCTCTGCTGAACTTGAAGCTTTGTGAGAGCAGAGACTATGTCTGTTTTTCCTCACCATTGTATCTGCAATAGCTAGAACAGTGCGTTTAGTCAGCTCTCAATATTTGCTAATGTGTGAAAGAAGGTGGATAGGAAGGAGGAGAGAAGGCCTTTTAAGAACTCATGGACTAGTCCAGGTGTGTAGGATGACTAGCATCTGACCTAGGGCAACAGTAGGGGGAATACAAAGGAAAGTACAAAAAGGGAGTATAATACTTCAAAAAAAAAAAGAAGAGCTTGTTAGAGGTACAGTAACGAAAATAGAGTAATTCAAGACTCAGGTTTTCGCCCCAAGTAATTATAATTAGTTGTCAGGTGCTTTTGACAGAAATGGGGAAGTCAGAGGGTAAGCTGATTTTGTGAAAGAGATGATATAGTCACTTTACATGAATCCTAGTCTCCAGCTCCAGATGAATGGTATTTTGTGGCACTGAGGAAATCTAGAATTGACTCTGGTGTCTCTGCTGATAATCATGGAAAATGAGATAGGCAAACATCTGATTTTTATAAAAGGACATGGAACAGGCCACCACCTACAATAATTACTAACATTCATGAGCCTCCATGTCAATGCCTGGCAAAACAAGATTATTAAACAGATGGCATGTGAGCATTTAGGTAATGAAGTAGTGATCACTAGGAGCCACCATCAGTTCACCATAACAAATCACGTGGAAGTAACTTAATTTGTTTTAATAGGATTACTAGATCAGAGAAGGCCGTTAGACAGTATAAAGTGTTTAACTAAGTCGTTTGCTGTGGACAAGTTGAAGAAATGTGGTCTTAATAACATAGTTCAGTAAGTATATTCATGACTGGTTGTATAATCATATCTAGAGACATAAATTTAATGAGAGGCAATATAGGGAGGTGGTTAAAGTATGGTTTATGGAACTAGCCTGCCTGGGTTTCAGTTCTGGCTCTGCCATTTACTAGTTATGTGACATTCGGCAAGTTACTTTATCTTTTTGAGTGTCAATTTCTCACCTGTAAAAATAGGGGTAATAATAATTATACTTACCTTGTAGCATTGTTGTGAAAATTAAATAAATTATCACAAAGCACTTAGAATAGTAAGCGTTTAATAAATGTTGGATATTTTTTTAACCGGGAGGAACATCTGTAATGACTTGCTATAAGGCTCTTAATCGAACTGTCCCATTCGACATTTTTATCCAAAATCTAAATGAAGACACAAGAATTTGAATTTAAGGATAACTCAAATCTGGGAAAGAGAGAGCCAATACATTGAATAGCAGAATCAGGCTAACAAAAGACCTTGATAGGCTTAAAGGTAAACTGAACCTGGCAAGGTAAAATTTAATAAGCATATGAAATCTTCTCTTTAGTTCTAGCAGTCCAGTTGTACTACAACTCACTACAATTGACTGCAACTTGCATTTGAGCCAACATTGTAACAAAGCAACATTGTAAAAAGGCCGAAAATAATTTGGTGAACAGAACAAAGGAAGTAGTAGTCCCATTGTGGGCTGGTTGTATTAGTCAGAACATATATTGATATTGTATTCTATTCCAGACACCACACTTTAATAGAAACATCAATAAACTGAGGTAAAAATCCAGGATTATGAATAGGTTTGTAAACTATAAGAAGTGGAGCTAAGGACACTTTTAACCTGGAAAAGAGAAGTTGAGATATATGTTAGACCAATCTTCAAATATCTGAAAAGATAATATATAGAATATAGATTGGATTTATTTGGTAAGGCTAATTTTGGGAGAACCAGCTTCAGGAAAGCAGATTTTAGCTTAGTATAAAGAACATTCTAATGATTGTAGCTCTTTAAAAATGAGTGGGCTGATTTGTGAATTTGTAAGCTTCTCAACCTTAGAAGTATTTGAGCAGAGGCAGGATTACTTGTCAGGGATATTGCAGTGGGAGTTCCTGTATTGGGTGGGAAATTAGAGCTTTAAGGTCTCTTCTAGTGCTAATACTCTATAATACATTGAGGACTTCAATTTTACACATGTTGAATTTCATTTAACTGTTTTATCTTCATAAATTGATGAGGATAATCTGCAGCTTATGTTATAGACCTTGAATCCTGAAATGACTGTAGCAGCAGTTGAAGTGAATTTGGAAGAGGAATCTGATTGCCATTCATTTTAACAGACCTATCCCGTGTACAGAAGTCTTGTACTCTATTTCAGAAGGGATTGGCATCTGAGTACAAAAACATGTAGGTAGGAACTCCTTTTAGAGTTTTCAGAGTATGGAAAAGCCAGCTGAGTATACATAGGACACAATCTTGTAAGAACATGAGAGAGAAGGAATAAATAAAATAAATATAAAATAGTATATAAAGTATTGATGTCAAATATGTCAAAGACACTTTTGAAATTTCTATTAACTGTTAACCACTCAAAATTCATTTTTTCAGTAATCTTTCAAAAATTACGAAGATACATAGCAATGATTAACAATTTCTCAATTTGAGTTTAATTATTATATAGCAGATTTTAAAAAAGATATAGAAACATGCCTCATCACGACAGCATAAAACAGTTACTTTGTTAGCATTTGAATATAAATGATACAGGATGTTCTTGAAGCCTTTCCCTTAAAATGCTTGAACATGTTTAGAGTGATTTTGTTATACACCTGGTTCTACAAGTATCTTCATTACAACGTCTTGATAAAATTGTATTGTTCTTTTCCATTAAACTTCTATAACTGACCTTTAATACTCTGCGGTAGATATTTGAAGACAAGCTTTGGTTATAAGATGCAACTACAGTTGCTCTTTTCTCTCTTTTCTTTAGATAAGTGGGCACTAGAAATTATAGATAGCTTTGGCAAGAGTTCAAGGGTTAATGTAGCAGATAAATAAAAGGAATTTTCTGTAAATTGAGACCTGCATTATTTCAGTTGTCTTGTCTTTCCTAACCTAACTCATTTAATTTTAAAAAGTAAATACTTAAATTCTTCCTGACAGTGTGCTCAGCTTTTACTATCGTTTATTACTTCAATTATACTTGATATCACTTAGAACAATCTGCCATTTGGAAATCTCAGTATAGCCTGGAGCTTAGTATTAGATCTGGCTGCTATTGTAACATGTACAGCATATGACATTAATGTATCAAAATTAGATTGGATCATCCCTCCTGGTTAAATTTATTTCACATTTCTTTTGTATTCAGTTAACATAAACCTATTAGAGAAGCTGACACATGGGGATGGCTGTATAGGAAGGATATTTTTAAAGTATTTTGATTAAAAAATGAAATTATAGAGCCATGGCTTTTCTGAGTTGTGTAATCTTTTTTGGTTTTTAAAAATGTCACAAAGCCCATGTCCTACATTTATATCGTTCAAGGTGTGTGTGTGTGTGGTATAAATAATGAAAATTAAAACTTAAATAATATTTTAATGTTTGAGGCCTACCATCATGTATTTAGAGCAATAAGCACATTTATGGTTTCCAAAAAGGAAAAAGGAATTATTTAATCCACTGAAACCTAAAAATAGTCTTCTTTAAAAGAAGATAAAGATCTTTATACTATATTTCTAAAATAATAGATTCTGGTCTATGGATTTAGGTGGGCACTATCTTTAGAGTAATAGCTGCCTCCACCTTATAATCCGTCAAGGTGTCTAAGGCGGCATTTCTTGCTTAGGAATACAAATTTCAAAGTTCAGGGATTTACCTTGTATTCTCATATACTTAATGACATTCATAGTGATTAGGATTTTCTAGATGGATTGATGTTGGGGACTGTAAGAACCATTAGAACACTGGTTCTTGGCTTTTTTTTGTATTTGTATTTGGGGTGGGTTTTTTTTGTATTTTTTTCTGTTTGATAGACTCTCTCCTCAGAAAAATACACAAATAAAATTTTACAAATAATTTTCAAATATTCGCAAATGCCTTGAACCCAGACTGAGAACTTCAGGGTTAAAGGGTAACAGAAGAGAGCCTTTCATTAATTGGACTTAACTCTTTTCTTGTTTAAATTGCACATTTCAAAAATAGAAATCGTCTGTATGTTAGCTCATACTAATAATATTGATGACACTAATCCTAGTTTTCTCTTCCAAACTTTCCCACCTACAATGTGTCCGGTTATCTGAAAGTAATTGAAAAGCCTACGTGAGATATGCACCAAAAGTGAACACAAATATTTGCAGTGGCAGAATCAATAAATGTACTAAGATAACCAAATTTTATATTGAAATACATGTTTATGCAAGAATCTCTGTAAAGAAAATTCAAGACTACTGGGTATTAAGTTCATTTTTCTAATAACTTATTAGAAATCTAACTTTTGGACGCTTTGCTTTTTCATAATTTTAATCATCATAATGTTAATTCTCTGATTGCCAGAAATACCTTTGTAAGCACCACAAATATTTAAATTCTTTTTAAATTTAAATATTTAAATTCTAAGAATTTCATAGGCAAAAAAACCCTGGAAATAAATTTGTTAAACCAAATATAATCAACTTTCTCTTACTCAGTAGGTGATGACCCAATTTATGAAATGTCTGTTTCTTTTACTTCTCTTCCTGTTGTCTCCTTCAGGCTACTTCACTGCTGATTAGCACTTCCAGAGAGTTGTCAGGAAAAAAGAATCTTAAATCAGTCACTTCTTAAAAACAATCTTTTAAAAGGTTTGATAGTGGAGAATTGGTACAGTTGCTAGTTAAGAAGAGTATTTGGGGGGCCAGCCTGGTGGCGTAGAGGTTAAGTTCGCCTGCTCTGTGTCAGCGACCCAGGGTTTGCAGGTTCGGATCCCAGGTGTGGACCTATGCACCACTCATCAATCCATGCTGTGGTGGCGTCCCACATACAAATTAGAGGAAGATTGGCGCAGATGCTAGCTCAGGGACAATCTTCCTCAGCAAAAAGAGAAAAATTGGCAACAGATGTTAGCTCAGAGCCAGTCCTCCTCACAAACAAAAAAAAAAAAAAAAGAAGAGTATTTGGGCTGTGTTTTGTAAATCTTTTTTATCTAAGTTCTCTGTTTCACATTGACTATAGACAGTTGAAAATTATTGGGTCTCTCAAATAGTGTCTCCTAATGTCTTTGAGTGTTTGTATTTTGTGTGTTGTGAAAAATGATCAAATGAAATTTTTAAAATATGGTTTTTTATTTCTTTACCTTTTAATCTTTTTATAGTATCTTGTCAGTGGCTGTATGACTGTACTCACAGGGCTTTTCTAAAGCACTGTGTACTGTTTTCTTGGTTTTCCAGTTGAGACATTTAGGAAATGATGAAGTACACATTGTTTGGTCAGAGCATACTAGAGACTACAGAAGAGGAATTATTCCTACAGAATTTGGCGATGTCCTTATTGTAATATATCCAATGAAAAATCACATGTTCAGTATCCAGATAATGAAGAAACCAGAGGTAAGAACTCCTTATCTTACATTTTAATAATATATTTTGACTTCTATATAGGTTGTGAGCTTCTTTCCTTCTTTCAGAAGAGTTAGACTAGACATCAAGTGGTGAAAATGCGAGGAATGAGACACAGACTCTGGTAGTTATGTGAGTTGTCTAAGTCTAGTTCAGAAGGAGCTAAAACAGGAAAAATAGCAAGAAACTGTTGAAATGGGAAAAGGCTACGTAGTGCCAGAGTAGAAGTTCCTTTATCCTAAGCTCACAAAAGGACTTACCTTTTATTAAGAGGATAATTGCAGTTTCCTACAAGATACAGTAAAAAGTAATCATTCCCTTTAGAACAGGAACTATAGGAATAGTATATTTCCTATAGAAATGTATAGATTCCTATATTTTTAGTTGATGCATCGTATTAAGATTGCATGATTATTTAGTCATGTCACTTAATAAATGAAAATTCTGCAAAGAAAAAAGCCAAGTAGTTGTATTTGGATGGCTTATACCATAGGGTTGAAACATGCTTGCAGAAGTATTTTCTTTCAAAATAATAAAAGTTTGGTAGTATTTTGGTGTCTTTCTTACTTTTTTTTAAATTGAATACTTTTGGTTTATAGAAAACCTACTTTTTGACAGTTGATCGTGAATCTTCCAAATTTCTTGATTTGGAATAAGTTTCCCATATGTGAATTTAAGCTTATGGCCAGGTCTTTTTGGGGTTCTTCTAAACCAGAGGTCAGCAAACTATAGCTCACTTCCTATTTTTGTACAGCCTGCAAGCTAAGAATGTTTTTTACATTTTTAATGGATTTTTCTTCTTTAAAAAATCACAAAAGAGGGTCCGGCCCTGTGGCATAGAGATTAAGTTCGGCGTGCTCTGCTTCAGCGGCCCAGGTTCGCAGGTTCAGATCCCCGGGGTGGACCTACACCACTCATCAGCTGTGCTGAGGCGGTGACCCACATACAAAATAGAGAAAGATTGGCACAGATGTTAGCTCAGGGCGACTCTTCCCCAAGCAAAGAAAGAGGAAGATTGGCAACAGATGTTAGATCAGGGCGAATCTTCCTCACCAAAAAAAAAAAAAAAAATCACAGAAGAAAATACAGCAGAGACAATATGTGGCCACAAAGCCTAAGATGTGTACTGTATTATCCACAGCTCATGTCCTTGCCTTTAGCTGCCATTTGTACCAACCATATTCAAATAGAATAACTGTTGAAACTGTCAGTCATCTGATAAAAATGATAATTTTTAAAACGTAGTTTTTTCCCTAATAAACCATGTAATAAAAGTGTTTTAGGTTATGTAGTAAAGCTGGTTTCACACAAAAATAATGAAAAACTAACTTGCTGCCTGTAAGAATGTATGTCTTTGCTGTGTTTACTCAATGGAGGAAAAGGAATTTATTTCTAGTGTTGGATTTTCGTGTACAATTGAGGTTACAAAAATCTGAAAATTGGCAAGGAGTATAAATTATTTAGTCAGTTACATGAAGAACATGGTTCTTTTGAATGGAAACCCTGTAGACATTTGGCATTTTTTGTTCGTTTACTGTCGTAGTGTGAATGACCTATAGTGGAAAAGAATTGAGTTTAAAAAGTATTACTACTGAAGGAAGAACTGAAGAAGCAGAAACACTTTTGTATGCAAGCAGTGTCTTGATTGTTCTTATTTACAGCCTTTCTCCAATTTGAGTATAAAATTAGTTTCCAATTTCTCAATCAGGTTCCCTTCTTTGGTCCACTTTTTGATGGTGCTATTGTGAATGGAAAGGTCCTACCCATAATGGTTCGAGCAACAGCTATAAATGCCAGCCGTGCTCTGAAATCGCTGATTCCACTCTATCAAAATTTGTATCCTTTTTAGCAGTATGGTTTCTGCTCTAATATCTGTCTACTTTCCAAGGTAAATATTTGTTATGTGTTGTTAAGACCTTTGAGTTTCTATGTATTGATGTATAGATGATGGAGTTCCTCCTCAGTGTTTGAGCAGTTACGATATTTGAAGCACGTATTTTCTTTTATACACTTTTAATCAGTACTTATATTCTTTTGGTCAATTAATTAGAACCCCATTATGTGCTAGGCACTCTGCTACTCTGGATGTGCAGGGATAACCAACACAGTCATTGCAGAGTATTCAATCTAGTTGAGGAAATCTACTGTTTTCGGTATATGTGCTGTAATAGAGTTATGCACAGAGTGTTCTGGAATATAATAGCAAGGGGCCTCTCACTCTGCTGGAAGGGGTGGTGCTGTCAAGAAATACTTCTGAGAAATGTGAGGATTGAACCAATCTTGAAGGATGCATAAGAGTTAATCGGGTGGGTGAGATTAAGAAGAGCATTCCAAGCAGAGGGACAACATAAACAGAGACATGGAAGTATGAGAGAACATGGAGTGTTTAAGAACATGGCTTCTGGAGCCATATTGCCTGGACTCAAATGCTGGCCACGACTTCCTTAGCTGGGTAGCCTTGGGCAAGTTATTTAACCTCTCTGAGCCTCAATTTCCGTATTTATAAAGTGAGAATGATAATAACATCTAGCTCATGGTGTTGTGAGAACTGAATGAGTCACTATGTATAAAGCTCTTAGAACAGTGCCTGGGACACAATGTGCACATAGTTTTAAATTTTAAATTGTTTCTGATAGTCCTTTCTAAAATGGATTTGGGTTTCCATATACTTTTTCTATATAATTAAAAATATTTCAAGTATTTTTCTTTTACATAATAAATTGTAGATGTTAAGCTTTACAGGGAAGGCTTTTTAAAATATTCTATGTTCGGGCCGGCCCCATGGCTTAGCGGTTAAGTGCGCGCACTCTGCTACTGGCGGCTCGGGTTTGGATCCTGGGCGCGCACCAACGCACCGCTTGTCTGGCCATGCTGAGGCCGCGTCCCACATACAGCAACTAGAAGGATGTGCAACTATGACATACAACTATCTACTGGGGCTTTGGGGGACAAAAAAAAAGGAGGAGGATTGGCAATAGATGTTAGCTCAGAGCCGGTCTTCCTCAGCAAAAAGAGGAGGGTTAGCACGGATGTTAGCTCAGGGCTGATCTTCCTCACATACATACATACGTACGTACATACATACATACATACATACATAAATAAATATATATATATATCTCCTATGTTCTATTCCACATGAAGTGGATTTATCCTAAGTCTGCCACATACATTTTTTTCTTTTGATGAAAATTGACTTAAGCAATCTGATTCCTATGTAATTTCTCATGTATTCTGACCCTGTGAAATGGAATTATAGTTGGATCATGCCATGTTATATAGATTAAGCTTAATGACATTTATATAGCATTTCTTATTTGTGGCAGTTATATCTTCACTTACTTTAAGTTGAAAACTCAGATTTGAAGTGATCGTTGTTGTGAAAAGTAAGGATTCGGTTTATTATTTCCTGAATATCTCTAGAAAGGTAGCTAATCTTACAAGGAATATACAGATTATTACCCATAGACTAATCTCATCCACATGTCAGATCCACTGAGGTTGCCTTCTTTCTGACCTTTGCTTCTTTACAGTCGTGTGATCCTGATGTTCATCCTGAGGGTAGTGTCCTCCACCATTTTATTTAAGACACCGTTGAAAGAATGCCTTAAATCTTTTGGGAAAGTGGTGAGAGAGAGATTAGATTGTAATACAAAACTCTGTTTTCCTCTTATGTCATAAAACAGGAACTCAATTTGTTGAGCTAACACAAACTATTTCTGGCCCAAACAACATAACAACAAAGTACAAAGAACGTTTAAGATGCACACCTTACCAAGTATGTAGTTAAAAATGCAAGATTAAAAGTGTTGGGGATATGGCTTAATTTCTTTTTCCTGCACCTGAAGTTCATATTCTTGAGAACTATTTCAGACTTACATGTTACACTAGAGGTATGATAGCTGGATTTACAGTTAGAAAACATTGATTTTAACTCAAGGTCTGCCTTGTGATCTTGGTCAAGTCAAGAATCTCTAAACCTCACTTTCTTCATCTGTTAAAAAGATGCTAATACCCATCTCGGAATTGTTGTGAAGATTGAGATGATGAATTTGGATGTGCTTTGTAAATGAAATAAGGTACATTGTTTTGTGCAATGATTCTGTTATGTGTAAAGATTAAAGTCAGTATAAAACAACTCTACCCAACACCAAGGAATTGCCTAATTGGGTTTTTATGTTTGGTTGGTTGGTAGGTTAATTGATTGGATTGGATTTTCAGGCCTGCTTCGTGAAGTTCTTAACAGTTAATCTTGCCTGAGACATTAATAGATACCACATTTGAGAATATTCTAAGATGGAGAGAGAGAATTTCAGATGAAAACAGTAAACATGAATACTTTATTTACACAGAAAATATGAGCAATTTCTATTAGCAAAGCTACTTCTGGAACATTCAGAGTAAAAACGTTAAACCAGACAGATCAAACAAATTTTTCTTGACTGGGAAGCTTGAATTTAGAAGCTATATGGAAACTATTTTCCCAGATTATTTAAGTATATAGTAGAGATACTCCTAGCCTTTGCTAATTTGAAGAACATATAGTCATCCTTCACAAAGTTCTATATTAATTTTAAATGTTGAGGAAAATGACTTCATAAAGGTGGAATACTTGATTTTTAAATGAAAGTTTATATATTACAACTATATGTCTTTATTTTAAGATACTGAAATATAAATGTCTTTTAAATAACAAATACATATTTCAGAAATATATTAAATTTAAAAATGTATGGTTTTGACAAATCCAGATAAGTTCCCATTAAGGCAAAAAATCATACTTTCTAAAACAGATCCATAAAACTTAACAGAAATTGAGATAGAAGTAAGCTTCGGAAACCACCAGAGTTACTACTTCAGTCCTCATAAGAGAAGTGAAGGGGTAAAGAATATATAATAGGGGGCAGCCCGGTGGCGTAGCTATTAAGTGCTCGCGGTCCACTGTGGTGGCCCAGGGTTCGCGGGTTCAGATCCCAAGCACACACCGACACACCGCGTGTCAAGCCATGCTGTGGCAGTGTCCCACATGAAGTGGAGGAAGATGGGCACAGATGTTAACCCAGGGCCAGTCTTCCTCAGGAAAAAGAGGAGGATTGGCGACAGATGTTAGCTCAGGGCTGATCTTCCTCACAAAAAAAAAAAAAAAGAATATATAATAAACTCAATTATATTTGGATAATTGTACTGCTGTGTCAGTTATTTTATGCCCAATAAAAGTACCCACTAAGATTCCACAGGATAAATTGTGCTATTTATGATCATTAAATACAGTTTAAATTTTATCCTAGGAACATCTTCTGTAACTATGATTCTAATGTTGTTCACTAAATGAGGACAATATTGATTGTCATATGCTGCCCAAATCGATCATGCTGGCAGCCAGAATTACAGTAATCTGTCAGTATTGATGACTGTCTTTCAAGCTTTGAAACCTCTCCTTCACTTCACTTGTCATTTCTTGCATTACTTGTACTTGAAAAACGCCTTTTCTTGCAACCTCTGACGTTGTCAGCTAGGTACTTTTTTTTTGTCTCGAGCTCAATTTGTTGGTTTGATCATGCAGTTAGAACTGAAATGCAACACTGGGGAGGAAGAGTAGGCAGACCCTGAGTAACCGTTGGATCTTGGGGGTATTTCAGGTTTATCTTAGACATCATTTATTAGTTACTTTTTGAAAGAGTGTGTGTTTCTGTGTGTGTGTGTGTGTTGAGGGTTTTTGTGTTTTTTTGCAGTGAGAATAATAATTCCAAAGTACTAGTTTCATGATCTTAGTTATCATGACTCTATTCCTTAAATAAAAATTTTAAAACAATTATTTGGTTTGATCCTAGAGATGTTTTGAATATGTACAGATGTTAAATATGATGTTATCATGTATGTACTGTTTCTTTTTATTTTTTAATGTAAGATTTACTATAAATAGAAATTTTCAGAAGTTATCATATATAATCATGTATTATGGTTCTCAGAGAAACATAATCAAGAGGATGTGTGTGTATATATGCATATATAAAGAGAGAAAGATTGATTTTAAGGAATTGGCTTACACGATTGTGGGGAGTGGCAAGTCTGAAATCTGCAGGAGTTCCTAGGTAGAGTGGGTGATGCAGTCTAAGTCAGAAGGTATCTGGAGATAGAATTCCTTCCTTCCTTGGGGACTTAAATATTTTCTCCTAAGGCCTTCAACTAATTTGATGAGGCCCACTCACATTATGGAGGGTAATCTACTTTACTCAAAGTCTCCTGATTTAAACAGTAATAACATCTTAAAAATACCTTCACAGCAACATCTAGACTGGTGTTTGGCCAACGACTAGGTACCATGGCCTTGCCAAGTTGACATAAAATTAACCATCTCACATGTCCTGTTTTTCTTACGTTTTTCTTTTTAACCTTTCTTACTACAAAATATAATTTGAGAAAAGTACATAAATCCTAAATGTACTACATGCTGAATAATTACAGTTTAACCACCACTAGGTCAAGAAATAGAACTGTACTGTTTTTCTCCTATCAAAAATATTTATTGATCACTTACATGGTAGTAGTAAAGATTTTGAGAGAGATATGAAGACAAATCAGATGGTAATCTTATCTTCAATAAGCTTATAATTTAATAGGGGAGAGAATAATATTCACATTATAATTATAGCACAAGATAAAATGTATCATAGTAGGGTTATGGATAAAAATATAGATATCTATATGTAGATATCGATATTTCATATCCATAGATATGAAATACAATACATGGAATGGGGGATGTTATAAAATTAAACACTTTAAAAAACACTTTCTTCCTAGGTTTAATATTCTTTCATACCAAACCAGTATTATTTGATTTCTTCTAATCTGTTTAGAGTTGACTTTTTCTTAAATGCCAGAATTGGGTTTCTGTTTAACTTTATCAGACAAATTACCAGAAGTCAATGGTCATTCTTCACTTAGTCACAGTTTGTTATCCCTGCAGTTCTACTACTCAAATGTTGAGAACCTGTTGCAAAAGTATGAAAGCCAAAACGAAATGAAATGTCATTGATTGGCTCCACTAATGCAGTTTGCCATTCATTATGATAGAATATTATAAAACCTCTTAGGGATGCCCGTCAATATTGTTGCCATTTCATGTTAGAAGAAAGAGAGTTTATTGAGAAACTACATAATTTTATGTATCTACTATCTTTTTATAGATCGTTTCCTCAGAAGATAATACAATTATGGACTGTCCTTAGTTTATAAATTAATTATATTAAAATATATGGAAGCTGTTTGTTGGGAAATCAGCATGGGCTTCAGAGTCCAGAACCACTTATTAAGTCTGTCACTGTCTTTGTGTCTAATTTTTTTTAATCTGTAAAAAGAGTACCAAACTCAGGATTGTAGTAAGGATTAAATGAGATTATCCACGTGAAGCACTAAGCAGTCTGTCTGTCATGTAGCAAGAGCGCAGAAAATGGTAGCTACCCGGTAGTTGATGATGTTATCATTATCATTATCCGTACATTAACACTGGAAATAATTCTTCCAAACACAAATCTAAGTATACTAGAAGACTTATGATGGCTCTTGACTGTTTATTGAAATTCTTGTCTAAATTCTTTGACTACCTGCAAGCAGTTCTTGTTAGCTTACCCTCCCAAGCTCACAATTCTCACCATAGTTTTGTCAAGCACATCTGTACTTCTCCCCAGCTCCGCCCCCCATCCTCACTCTCATCTCCCACCACACGGACACCCAGGACACCCTATACGTGTCCAGCTAAACCATATTTATCATCTCTGAATGCCCTTCTTCTCTTTTAGGCCCATGTCTTTGCCCCAAGAATGCCTTTCTCTACTCTTTTTCACCTAATATATTCATTCTGCATGACCCAAATAAAATAACTTTGTAAAGAAAACTGTCCTTCACTAAGCAACACACTGCCTCGTAACATTTTTTGTTAAAGGACTTACTGTGTGTGCATATGTTAATAAGTCTTATGTATCCTGGTTTCACTAACTTCTAGCACAGTGATAGGTGGCTACTAATTTGTTGTAATAGTACAGGGTAGATGGATTCATGGATGGATGGATTCTTAACTATTCACTTCTCTTTAACAAAAAATTTCTGTTCTTTTGCCAATGTACTTTTAATAATAAGTTCACTTGTTTTTTTTGTTGTTATAATTTATGGTTTCTATTAGTCCAGCTACAACTGTAAGAGCGTGCTGGATAGGTAAGAAAAGGAAAACTAGGAGCAGTAGGAATTCTCCCTGGTACATGGACAAGCCGTAATAGCACACACAAAGTATTGTGACTTACTAATCAGTTTTTGTTTTGTTTTGTTTTGTTTTGTTTTGTTTTGCTGAGGAAGATGTGCCCTGAGCTAACATCTGTTGCCAACCTCCCTCTTTTTGTATGTGAGCCACCACCACAGCATGGCCACTGACAGGTGATACAGGTCCACACCCAGAAACCGAACCTGGGCCGCTGAAGCAGAGCACGCCAAACTTAACCACTAGGCCACCAGGGCTGGCCCTACTTATTAATCATTATATTTTTTATTAGAGGGCATTATAGTTTAATGAAGATAATTTTCAAAGATCAATAATTAGTGAGGGTTTTTTCCTCCACTTCTAAGGGGGTTGGAAAGGAGAAAAGTTAAGGAGAAAAGTGAGCTAAGACACTTGTGACTTGGTGACAGTGACAGATGTCGTCTTGGGGAGAGGACAGTTTGGGTCATCCTGTTTCCCCCGTCCCCTCCCCCCAGGAAGGAGGCAGCACATGGCTGTAGCCCTGAAGGCTCACACTTTCTGCTGAATGGCAAGGAAGGTGGTAGCCACAGGAGAGCAGTAGGGGGCAGCCATGGGAGTCTGCACAGGCTGAGATCTTCAATTTTACTTCTTGAACCTTTGCATCATCTACATGAGCGATTCCATCAATATCTTAGGTGTGCCGTTTGTTCTACATACTTTCTAAATGAAAGTCTTAAACTTCATGGACAAATTGGTTATTTGTTGAATACTCTAAGATCTATGATTATGGTCATTTATGCTTCAAAAGAAGAAAAGATAATTCTTTAAATAAAATGTCTCACCAACTAAGTGATCCAGGTTTTGTGGCCTTTGAAATGCTAGCAGCCCTTGTGCTTTTGATTTCAATCATCATAGTAGGACCTCTCCAAGAGCAGATAAACATTCTTCTTTGCCTAAAAATTTGCTCTTTAATGGGAGCATTTAAGTCTCCTGTGTTAAAGACATGGGCATTGCTATAGAATTTTTTGCTAAAAAGCTTGTGATTAAACATCCCATTGGCCTGGATTTTGTTGCCAAACCTTATAGTTGTTTATGCACAAGAGTAATTATTTAAACAGGGGCCCTGGAAATGTGTAACACTTCTATCGTGACTAATATATTCTTTACTACATCAGTTTTAATTTGTTCAGCTATTCTTTTCAAGGAATGGCAATATATGCCTATTGATGATGTTGTTGGTATTTTGAGAGGCTTCCTTACAATCATTTTGGGACTATTTTATTGCATACCTTTAAAGATATTAGTTTTGGTCTAGCAAATCTGCCTGTGTCCTTTCAAAAAGATATAAGAGCAGTAAATATAAATCTCTCTGATATGTAATAAATGTTTGATAATAATAAAGGAAGTTTATTCTGTGGAGTTGAACTAATATGTCTGAAAATAGCGTTGTTTTTTAATGTTCTCTAGAGATGATCTTTTTTAAGGTTTTACTAATATGGACTAATAATAATTACTTTTCCTGAGTTTATGGGAGCTCACAAAAATGACTTAGTACATGACCGACGTCTATTATCATTGTATTAATTTTAGAGATATTTTCAATTTTTATTCTCTACTAAGAACTTAATGCACTAATGACAAATCTAACTATTCTTTAAAAGGCTGTATTTCTTCACCCAAAAAAAAGATAGCTAAGCAATTTTGGATCTTTCATTTATTCACCAAATATTTATTGACTACCTACTATACCTACCATACGGGAGGCACTGAGACAAAAGTTAGGGATAGAAAGACAATCACTGCTTTCAAGGAGCTTACAGTCTGGTGCAGGAGAGAGTGAGAGCCCTGTGAGAGAATGAATGAATGATTGAAGTGCACTCTGAAGAGTCCAGCAATAGTGATGGTAAAGGTGGTAAAGATGATTAATTTTATTAAAGTGGGAGAGGATAGTGGGGAGGAGGAAATTAGGAATCGCTTTACTGAGGAAGCATGTTCTGCTCATTACTTCAAAGACATTTGGGACTTTACTAGGCAGTCAATGCCAGGGAAGACCTCCTCAGGGGTAGGAAATGGGCACGGAGGGATAAAAGTGTGATGTGGTCAGGAAATGCAAGGAGTTCCGCACTCTACTGGGTGGTGTAAAGCAAAGGGAATAGTAGTAGTAGATACGGGTCAAGAAATAGGTCAAAACCAGCATATGTAGTCAAGCAGAAAGGAAACCAACATAAACTTGGTTTTCCAATGTTACTGCCAATAATATAGCAACCAGTGTCTAAGGTGACAGTTCCTTTTACGTTTATATAATTTTTACCTGTTGAATAGCAGAACACAGCTTGAATGTATTATTTTCCTTTTCTAGTAAAGCCTTTCCAAAATAAGTTAATTAGGTTTCTGTTTAAATAAAGTCTGTATTTTTTATAATAATTAGTTATGCAGTAATTGCCAGGCTAATAACAGTAATAACTAGTGTTATTTTTCTCAGTGAGACTAAGAACATCTCTAAATGTTTGATAATATTTACACATATTTGCCATTTAAAAAAGAACATTTGAGATTTTCCTAATTCTTAAGTTTCATGATAGACTCTTCATTCTTGCATAACAATCCTTCTTTACACTTTTCCTGTAAAGTACTTTTATACATTATTGTGCTTTTACACATTACTGATAAATGAAGTATTTTTATCCTATTCTGATAGTACATTGGCTTCACAGCAAAAATAGCAAAGGAAAAGAAAGCACTACCACCGTCATATCTGTTTTGTCAAATCCAGTGTGACGGTATGGTGCACATATGCCAATCTAGACGATTGAGTCATATCATAGTGCCCAGAAGGAAGACAGAGAACTCTGTCAGGTGATGAGCAAGCTGTTCCTTAAAAACAACAAAACTTGAAGTTTCTCCACTTCCATCTTTATTAACTTCTCACCTGTGCTAGAACAGGGATTTCTTTTTTTCTCTATTAAACCCTTATGTTGTTGATATTAGTGCTTGAGGGTGCACTGGTATGTTCACTTTATTATTCACCACACCTACTACATAATACGCAAGTTTCATTCTAGTCTTTGTTTAAATATGAAAACAGTAGTAGATTCAGATGCTATTTGGGGATTTCAGAGAGCAAAGAATGAAGGATGTAAACCTGAAATTAGTCTTGAACCTTGTTTGACAGAGGAATTGCAGTGCTTTTAATCCATTCTTTTCTTTTTACTAAACATAAGGGCTTTTGCTATTGAATTTTTAATAACTCAGTAATGGAATTAAAATTAAACTATGGGTTACAAATCTCCCCATTTTCTTCTAACTGCTTTTCCTCTCAAACACTAGAATACAGCCTATTTAAATCTTAACTTTTGCTTGCCAAACCACTGTTACCGTCCATCTGTTCATGCCAATTGTAAAGAAGGTTCGGTTTTAGTGAAGCTTTGCATTTCACATAAGGTATGTGAAGTGAAATTTCACAAGGGACATGATGGATCCTGATTCTTAGTGATAAACCTTTGGGGCCATCAGGGTTGGCATATGGTCCAGTATGATATGAAGGCTTGGGTTCCCTGGCTTCACTTCTTTGGCGTGAAGCTGATAAAACCTGGCTCTTGAGTATTATTTCACTGGACACCAATCATGGGCAGCAGGAACTGCCCATTTAACTCTCTGTGGGAAGGAAGCCCAGAGAGCATTCACAATGGTACCATTGTTGAGTTGCAAACTGCTCTGAACAGCTTGACAGCACTAGGGAGGCGGGGAAGGGGTTGCTTTACTAATTGCTGTTCAGAAAAGAGAAGAAGCAAAAATAGTGGTTGTAGAACTCATGTTTCTACTTACTATCTTGATAGGAGTGTTGACTTTTATTTAGCACATACCTGCTATCAAAAAGAAAGCAAATAAATGTATTTAAGCAACCACCTGTAGTAATTCCTTGTTAACATGCCATTATCAGTTTTTAGCCCACCAGATTATAGCAGAGCAAAAGTCAGTTTTGCTTTATGTTTTGGTGAAAATAATGTATTTTTTAAATCTTTATAAAAATTTAAAATAAGGGAAAGTGGATTAAAACCACTCCATTCATATATCACATATGGTTAAAGACAAATTTGGCTTAATTTTCTTTACACTGTGCTCTTTAGAATTCCCAAATATCATCTGAATACATATAAGCCATGTTAATATAGAAATGTAAATTAATTTTATGTATAACAATTGCAAGTGCTAAAATAATCCACTAAAAATAAACTAGTCAGCAAATCTTAAGGTTGAATATTGGATTTGTCATTTAAATGAGTAGCTGATAACTATTTCAGTCACTCATGGTTATCTGTCTCTCATTGAATTCTATTTTGGATATCTTTAAAAATGTGAGTGTTGTTTCCTTTTTTATGAAGCATCGTATGCTGTGATATTTATATAAACACTTCTCTTGGCCCTTCCATTTTCTTGTCAGTTTAATCAAGCAGTTCGTGGTTCTGATGCAAAGCAACAATGATCTACAATCTTAAAAAAAATAAAGCTTATTTCAGCCCCCAGGATCCTGACCCCCTAGTATAGTTCCACAGATGATTTTTTTTCCAGGTGAACTTAAGTTAACTAAATGCAATATTGTAATTTATGCAACACGTCTTTTCAAAGGATTAGGAAGATATTTTAAGGAAACTTTTTTAATCTAAATTTTTTTAAATGGGATGCTCTTGTTAAATTGGGGAAAATCAAATGCATGTTCTGTAGAATTAGTAACAGTCTCTGAAATTCACTAGTGTTCCATCTCCTCATATCCCCTTAAATGATTTTAGTAAATGGGCACCCGTGCAATATTTCAAAAACAATAATTCATTGAATGCCCGTTCTTCCTTTTACTGCAGAATAGATTATATTTAAGTCAAGATTAATGGGTAGATTTTGATGTTGAAGTCCAGTCTCTAAGCCTATCATTCCCTGGGGGCATATAGTGCATTAGTTTAAGCCAATATATTGTTTATCATAGATTCTGTGACACTGTCTTAAATGACAGTTTTCTGTACTTTGTAACTACTTACCATGATAATAAATCACCTTTTTTTGTACTTCTGATAATTACAGCATTTAAACAAAATCTTAATTAAGTTAGTGCACATTTAGGTACAGATAACACTTAAGTAATTGTACACTGTAAAATTTCACTTAGTTATTTTTTTCCTTTTTGCAATCTTCTGACAGAGCTCAAGTTTAGTATTTAGTTCAAACACATACACTCATTTCGTCGACTTTAATGTACTGAAATTTTTATTCTCGAAAGGAATAACACCAAGTGATTGTTTCCAGTCTTCCCCCAATGTTTTTTAAATTCTTACTTTAATACTAGTGATTCTGAAGCAGTTCTCTGTTGACTATGCAAGTCTCATTATTACTTAATGATAATACTTTCAAGTAGATCTTATCAAGAATGAGAGTCCAAAATGTTAATTTCATTAAATTTGAAATTCAGATAACTTAGTTTTCTTTTAGATGTTTTGCTTTATATAACTTTCATGAAAGTGGAGTAGATATACATATTTAATAATCATGTTAGTGCTTTTTAGAAACCACCAGTGATTATTGGAATATTAAATCAGGAAGGATTTTCAGAACCTTTAGGTAGGTTTAAATTTTTAATCCTATTTATTTAAGGTTAATCTTTTTAAATGTATTTGCATGAACTTTGGTAGAATTGGGCTTATCAACTTTTTATTTAATGTTTTCATTTAGTAATTGACTGATTTATGAGCAATTACATATGGTCCAAATTTTATTCAACTCCAGCTTTCAATAATAGGACTATCCTCACACTGTCTTAGCACCTGTTATGGATTTTGAGTCATCTGGCAGCCCATGGGACTTAGCTAAAGAAGTACCAGGTGTCCTGCCTGTCTCCTAATTGAGACGCAGTGAAAACAATATAGACTTGGCAGTATGGTTAAAAGGATGGATTAAAGCCCAGCTTTGTCTACTCTGACAAATCACAGGTCTTCTTTCATGGTGTAGCTAGTATCAGATACTAAAGAATTTCGTTAATATAAGGCATCATAAAAATCATACACAATAGTTTGACATAACCTGTTGCAGATTTTCAGAAGAATTTCTGTTAACATAGTACAAATAAACAATATTAATACCAATAAGTAGTATGGTATTAATAGTTATACTACTTATTTAGAGGGATTTTATTTTTATTGCATATGAACTAGACTGCATGTTTCTTGAAGAAATTAGCTACTGTAGGAAAGAAATGGAGTATTAATTTATCAGATCTTGCTTTATAAGGTCAGCAATATAGTTTACTTCCATCTTATAAATGAGTGGTGCCTGTTAGTCCATGAGATATTTAATTACCCTATGTATTTCAGGAAAATATGCCACTTTACTACTGATAATAATAGCTATGAGATCCTTGAGATGTACTTGGAAAATATATCTACTCACATCCTATATCAATAAAATTCTTATTTTTCATTATTTTTTCAAGACCCTGTATAATGATATTGGCTCAGAATGTTTGAAGATATTTCATGGCCTTTTACAACTAAAAAGCCAGATGTGACTTATTTTCTCATTTTTATTTTAGAGCATGCCAAGGATTTTTACTGTACAGTCATGCGCTGCAAATGACGTTCAGTCAATGACGGACCATATATGTGACAGTGGTCCCATAAGATTAGTACCATATAGCCTAGGTGTATAGTAGTCTGTACCATATAGATTCGTGTAAGTACACTCTGATGTTTGCACAACAATGAAATTGCCTAACGCGTTTCTCAGAACATATCCCCATTATTAAGCAATGCATGACTATACTATATATGATATCCTAGTACATAAACAAACATTTTTCAAAAATTGTCAGTCTTAGAATTTAAGGCAACATTCATTGTGTTGGCCATCCTGAGCCAGTTAAAATGCCTCTTACACATTTTTTTCCTCCGTACAAAACCTAGATCATTGAGATTGGGTGTAGAAAGAGCACTGGACTGTTAAATGACCAAGGTTCTAGTCCCAGCTCTACCAATCAGCAGCTTTGTTTTCCGAGCAAATCTCTATTTGTGTTCTCCATCAAAGCAAGGCTTCTTGCTGAATAAACATTTTGCTAGGTTTCCTGAAAGTAATATCAGTAGATCATTGTTGTATCCTTCCTCTAGTTCCAGCTGTCCTAAAATATTCTCAATAAATGATGCCTTGGGATAAACCATCTCAAGATGGCCTTTTTAAAAACCTAAATATTTAAATTTCCAAGCATTATATTTCAAGGGTATTTTTACCTCTATTCTTGTGGCATAGAGAGCAGTTTTGGAAATCTGTCTAAAATGGTTTTGAAATTTATCTATAGAGATTTTCTCAAAGTTTCTTCTCTGAGGATGGCCTCTTAAATGAAAAGAATTAGTTTAACTAAATTCGTTTGTCTCCTACTATTGTAGAATTTATGAAAATTTTTTTACTGTCTTTAAATTAAATTGTCACAACCAATAGGACAAAATGTTTTTTTCCAATGCTAAGTTGTAATGAGTGGTAACTACTTTAAACATTTATAGAATTTCTTCTTTAGGCAATTATTATAATTTTTTGAGAATTTATTTTCAATTTTCTTGTAATGTTACATCTTATATTTGTATATACCATACTTTATTCACTTTATCTTCTTCCAGAAGTCAGCAAGATCAAGGGTAGGGGTGGAACCAAACTCTTTCTCACAAGTAAGATTCAAACTCCCTAAAATCCAATCCTAGGAAAGTCCCAACTATATTTGCCCCAGAGAGGTTTGCCTCTGGGGAGCCTAATTGGGATTAGAGGAAGGGGGCTGTCTGCATAACAATCTCCTAATCAACTATCAAACCAACTTTGTTTATTCCTTCTATAATTTATAAACAGTCGTTGAGTACTACTAGGCCTTGTGTTAGGTGCTGGCGATGTAAAGCTGAAAAGACATGGCCTCTGCCCGGTGACATTAGTCTCCTCTCTAGTTGATTAGGAGAACAAGCATGAGGAAAGAGGCATACTTGGTGTTTCACAACTGGATCTCCAGAGCAGGGGGAGGCCCCGAGTTGTGGCATTCGTGGAGTTCTATGATGTGAAAACTCCCACCACAGCCAATTTCCACCTACCAACCGTCTTACAAACTTTGTGAATATTGTAATAGTACTCTTCAAAAATTTTACGTAAGTAGGCAGTACTCTTCCTTTTCCTACAACTACTGTTCTTGGAATCTTCTATACAGAGAAGGGAGATGAAATTCCTAAGTGCTAAAACTGCAAAGAAGCCACAGAAATATATGAGTGTAGGCAAGTGTTTACTAAATGGGGAATTTCAGGATGGGCCTTAAATCCCTGAGCACAGATATACACACTTCATACTTTACCTTTACTTAAAAAGGAGCCAGTAGTTTTTTCTCCTCTTGTTTAGAAAAGAAAACATTAGACCTAAATTTAAGAGGAAATTAAGCAGTGATATGTCTTTGATGTCTGCTTACAATTATATTTTTCATAGCTCCTTTTTGTGAAAAATTATACTTTCTATTCATTCTTGCTGTGTACAGCCTACATATATGCACACATACACATGCACACATATACACACACATACATACACACACACACATTTCCATTTCTTTGCGACTAGTCACAAATTAAACATGAGCTAAAGGTTTATACAACCTACTGGGCATGCCATGGAATTAGTGATCACAAAACTGAAAGTTTTGCCTTTTCTCACCATAAAAGCAGTTCAAAATTACATTATATTAATATTATGGAGAATGAAGGGTTGTTGCTTCTTTAAAACCAAATCTACCTTTTATCTAGCTTCCCTATACATTAGTAAAAATTGAAAAACGTGGTACTAACTAACCTTATGCAGTATCTTTTCTTCATATTGTGTCTATTTCTCATGAGAAATCAGAGTTTCCTCTCATCAGAATAGGTCAAAAGTCCCTCTGTACATACCACGAACAAGAAATATTATCAAAGAGCTCTTGCACGTGAATACAGGTATATTTCTTAAACTGACATTGAGAATTCTCGTGGAGTCAGCACTTGCTGTTTACAAGACTTGAGCCAAAGGTCAAAACAAACTATTTTCAGCACAGATGTAGGGGACTTTTGGGTTAGTCGATATTTATTTCCTTATTCTTAAACATCCCTGTGACATAAGTAGGAGCAGGTGGTGGTATCCCCATTTAACATACAGATAAACTGCAGCACTGAGGATTCACACGTCTCTTTCCAGGACCAGCTGAAATCAAACCCGTTTCTTGACAGCTGGTCTGGACACAGTGACAGAGGGCAATAATAGTTTCCTATATAGGTTTAAAATCAAAAGTAGTTACTTAAAATGAATAATAATATTAACTTAATATTAATGAAGTACAGATCAGGTTTAAACTATTTATACTGTAGAAAACGTTTAGTTCCCTTTTTTATTTTTAGACTAGTAATAGTCCTTCCCCCCTTTTCTGCTTTTGCAGAAAGTAGAAAGAAGGAGGATTAGTGGATAATTATAGTGCTGTGATTGCAGCACCTGTGTGTTATTTCTTTTGATTGGCTGGTTCTGTATTAAAGATTCCTACCAGCTAAAAGTCTCCTTCATCAGATGGCTTTTTATTAGCTAGTTTTGGCTTGGGTTGTTTTAAATTTACAACAAAAGCCTTCTTAATTCAACTTAGACTTGTACTTTAAATTTTGTTCTGAATTTGTTAGTTTAGCATTACCTTTTTGTCATCTCACCCATTTCACTTTTTTTTATTTCAATGCCAATGATAACACGCACTCACAGTAGGAATATAGCTTCAGCTAGCCTGTTGTTGCTAGCCATCAAGTTCGTGTATGCCACTCAATTTATAGGTACTAATAACCCTTCCCTAGAGAGCTGCCTTTTAAGGAATAAGTGCCTAACCTATTATAAGGAGATATAGGAATTAACTGCCTTGGATTATGGTGACCATTGCAGATGCTAACAGCACTGTTTGGAACTTTATCATCATCTCAATCACAAAAGTACCTTGTTTGTGGACTCAGCACTGTGATTTAAGTACTTAGAGTTCATTATATCTCCTTAATATATGTTTTCCGAAGTTAAAAGGAGAAAAGATGTAAGTACTGTAGATTGGGTTGGTTGGTTTTGATTTGTTTATTTATTTGGCTACATCAAATTTGGAAAATTATAAAGAATATTTAGCATTTAGAAGGTGAGTTACCGTAGACTATAATTATTTACTAAACTAACAGTGTTTTCTGAAGCTAACTCTCCAAAAAGGAAACTTCAGATATTAGCCTGCCTAATTTGTGATGAATTTAAATTTTTCATTTAAATTCAGCCATTAATGATTCTTTTCCTTCACTTTGCCACCTAGATTTGCACTTTTAAAAATTGTTTTAGAAAGCATCATTTTCACTAATGAAGATTTTTTTAATAATTTTGTTAAATATATCATGTGTTTTTATACAAAATGAACACATTATATCTGGATAATTTTAGTTTGTATAGCTTTATGTTAGAGTTTCTTCAGAGTCTTATAAATCTCCTTGTTTTATAGTGAAATAGAATTACAGCCCCAAATGTAATTTATTCGGATATTCATTTCTTGCTTTAATAAATTTTAGTACATTGGAAATATCCTCCCTACTTTATAAATATTAACATTTGCTTTCTTTCTGCCTAATTTTTGTGTAAACTCTAAATATAATAAGATAAAGTAAAATATTTCGTTTATAGGCCCTCTGAAAGTAGAGCATTTTAAAAGCGGGTAGGTGTCTCCACCCTACTTTTCATGAAGCATTTTACCCATTCAAGCAGACTTTTAAAAACAGCTTGTTTTGATAGCAGACTGTTCTCCTGTGGGCCTCCAGCCTTTGCTTCCTGGCAGCACCTTTGGTGCGAAAAGAGAGTGATCAATTGGGAGACTATCAGTGCCAGCATGCATAGAGTGATAAGTTAACACACCACTGGGAATTTCTAGGGCCCACCAAGATACTTCACTTCTAATGTGCTAACAAGCTCATTTTTCTACCTCTTGCCTCTTCAGTTATTTTTTTTCTCAGAAGAGCTTAGAAGTTGAGTGCATCAGGCATAATGAAAAGCTCTGTAGGAGGGAGAAGCAATAACCCCATTTTTCCCTTTTCAGCCAAATAGAAAATTAGTTTCTGGTAATACACAAAGGCCAGTATTTTTTGTACAAGGGGCACTGCTGTGAATCAAAGGACTCTATTAACTGCAGAAAATTCGGCAGCTGTGAATCTCCCCCAATGAAAAAAGTACTTTCCAACAAGTTGTGAGATATGTGGTATTATTTAGATTGAACTCTCGGTTTCATCCTCTTCCATTTACAACCATATACCCTCTTTTAAAAGTGTGCTATAATACTTTTCTATGTTAACACGCAAAAATGTCTATATGATCTTCCCACAAAATCCTTACCACTGATCATTTTAATATAGCATCTTGTCCTGTTGCTACCCATTTCAGAAGTAAAATTCTTTTGAAGTTCAACCCCAGTGTACAGAGTTGAAAATAGTGGACTGCAAGGAGTTGGAATTCAGATTATTTCAATATTTGATGCATAAAATAAATTGTAATACAAGAAGAGAGTACTCAAGCCATTTAGAGGGCAGAAGACATCATAGTCTAAGTCAAGTGCCTAATGAATATAATCTTACCATTAACTCTTATGCTTTTTTTCCTCTTCTTAATCAATAACCCTTTGTAAATGTAACTGGCTATGGTTATCTCCCATTGAATATCGTTTTAAATTATATTCCTCTCAAATTATTTTTCGTGGTCTTGGTTGTAGACTTGGCCTACAATTTCTAGAACTGTAGAACTACAATAATTGAATTGCAATTTTAAAAGAATAAGGAATTTTGAGGAGAAAATATTAAAATGGGTTTTGGAAAAAAATTCAGTGAATAAAGAACAAATAGGGAAATTTTATTATCCTTTATACTTATTTAAATGTCGTATGTAAATCCTATCAACATAGCACACTGAGTACAGCAGGAAAACTTTTAAAAGTTGTAGAAGAAAGGTTAACTGATTTCTCAGTTCAGGAACTATACGACATGAAGTCAGCATGTGAGTTTTTCCTGATAATTGTATGTTGCTGCCTGCTGCTCTACATTTTGACAGCCATTTCCATAGTTGCTTTCGTGAACAACAGAAATATTCTCTCTCTTTCTCGCCCTCTCTGTGCTAACAGCACAATCAGCCCTGCTGAAACAGGAAGCCTGGAGTGGGTTGTTCAAAAGCAACAACACTTCAAGGTACTGGTTGCTTGTCAATAATATCAGAGAAGAAAATGTGGTGAAAGGGAAGTACAGTATTTTTCTGCCAGTGTCAGTGCCCTGTAGATGCTTTGTTAGACAGTGTTTAGGAGTCCTGTGGACTCTTTGCAAATATCCCTGCTTGTTCCAGTGTTATAATTGACTAGGTATTGTTTCCTGACATACAGATTCAACTCTGTATCTGTCTTAACTGCGTGAGGTTATTCAAGGATTACAGCAACAGTGGTCTTCCATTCAAAATGAGAACAATTGTTGGGAAAATGCGGGAGTTTTAGAAAAAGAAGAAGATATGCAGGAATTTTTCACAATAAGTCTACAAATGAAAAATATAGAATTTCAGAAATAGTATGTTAAACAGCATCGTAATATTTATTGTTTGGCTCTTCAGAGTAAATCTGCAGATCGAAGCTGATTAACAAGATAAGATGAGCCTAGGCTGACCTGATAGCAGTTGAATCTTTTCTCAAGTAAACTGTTACCTTTCTTTCTTCCTACAGTTTAGTTTTATTATAATTATTTTCTAATAAATGTCTCCCTGGTAAGCTGCCATTATAATGATATTCTGAAGAGTAAACTTACGTTAAAAACTGTATTTTTACTATTTACAAAGCCATACTTTTAATGATTTGCAAGAATAGTTAATAATTATATTTATTAAGAAGTAATAGCTTAGCAATCATAGTAGTACTTTTTTGATGAGATCTGTTCTTTTCCAATGTAAGCTGCATTTAACTTCACCCTTAACTGAAGGAAATCAGCTATGAGGAGAGAGCACGATACCTGCAAACTATTGTCCAGCACCATTTAGAACCAACGACATTTGAAGATTTTGCAGCCCAGGTTTTTTCTCCAGCTCCCTACCATCATTTACCATCTGATGCCGGTAAGATTAAAAGCGAGTATTAGCTACTTGTCATTATTGGAACTTGAAATGCAATACCCTTTTGTTCTGAAAACTTTTACAATAATCAAAAACTTGCTTGAATAAAATTCTAGTCATTGAAATATAAATATTTTCCATCATTATTTAATATTTAAATTTGGCCTGCAAATTTGATTTCTACTTTCTTTTACCTAAATGCAGTTCCTTTAAAAGTCAACAATCTTCATAAAAGTCCATGCACCACATTTTATCTGAGCTAATGTGCCGTGACTAGTGTGTTTCGTGGAATCATTACTGAGGAATCTGCAAAAGAAACACGAGTTGAGCATGCACTCCTTCTCAACTTTAGAGGATCAAATTTTATGGCCAAGAATATTGCCTTAGCATCTCTGATTTTACAATTAAAGTTAAAATAACTGGTCTAGATTTAGAAGTGCTTAATACAGTAAATTATTTTTTAATATTTAAAGATTATAAGAGGGTACTGCATTTTTACAGTTGACTAATTTTGAAGAAATCAGTAAGAAAATAAATGACTCATGGCCTTCCTATTCTGTAATACTTTGCACTCCTTATGATTGTTTCATTTATTTTATTTTCCCTCTTTAGATCATTAAATATCAGTTCTGTTTATCTGAAGGTAAGACAAAGTGTCAACCAAAACACCCTTTGTTCTTTCCCCATTTCCTTTTTTAAAAATTAGCAAGCACTAAGCTTGTAACTCAAACAATAAGCGAACTTAACACTGCCCTGGTTCATACTAAACATTTCAGAAATTGTCACTAAATTTCTTCCAGAATTATACTTTTACTAACCCAGGTCTGCATGAAACACTAACACTGGTTCTGGGATAAAAATAACTAATAATAGAAATCTTGGTTGGAATTAGTTACACCTTGTTGTATTGACCTTTTTTGTTTCTCAGCATGAAAAAGTAGTACTACTGAACTGAAATGGCGTGTCTTTGTATTTTGTAATCTGTTGCATTGTTGTTGAATATCTGGACTCATCAAATAGTTATTCTGCTGTGTGCCTCGCACTGTACTAGGCACCTGAAATACAAAGATGACTGTTTTAATGGTGTTCAAGGGAAGCAGGAAAAGAGAATACAATATACTTTAAGTTCATCATAATAAGCCTTCAAATTCTCTTTATGTTATGTAACTTAAAGAAATTCTTTATATTAAACAAGTTTGAAAGGCACAATATTCATTTTTATGGCCTAATTTATTTGAAAGAAAAGTACTGTAATTCTCAATTGAGGTTTCATCGATGAAATTAAAGCTTCCATTCCTTGCACAATTTAATTAGCCATTATAAAAATAATTTTACCAAAAACCTTAGAGCCCTTTCAATTAATATAAAAGGCCTAGCAAAGAGAAAATTATATTAGACTAGGTTGAATCTTTTGAAAGACAGATTAAAAAGTCTAAGATTCACTTCTATGGATTGACACTCTCTAAAATTACTCAACTTGACCTTAAGAAAGACAATTAAAAAAGATATTAAAAGTAAATTAATGAACAACAAAATAAAAATTAGTTAAGTATACCTGGAAATTTCATTTTTAATAATAGAGAATATCTGATAAAATATCATACTACATTATTAAAATAGATATGAAGAACACTTTTGTGTATCATATAGTCAAGCCATAAATTTCACAACTGAAAAATATTGATAATAGGACCACATTCAGGCTCACTTTTCCCCTTTATACAAAGGTATAAAGGCTTTTCGTGTTGTAGTCATTTACCAACTAGAGTCCTTCATATTTGTCATCCTTTTTTGTGTGTGAGGGAGGTTGGCCGTGAGCTAACATCTGTTGCCAATCCTCCTCTTTTTGCTGAGGAAGATTGGCCCTGAGCTAACATCTCTGTCTTCCTCTATTTTATACATGGGACTCAGCCATAGCATGGCTTGATGAGTGGTACATAGGTCTGCGCCCAGGATCTGAGCCCGTGAAGCCCAGGGCCACCGAAGTGGAGCGCTCGAACTTAACCACTATGTCACCAGGCCGGCCCCTCATATTCGTCGTCTTAATGTTTTTCTCATATTTTGCATATTATCTTGCACATTTGGCCAGATATATAATATGGGAAGTAAGTAGTAGTCTCACTTGCTAAGACGTTAAGTAAAGGATGATACAATCACCAAGTCAAGGCTCTATTGGTTCCATGTTTAAATATATTTTACTATTTTATTTATTCTACAACTTGTTTAACATAAAACTTATGGTTATCTAAATAGTAATGAAAATGTGAATTTAACATAAATGTAATAATGTGCTACAGATTCTTTTCAGTTAATTTTTAAAAATTGTTTTTTCCTTTAGGAACCATTAGAAGCATGCACTCTAATGTTTAAAAGGATGTTGTTACCTGTAAATAACTTGTTCCAGTATTACTGAATACATTTTTATGTTTTTTTACAGACTTTAATAGTTATAAAAGATAGAAATTTTTATCAGAGTGGTTCTGAATTCAACACAATATAAAAATGAAATATTTACTCTTCTACAGTAGCAAAAACATTATGATATCTGCAGAATGATTGTTTTACTTTTTTCTTCCAATCATCTCAAATTTTTATTTTCCTGTTATAAACCACCCCATACATACAGAACTCCCTTTAAAGTTGTAAGTCAAAGTGAAAGAGAGAAGACATGAAATAAGCCACATAATAGCAATATGGACCTGACTTATGGCTGGCAAAAATTACATTATAGTGTGAAGTTTCTTATTGCTTAACATAATGATAAAATGTATTTGCCACATTGAGGAAATGCATTCATAATTGCAATTGAGAATCCACTTTAGATATCCTACGCATACCCCATGTATATAAAATAATACTAATCAATACTAATGCAATAATTTGAAATTAAGTTTTAAAGAAATGCCAGTATGATAATCATATAAAGAATATAACCTATTTTTTCTAACAATCCTATAATATAATTCTATTTGGTGGAGTGGAATAGTGTGGAAAAATACTGTTTTTTAAGTTTACTTAACTTGGTTCAAGATTATCTAAAACCTACATCCTGGTTAACAGTAATGTACCAACTGTGATGACACTGAAATTCAAAAGAAGATTTTTCTAGATAGTTTTTAGTATTATTTAAATATATATGAAAAACATTTTTGGTGTATCATAGTTGATCCGTAAATTTCATAACTGTATTTTCTCAAAATGGACTCTGTCTGTGGCAGTAGACTGATACTTAAGGGAAATTATTTTTATCCCTAAGGTCATTGAGGGAGATATCGTGATGTCACACTTTGTTGATCTTCCATAACTACATTAAAACATTATTAGATTTTTCTTGTCCTTTATTAAAAAAAAAATTACAGGAAAAAGTCCCTTTATCTTTGTCAGGCATGTGTGTGGAAAATATCAAAAGTTTTACAGTGACCTCCTTTTTTTAACTTTTTTATATTCATGAACACCTCTCCTCTGACTCTAAATTTTAAAATGAAATTATTCTCTTCTTAGCCAGATTACATTATTAGTTCAAAATCTAGATATTTTTCCCTAACATCACATTGTCTTTTCAAATTGTCTTTTTTTAATAGAAGAAATTATAGAATGCCAATAACAAGAAACAGGATCCTGTTTTGCTGAAAGTGCACAGTAAATATTAATTAAATTGTCTTTATCAATTTCAACATTAAAAATACACCCATAATTTTTTCAGTATTATGTCTTTTTTACTATCATCAGCAAAAAGTATTGTTGAATGCCTATTGTGTAGTATATCTAGAATTACCTCTGATACTCTATTATTATTATTATTTTGTGTGTGTGTGTGTGAGGAAGACTAGCCCTGAGCTAACATTCAATGCCAATGCTCTTTTTTTCTGAGGAAGATTGGCCCTGGGCTAACATCCACGCCCATCTTCCTCTACGTTATATGGGACGCCGCCACAGCATGGCCTAACAAGCTGTGCGTCAGTGCGCGCCCGTGATCCGAACCTGTGAACCCTAGGCCGCTGAAGCGGAGTGCGTGCACTTACCCACTGCGCCACCGGGCCAGCCCCTGATACTCTATTATTTTAATTGAGCTAGTAGATACCTCCCCCTTTGGATTTTTTTCTACAAATTAAGTTAGAAATTTTAGTACTTTAAAAATTAAAGGGTTGATTGGTGTTTGACTCTCTCTTTATATATAGGTATATATATATACACACATACACACATAAATATACATATATCTATACCTATACATACCACTTTGTATTATTGCCTTTAGAAAGTGTATAGGTTTCCATTGAAATAAATATTATAAAAATTAGTAATAAGATTCAAATATTTCTGTGCCATCAAAATAAGAGATAATCTAGATAGAGTGATTGTAAAGACCTAGAGTTGCGTCTAATTTTCCTTCATTCTAACCTCAGTTTTGCTGTTAATTCACAAAATCTGTATTGCCACACGTATGTGGGATAGCATTGTGATGGTCAGATCCATCTCTTTGAATGAGATGAATCATCAAAATTTAGCTATTTCTTATGTAACCTTTTTAGTTTGGTGTACTTGTTTAAAAGTTATTTTAAACTTTCCTCTTCCCAGGCTTTGAAATGATCTGAAAAAAGTATTTTAGCTCCTCAGAAGATAGTTATTTATGTATATCCTAAATATTATTTGTAAGTGCCAATAGGAAAATCAGTTTCCTTCAACGTATAACATAAGCTATAAATTTGTTTACTATGTCTTTAAAAACAGATTTCTAATCATTTATCACTAGGTTAGCCTGAAATTATAAGCAGCCAAATGTAGTATTCTGTTTTCAGTACTTTGAACTTGGAAATTTGGCTCATATGTTGTTGACCAAGAGAAAAATAATATCAATCTTAACTAAAATCCATTAACCTTTTGTAACAATAATTACCAGGTTCAGTTTCCACATAGAACATTCATTCAGATGTAAAATTTTTGTAATGAAAATAATAAAATAATAAATGAGCAATTACTGAGTGCCAGGCACTCTGCTAAGTCCTCTAAATGCATTCTCTCCTTTAACCTTCATGGCAGTTCTGTGAGATATTAAAAAAAAAAAGGCTTGCCCAGAGACACCTGGTGCCCGATAAAGCCCGAGTCTGACTTCAGAATCCGTGATCTTAGCTATTATAATTACACAGTTAGTCTAAATACTTTCAACTCCTTCTTGCTGTTGAGAGAGAGAGGCAAGAGAGATTTTCAATAACCTGTCATATTTACAAATTAGAAATTGTTAAGGGTTTTTAGTTTGAAGACTCTAGTTTTCCACCCACTGAAAAAATCTTTTTTTTCCTAATTTATTTTTTTATTTTATGTTTTATGTGTGTGTGTGTGTGTGTGTGTGTGTGTGTGTGTGTGTGTGGAAGACTAGCCCTGAGCTGACATCTGCTGCCTCCTCTTTTTGCTGAGGAACATTGGCCCTGGGCTAACATCCATGTCCATCTTCCTCTACTTTATATGTGGGACGCCTGCCACAGCTTGATAAGCGGTGCATAGGTCTGAGCCCAGGATCCGAACCTGCGAACCCCGGGCCGCCAAAGCGGAGTGTGTGTGTACCTAACCACTATGCCACGAGCTGGCCCTAATTTATTTTTTTTATAGTTTTAAGGTTGCCATGGGAGAAGTGGTCATTTTCTTCACAAATATTTCTAATTTCGATCTCTTCTAATTTTCATCTGTTCTGACTCAAAGCCTATTAAGTTTTACTCTAATCTGTTTAGTAGCTTTATTATAAAGCTACACTTATAGTGTACCCTGCTGTGTGCCAGGATCGTTGAATATGTAGTCATTGATCCCCCACAACTTGGCAAAATAACTAGTACAGTCTCCATTTTATAAGAAAGAAAACTGTCTTGGTTCAGTTTGCTGAAGATCCACCATGACAGACTTGACATTAAACTGAGGTCTGTCGAACCCATGCCCGTGCTCTTTCTAACACATCCCATCACCTCTTGGTTCAGTGTTAATTGAAATTGCTTTCAAAGTCACAATATTTTTAAAGGTTATATTTACCCAATAACTTCAGCAGTTTTAAGCTGGTCATACCTGTCAGCAAGCAGTACAAAAAAAACCACAATAAATAACAATCCATTGAGTTCCCTTATATAATCTCTATAGATCCCCAAAGTCATGTTCATCATGTTATTTGTAATAACAGTGCATTGTAATCAATGCACAATATATGAATCAGTTTGATATACCATCACGAGACAGACACAGTCTGTGGGAGTACCGGAAGAGTGCTAGTAACAGATACAGTATGTACAAACATAGGAGCCCACAGATACTTTTTAAACTTTATCCTTGAGGATATGTTAATAGAAATAAATAAATCAGCATTCTTTATGATTCAGGTGATAGAACAGGATATGAAATGAAGCATAGTTATCACTGTATTCTTTACATCTAAAATTGAGATCTATCCACAGTAAATTATTTGTATAGAGTTTGGATATGCTGAGTAGAGCCACAAATACCATTTGCTAAAATGCAAGGGGGTATCGATAGCTATGTACCACACACACTAAAAAGCCTGGTTTGACTCTCAGTTGACTGAAACGGGATTTGACCTTGAAGGCAGTACAGGAGACATGGAGGAATTGCTGTTTTTGAGGAAAATATTCTTCGAATTTGGCATAGTCTAAAGCAGTGTTCTCCAATAAAATTTTCTATGATGATGGCAATATTCTATATCTGCACTGTCAAGTGTGGTTGCCACTAACCACGTGTGGCTGATGAACACTCAAAATGCGGCTAGTGCACCAGGAGCTGAATATTTACTTTTAATTTTAATTTTAACGTGGCTGTGGTTGCCTTTTTGGACAGCACAGCTCTAGAGATGTTATGGCTGTGTGGTTAGGATAACGTCACATGCCACCAGTACAGTGAACACTTTAAAAGGTAGACGTCTATAGAATCTCTCATAGACTTTTCTTTTCTTTTCTTTTTTCCTATTTGAACTTGTTTTGTTAGTTGGTAAGTATTAACATTTGAATTTACAAAGCATTGTCCATCGTGAAACATCATCATCCTAACACACTGCATGCCCGATTGTATTTCATAATAAAACCTGGTGACTCTCTCCTCTGCTCCTCGGTTAACACCTGTAAGATTCTGCACTGTCTCTCTCTTATCTGTTCTCCATCTTCTCTTTTGTTTTCTCACTTCTGCTCGCTTCTCCATTTCTTCATTCACCACAAAGAAAGAAATGCAGTGATAGTTCTGTTCCTCCCAAAACCTCCACTAGAAAACATTGGCCATCTCAAGGTAACCAGCCATGAGAAGGCCTCTCATGATTGGCGGGGAATAACATGCATTACCAGAGAAGCATGAGCTACTGCTCTTCACCTTCCTCCTGCCAGCCGTTTGCAGTGCTTCCCTAAAAAGGGCCATGGATTCATGTTTTCCTCTAGGTTTTCCAGTATGGGTCCAGTATGAACCAATTCAGATCTTCAGGAAGAGTAAAGGTGAACAGAAATATATTTCTTTCTCCTTGCATTTTGAAGGCCAACCTCATTTCAATTATGAAAAGAAAGAATGTTGGGGAAGTTACTTTGAAAAGGAGGGCAATTGACCTGGATTACGAGTAGTGATAAAATATTAGTGATAAAATAAGGAGATGTGTACGTTTAAGCCTGCAACCTGTGCGTTGTGTGTGTTTGTGACACACAGAAAATTCTCATGTACATCAGACCCAGAAAATCTGGATTCAATTCCTTAAAATATACAGAATTTTAAAGTTTTCATTATTCTATTATGTTTGAAGATTTTCTTTTTTTTTTTGAAGGGCTTTTATTTTTAATGTAATTTCTTATTTATTCAGAAATGTTTTAGAGCCTACAGTTGTAAAGTTCTATAGTATTACTGTATATTAGAGCATCATAATTCATAGAAATAAAGTACAGAGGTGAAGAACTACTTTGTAGATGACACAAAGAATTTTCCAATTTGAACTTGTTTTGCTTCTTTTGAATTTTTATATCTCCTAATTCTACTGGTTACCTACTTGTTATGACTGAGTAGTGTAACTGCAAAAGTTTAAGTTAAGGAAACAGAAGTATAGCTTATCTCTTCTAAATTGATACATTTTGAGGGGTCAGTTTCTCTTTTTTTGACTGACTTTCAGATGAGAATGCTTGTCCTCCTTCTTCCCCCAGGAATTTACCCTGCTCCTTTTTAAAAGCATATTGAAATACCCAGCATGTATAATGGTCTCATAGTGCTGAATTCCTTTTTGGAACCATTGGGTGCTGTTGTTTTCAAGTTTGAGCAGCGAAGGCCCTTTTCGTGGTTGTAGCCTGTACCCCAGAGATAGGAGTTGGTCCTTCTCACCTGCTTCTAAGCCTTTCCCTGCATGCTAATGATGCTTTGGATCCCTGTCCTTTCTGGCCCAGAGATTTCCCTTCCTGTTGCTTTTTCCAGGGAGCTCTCTGGTTAGTTCTGGCTCTGGAAATAATGATTGGCACTTTCTTGCTAATATGATGACATGAGCTACCAGATCACTGGATTTTAAATAAAATATTAGTAGGCTGTTGTAACAAGCAAGTTTGGGGCTTGCTTTTTCCTCTCAAGACCTCAGTAAGGGTTGGGATCCATGCAACAGGTCAGTAGCAGAAAGGCTGTTGCTTATGGGATGAGAGGCCAGATGACTTGGACTGACACTCTTGCTGTTTCCCACAGGCTCCTACCCAGAGATTCTGCCCAGTGAAACCCCCACAGCAACGCAGGTAGACGGGGCTGACCTGGCCTCTCCAATGTCTCCTCGAACTAGCAAAAGCCGCATGTCCATGAAGCTGCGTCGTTCCTCTGGCTCGGCCAATAAGTCCTGAGGAGACAGGCCGCCCAGCGGCAGTCAGCAGCAGCCACCTTCGCACGAGCAGAGTGTTACACTTGCAGGCCTTCGTGTTTGCCACAACATGCTTGTTCCTTCCTGCACATATATTTTAGAAAACACTGGATTTAAATAATTTGTAACTTAATATTTTAGATTTGGTTTGTTTCTTCAGTTGGTTTTTTTCCCCCACACTCCAAGCTGCCATATTTGGGGGGGGTGGAGTTTTATTCTACACCCTTTACCTTCCTAGATAATTATGTCTGTGTAGTTTTACTTTTAATTTCATGATTAACTTTGAGCCAAAATATAATTGGACAGATAGTCTTGTTATTTTATTTATCGTGCCCCATTGCAACTTTATGGCTCAGTAAAAATATAATTTTTTTTACACATGTAAATTTTTAAATTTAAGCATTTGTAAAGTTATAGCAAATGTTGCAAATCTGTTAATACACAGAATGTGTATGGATTATTTATGTTATGAAAATAAAACACTTAAAATAAATGGTATTGTAGTATTTCAAATTCCAACTCAAGTAATTAGCATTAACTTTTTTTCCCAAAGCAACACCTCCTTTCGCGATGCCATGACATATCTAATAACCAGGAAAATCACTATGCTGAACTTTGATTCATGTTTAGCTTCCAAATATTTTTCTAATGTTTTGCTTTTTAAATGGTATCACTGTTAAATGCCATTTCTCTTTTGAAATTGTGGCCCTTTATTATTGGCTTCTGGATCCTGGTGTATGTGTTCTTTCTTTAAGTACCAAAAAGGGGGGAATAAAAGGGGAGAAAGAAAGAAAAAAAGGAAAAAGCTTTTCTGACATAAATGTGTTGCTTAAATTATGTGTATTATTTTAAAAGAAAAGGAAACATGACCCAGGAGTATAAATTAAAGCTAATATTGTTAATACTGAACTTGCAGATGCAGGTTGGTATACATTCCACTCCCCAGAAGTATTTTCCTACAGTAGATAAGCTGCTCTTATTTTGCTCACATTTTGTTTTAAACGGGCATCTCCTGAGGAAATGTAGCATGACCTTGGTACTAACTGCATGTGTAAATACATCATACCGGCAAACTACAAAACATAAATTATGTATCATCCTTCATGTAGTATCTACAAATTTGTAACAGTGAAAAAAAAGATATGGTATTTAATAATACAATAAAAATATTCTTGTCACTTCCTGTCCATGAGTGTTTATATTTGTCTTACATATATTTTCAGACTTAATAAGCAGAGCTACATGATTAATGGAGAGATGTAAAGCATAGACCTAGGTTATCTTTGCTAATCATGAAAAATGAATTTGAATTCCCTTCTTAGGATACACCCTACCTTATTTCTCAGAGATCCCACCACAGCTATTAAAAATGCAGGAAATTTTACACCTTCCTAAGGGCTGGCCAGAAACTTCACTCAGTGCACTTGGTTAAAGCATCAGTTTATCTCAGCCTCAGGCTTCTTTGATTTCTTAAATTTCACTTTGTCATTTTATAATAAACATTCAGGAACAAAACTTTTTATAGACAGTTTCTAAAACAACCTTTTAGAGTTTTTGTGCGCTCAAGTTTTTGTTTTCTTATAAATAAAAGCAAATACCTATGAAACTATGTAGAAAATAAACTAAAATTCCTATGAAAGCTCATGCAGAAGATAAACAAATGGATAAAGAGAGTCCCTGAGAACAAGATTAAACAATATAGACAGTTTTCCACAATCAAGGTGAAGAATTACAAAACGGAAAATCAGTGTAACTGCTTACATGTTTCTGTAGTGCTTTCACTTTAAAAAACTGAACAGCTAATGGATTGATGATATGTAACAAAATGGAGTGAACATACCCACTTGAAAACAGTGAAGTTAATTAGCACAGTTAACATGATTTTTTTCATCTTCAGATAACACTATTCACTAGCTTTTTTTTAAAAAAGTATATTTAAAATACATTTTCTGTTGACATTTTTGGGTGGTAAAGTGTCTTTAAAGACTAATACATATTCTTCACCTTTTGGAGCTCAGTCCGTGCAGCCATACTTCAAAGGAAATTTTCCCATTGCATTTCTGCACCATTACATTCATTTACAAAATATAATTTCTCCTGTCTGTATTTCGTCTAAATGGGTCACTAAGATTCTAAAGTAGGATTTATCTCACATATTTGGGGAGATGATAAGAAATGTGGCTTTGAAAAATAGGCTGTGTTCAATAGGATTCTTAAGACAAACACAACACAACAAAGCACCAGCCGTGGACATTTATTTGGTGGTCAGCATCTTACAAATATGGGCTATCTGTCAAGCAAGGCTCAGCCAGGGTCCCAAAGTCCGGCTGTGAGGGCATGGGCACAGAATGTACACTGAATGAGGTTTACAAAAATTCGAAAACAGGTTGCTGCTGGAAAGAAAATACTGAATATTGAATGAGTTGCCATTCAGTTCCATAGTGGATTATAGGTATTAACATCTTCCTTAAGCTGAAAGTAGTTTCATATATAATACACGGATGAGATTCACAACAGAAGCATTAAACAATTTGGATGAAACCCTACTAAAACAGTCAAACTTCAGGAAGTGAGTTCTATATTTCCAAAAAGCTATTATTTAAAGAAAGGTTTAAAGTAGCTCTTCCTGAATACTGCACACAAAATAGCTAAAGATGAGAATTTCGGAGGTATCGCAATTCCTTCCAGTAAAGTAGCACCCTCCCCACCTCCAAACACTAACTTAAGAATGGACTGATACTTACAATTGAGAAAAAGAAAGTTTACAGGGAGATCCCCACATCCCCCCAATGCACAAACATCCTCTTATATTTCCTGCCCACAGACACAGGTCTTGGATCTTCCCCCCGCCCCTGTAAGTTTGGCACGAATCACGTAACTTTTAATTCACAGAATATACAATGCAAGATATCTGACCCTGTTGAGACAGAAACTACATAGGCGCCTGCGATGGCAAGGGAAAAAAACATTGACTACCACTTTCGGTAGCTAGAATCCTTTGTAGACATTGAGACATGCACGCGTGCACTGCGACTTTCCATAGGAATTACAAGTCATATAGGATTCGTTAGGGTCTCCAGAGTTTGGGGGGGGGGCGATCCTATTTTCGTGGGGAAAGTGAGAAGGATTGAAAGCTGACAAGTCCTTGACCGCGAACGTTTACACTACATACATACCTGCTCTAGAGAGGGAGTTTACATTTCGCTGTCCGCTCCTCTGGCGGAACACTGACTACTGGGAGTTTTAGGAGAGAACATATAGGAAGGAAAGGGGGTAACCTTGCAAGCTGAAGAAAGCCCCACAGAAATTCCCATGTTCTGTTTCCTCCAAGGCCAACCTCGCGATCTTCCTGGTCTCTCGGCCCTCAGCAGCCGGGCCGCAGAGGCATCTGCAGCAGCAGCACCTGCCGACTCTCCGAGGGGTGGCACTTATTGATGTGCCGGGTCAGCCCCGGGGAGCTGAAAAAAGTGGACGGGCAGTGCTTGCACGAGAAAATTTGCTGAGCACCGCCGTCGGATGCGCCGCCTGGGCTCGGCGCTTCGGGGGGCGGCCCAGCCAGGGCGGGCAGGAGCAGCTCCTCGCGGACCGCGTGCCACAGCCGGTGCTTGTCCCTGATGTCTGCGGACGGGAAGTGCGCCCCGCACAGCGGGCAGGCGAAGGCGAGCGGGGCGGCGCCCTCGGCGCCAAAGCCCGGGGCGAGCGCGCGGGCCGAGCCCGCCTCGTGAGTGCCCAGGTGCTTGCGCAGATAGGCTTGGCGACGGAACTTTTTATGGCAATACGGGCACACGAAGATCTCGGGTCCCCCGACACCACTGGCACTGCCCGGCCCAGGCACCCGGCGCCCCAACACCGCTTCCGTGTAAGGGACCTGAGGCCGCGGTGGCTCGGGGTGGGACAACACCTGGAGGCCCGGGTGTGGGGCGCTGTCCCGGTGCTGCTCCGCCCCGGAGCTGTCCCTGGCCTGCAGGTGCTGATCCACAGTTCGCTCGGCCCGGCTGTTCTCCTCGCCCTCCGCCAGGAAGGATGCGATAGTCCCGGAGTCCGGAGAGGACGAGGGTGCCGGAGGAGGCGGCTTCCCGTCGGCTGAGGACACGGGGGCGGCATTTGCGGCTGCAGGACGCGGCTTGTGCCAGCGGCGATGGGAGGCGAGGTTGGCGGGGCAGCTGAAGACCTTGTCGCACTCGGGGCAGCGGTACTCGACGCGCACGATGCGGGAGCAGCGGTGCTGGGCGAGCGCGAAGGGGTCCGCGTACTGCTCCTTGCACAGCTGGCAGATGAACTCCCCCAGCGGCGTGCGGCTGCTCCCCGGGCCCCGGGACGGCGCTCCGGGCTCCTCCTCCTTGATCTTCAGGCCCAGGACTGGGGATGTGGTCACTTCATCGGCGAAGCTCAACTTCCTCATGGCCTTTGGCTTCTTGACCCCGGCGGCCGCGGGCGCAGACGCGCAGCCGGGAGGTGCCTTGGCGCGGCGCTCGGCGCCGGCGGCCCGCTTCAGGCCGTGCAGGGCGGCCGAGAGGGGCGCGGGGTCCGGATGCAGCGCGGGCTCTGGGAACGGTGCCCGGAGCGGCAGCAGGAACTGATCCCCCGAGGTCGGGGCGGCTGCCGGCGCCACCGAGCAGGAGAAGGCGGCCACGGCGGCGGCGCCCCCGGGAAAGGACTCGGCGGAGACGGGCGAGCCGAGGCAGCGCTCCAGGAACGCCCGGCGCAGCTCCGCGCCCGCCGGCTTCGCGAGGCTGGGGCAGGGCCCGGGCCCGGGGCCCTCCCTGCCATCCGCCCTCCGCTCTGCGCCCTCCCGCGCGCCCGCCCCCGGGCTCACCGCAGCGGCCCGACAGGGCGACCCCGACAGTTGGCGGGCCGCGTCCTCCTCCAGCCGCTTTCCGGGCTCGTCCGGCGTGGGGGGCGCCGCCCGCTGCGCCCCGGGCTGGGAGGCACGGGCAGCCTCCTCGGGGAAGGGCGGCGCCCCCTCGGGCCCCAGCAGGGGGAAGGCCCGCTCGGCTCGGCGCGCTCGGTACGAGCCGCTCGTCCGTTTAGTCCGCTTTACCAGGAAGCCCCTCGGCATGGTAGAGCCGGGAGCGCTCGGGGGCGAGGAGCGGGCGGCGGGGGCCGGGGGCGGACGAGCACCGCAGCCGCCCGAGCCTCGCCGCGGCCGTCATGCGGCCGCCGCCTTTATAGCTGAGACGCGCGGGGCCCTCGGGGCTGCTCCGGGCGGGACCCGCCAATCAGGAGCGGGAGCGGGCGCCGGGGCGGGGCTTCGCGCGCCGGGTCGCGGGCTCCACGAGGCGCCCCTACCGCGCCCCGCGGCGGCCTCGGCGGCCCCGCGACGGGCTCGGCGCCTGCCCGGGCCGCCCGCCCTGCCGCCCGCCGGGCGAAGACGCAAGAAGAGAAGGTCTGGAGTGCGAGGATGCTCCGCGCCCCCCGCACAGCCGCCTCCAGGGACCGTCCGGGGAGCCGGGCGGAGAGGCCGCCTACCGGCGCCCTCCTCGGGCCGGGACCCTGCCGCCCCCGCTTGGGAGTCTGGTGGAGAAGCCCCGCCTGCGGGAGCAGAGCCGAGAGGAGGGCCGCCAGGTGCCGGGGAAGCGACCGGGTGAGTGTCAGCCGGGGAACGGGTTAACGTCCGCTGCCCGTGTTGAGCTGGTGAGAAGCTGCGACAGAGCGGCGGGGCGGCTGAATCCACCGCCCTGTGCCTACGCTTGACGGTGCGAGCACGTCTGCCAGCCGGTATCGATCGACTGCGCGCGTCTGTGATACTATGAGAATTCATCTGGGAAGAAGGGCTCTCAGGGCGGGCGGCGGTGCGTGCCTGGCAAGCTTCTGGAGCTCAGGACGCCGGCAGGTTTCTGGGCCTGGTCCTCGGGGCTTATAAATGCCCCCTCCCCGATGGGAATAGGAGTGGGGAGGGGAAGGAGCATCTAATTTTCGACTGTCCTTAGATAAAGTGGTTTCTCTGTTCACACCTTCCACTTGTACTACCCCGAGACATGACTTAGTGCCTAACTGCCCTGTTTAGCATGGAGTAGACTGAGTGAGAAATGCTGGTGAACCAGGATTACATCTGCTTCCCCTTATATCAGTGATACTCTGAAAAAGGTGTGCCATGGACCACACTCAATAGGTTTTCATCCAGCACTATGTAAAGTGCCCAGCACTGTTTTAAGCACTAGAAGAGATGTGAAAGTTTGTACTACTAGCTGAACTATGAAATAATTAGAAAACATATGACAGATGTATGTATAATAAAGTGACAAAATCCATAATAGAGATATAAGTACAATGTGAGAATAGGAAGGGGAAAGGACTACGTGTTCAAGTCTCCTTTACAAAACCAAATTGCAGAAACAGACTGAGCGATATGTTTATAAAGTAGACTAGAGCATAACAGATCTAGTCATCAGTAACACGTGTCGTCTTCCTTCTAGTGAATGAAGTGTTTTTACATGGAGAGCATTATTTTTAGGAAGATTTGAAAGTAATTATGTATTTGTTAATCATTGACTATTTTAGGCATTCTACTTGAATAGTCTCTAATCTTTATACACACAACAGAAGGAGATATTATTATTATTCTCCTTTTTTGATGAGGGGATTGAGCCACAGAGAAGTTAGATAACTGGGAAAACTCACCCCGAGCCCAGATTCAAACCGAGTTCTGGCTGATTCCTAAGCTCACACTCTTTCCACTACACCAGTGGCTTCAAACTATTTTTTTCTGATCACATCCCACAATAAGAAATATATTTTACAGTATACACACACGTAACCGAAACAAAAGTTTCTCAAAATAATAGTCTTAACTAGGTACAATGCATTCTTGTATTTTCTACTCATTTCTATTTTCTTTTTTTAATGCTGATTATAGCAAACAAATTGATTTCATAATTTACTAACAGATTAGGACCCACAGTTTGAAAAATACCATCATTATGGTGTTTCCCACTAATTAGCATGAAATTATACAAAATTAAGTAAAATAAATAAAGCTGACACTTTATAATCAAAATTTTCTGAATTGCTACTTAAAACATTTGAGTCGTTTAATAGTGTTGGTAAACTTCGCTTTCCAAATTGATAATTTCTGACACATCAGTTTATATATGACTTCTAACTCAACTTCTTTTCGATTCTTTTCTTTTCCTTTCTCCTAGTGACCCAGACATATGCTTTGGTATGGAAAATCTGATGTAAGAATTGTAGTACTTTAGAATAGCCATTTTTCAAGAGGGGCTCAGGTGCATAGTACTTTGTAAGAATTGCTGTCAACCATATGACCCAGCATTCGCACTTCTAGGATATACCCCAAAGAATTAAAAACAGAGACAGAAACACGTACTTGTACACCAATGTCCATTGTAGCATTATTCATAATAGTCCAAAGATGGAAACAACCTATTCCCCATCAACAGATAAATGTACAAACAAAACGTGGTATATACGAATGACAGAATACTATTCAGCCATAAAAAGGAATGAAATACTGATCCATACTACAACATGGATGGGTCTTGAAAACATTATGCTAAGGGAAATGAGCCAGACACAAAATGACAAATGTTGTAAGATTTCACTTTTATGAAATATCTAGAATAGGTAAATTCATAGAGATAGAAAGTAGATTATTGGATATCAGGGAGAGGGAAAGGGAACTTATAGCTTAATGGTTACAGAATTTCTTTTTGGAGTGATCAGAAAGTTTTGTTAATCAATAGTGGTAACAGGTGGACAATATAGTGAATGCAATTAATGCCACTGAATTGTACACTTAAAAAATTGTTTAAAAGTAGACATTTTTGTTATATATATTTTACCACAATAAAAAAATTTCACACAAAAAAGTGGAAGGCAAAATCATGGCATATCAGACTGTGAAAAGAATGTGAAGGACCAAGCCGTGTAATTTGGACTTCATTACATAGGACGGGCACAGAGAGCCATTTAAAGTTTTAAGTGAGGGAGTGACATTTGCTTTTGAAATTGCACGAGGGAAAATATCTGGCTAAACTTTCTGCCAGAGATAAAAGGGGAAATGCAGATATATGACCCTCCTCCTCCCAGTCCTTCCCCTTTCAATTAACTGAGAAGGTTGGTCTGTTTCTAGAAAAAAAAAAAAAAATGATGGAAACTTAAGAAGTCAAAAGAACACTTATAATGTGGGAATACTTAATCAAGTGATTGGCATAGAATGGATATTCAACAAATATTTTTTGAATGAATGGTGCTAAAGTTATTAGATGGATAGCAAGTGTGTCCCATCTATCTGACCATCCTTCCAGCCACCCTGCCTTCCAGCCACCCTATCCTGCATTTGTACATCTATTCAGTCACTCAAGTGATTGCTGTGGATTCTTTCTGTGATAGTTCGGAAACACAGTGTTCAAGGAGTAGCTACCCTCTGTTATTTTCAGGAAAATGAATTTGTGTAGGAGAGAGCCTGCCTACATGGAGCTATTTTTACTCCTGACCAAGATTTTACAGAAATTTACCCTAAAATCTCTGGTTGCCCCAGAGGACGTTGACATCACCCCAGTTGCCAAGGGATTTGCTTCTGTGCCACTCTTCTACTAGTTCCGCTCCATTCCTGTGTGAGGAAGGGCACTCGGGCTGCGGGCTGCTGTGCTGTGCTCTGCACCTCCTCCTCACTCCATCCCCTTCCCAGGAATGCCTTCCCTGACCTCTCCTCTCCTCATCACCCTGTTCCCTCAATACCCAGGGAACAGCCCACCTCCATTAAAAGAGAGTTTCCTGGGTTTTACTGCACAAATGTATCTGCTCTTCTCCGTACTCTGTAACACTTGCCCCAGGTAGGCTAATACTTATCTAATATTGAGTTGGTACTATGTTACCACTGTGAAACAGAGCAAATAATGATTAGTATATAACAATACACAACCATTTCTCCTCTGTGTGTTCCAAATAAAAACCATTATTGTAAAAAAAAAAAAAAAGAATTGCTGTCAAATATTTTCTAACGTTGTATATCAGGACCTTTTAAAAATATGTATACCCTTTAATTCACCAATTCCTCTTTTAGTAAATCCTCCAAAAGAAGAGCAAAGATTTATGCACAAGGCTGTTTATCACAGCATTATTTGTAATTATAAATAATCTGAAACTACCTTGAGTAAATCACGGTGCAGCTATACTGTGGATGATTATGTAGCCATAAAAATGCAATGACATGGGGGCCAGACCGGTGGCATAGTGGTTAGGTTTGTGCACTCCGCTTCAGCGGCCTGGGGTTCACAGGTTCAGATCCCAGGTGTGGACCTACACACCACTCATCAAGCCATGCTGTGGCAGTGTCCCACATATAAAATAGAGGAAGATTGGCACAGATGTTAGCTCAGCAACAATGTTCCTCAAGCAAAAAGAGGAAGATTGGCAACAGACATTAGTTCAGGGCCAATCTTCCTCACCAAAAAACAAACAAAAAAAAAGCAATGACATGGACAAGTATGTATGCCATAATGTTAACAAGAACAGCAGGATGCAAAATTGTGTGTACAATAAAGAGCTCAATTATGAAAAAACAAAATGAATAAAACACCGGAAGGATAGGTGCCAAAGTGTTGTTGGGGTTGCCTCTAGTTAGTAGGAATTTCAGTCTTTTGTATTTTTTTTTAACTTTTTTGTTAAAATTTTTTGCAATAAGCATATATGACTGATAATCAGAAAAAAAGATAATGTAAAAGCTGTCTTAAATCCTGTCTGGTGTTAGATGTGGTACCCTCCCCTAGGACACTGTTGGAGAAATGACAGTGCAACATCAAAGGGAAATTGCACAGGTAAATAGCGTTCTCCAGAGCCACCTGTTTGAACTCTGGCCCTAGGAAAGGGGTGACAAGCCTCTGTCGTGCCACAGGGATTCCAGTTGAAGAACACTTTGGGGAAGAGATTAAGGGCTAAAAGATTAAAATGTAGAAAAAGGGCTAAAAGGTAGGGGAGAAAAGGAATTTAGATGGATACTCTCCACTTAGGTATAAATCCAAATAATCCTTCAGGATATGAACGCTTCTTTCTCTGTTTTCCCACTGAGAAATTGTGATCAATAGGGCAGCCCCTGGCAGGACTGTGAAACCTTTGCTCTCCCTCTACGTCCTTTCTTTTGACAATGATATCCTTTTCCCATCTTAAACACCCAGGACCTTCATCTGCTCTGGGATACTTTGATAAAAACTCATAAACACTGCATTATCTCTCAGGTTATTTGCATTTTAAGCTTCTTATCTCTAGTTGTGGAATAAATCACTTTGATTTAAATTCAGAAATTTTGAGACAATAGCCATCAGGAAATTCTTTGAAGAGAGAGATTTTTTGTCCTGAAATCGTAGTGCCTATAAGACAAGCTCGGATACTGACCTCCACTTCAGTCACTTGAATATCAGAAGGATTACTCAGAAGGGACTGTGTTTCTTCTATTTCTCTGCTCCTTCACCTCCGTGTAGACACGCCCCCATGAAAGGTTAACACTAGTGGCATCTAGTGGAGGCCTCTTCTCCCCTAAGAACTTGGAAGTCAAACGGTCTCGCACAAGTCTACAACAAAACTCCTGATCTCGCCTCCTGAACCTAGTCCTCAGCCTGGTAAATGGCACCTCCACTCAATTAGCCGCCCAAACCAAAACCAAAAAACTTTCGGCTCAAGCCAAACACCCCATATTCAATCCATTAGCAATTCTTATCAGCTCTACCTTCCAAGCCTTTCCTGGATCTGAACACTTCTCAGGTTCTCTACCACTGCACTGTTTGGTCTCTCTGCTTCCAACCTTGCCCCGCTACAGAGTATTCTTCATTCAATGAAAACGGATCAGCAAGGTGGCTATTAGAACATAAATCTGATCATCCTGCTCTTTTGCTCAAAATCTTTAAATGGCTACCCACCATATTTATAATAAAATCCAAGGCTCTGCTTGGTCCCTGGCTATTCTTAAACAATATCTCCCACCACTCTCTTCCTCATTCATCCTGTTCCGTACACATTGGTCTCATGTTCCTCAAACACGACAAGCACACTTCCACCTCAAGGCTCTTTATTCTGCCAGAATGTTCTCTCTTCAGATATGCTTATGACTTGTTCTTTAACTTCATTCGGGTCTTTACTCAGAGAATACCACCTCAGAAAGATCTTCCCTGGCCACTCTAACTGAAATAGCAGCCCTACACCCACCATTACCCTTCACCATTTTCTGTCCCTTTACTCAGCTATCTTTCTCTTCATGGCACTTATCACTATCTGTCACCATATTAAATATTTATTTGTTAACTGTTGTCCCCAGCAAGCTGTAATGTCCATGAGGACAGATTCTTTGTTTTGTTCACAGCTGTATATCCGGTATGTAGAACAAGGCCTGGCATATTCGTGAATGAACTGACAGTTAAAATAATGAGCCCCTGGCTTCAGAAAAGCGTCACTGTGTCTTATTGCTGCAACCTATAGACCCAGGGCCCACTCTGCCTGAGCACCGAGGAGGGAAGACAAAGTCATAAGGAGCTCTGGATTCTAGGCATTTGGGAATCTTGGTGCAGAAAAATGAGAGGAATAGGAAGGTTTTCCTTGCATGGTATACCCTTGGAAGGTCTTTCCTTCCCCACCTCCGCCACTTGACCCATGACCTGCATCACTCCATTCCCTTCCTCTGAAGCCATTCCCTGCAGGGAAAAGAAACCCAACTCATAACCAGAGTTTCTATCTTAAACTGTTCAGGACCCAGGAATCTAGGAGAATGGGAGCAGAAAGAAGCTTGTCAGCTACTTAGATGGAAGACAAGTCTTGCAAGCTAAGACTTCATGTGTGGAAAACAAGGAATGTCAGGCACAGGGCACAGAGGGTAAGATCCAAGTCACTGAGACATTCCTTCTGGGAGCTGTACAGGGAGGTGGCATCGTGTAGCAGTCAAGGGCACAGCTGTACAGTGAGACAGCCTTGAGTTCAATTCCAGCTCCACGACCAGCTGTTTAATCATAAGCAACTTACTTAGCCTTTTGTAGCCTCAGTTTCCTCATCACAAAATGGGAATAGTAATAATTATCTCAAAGAGTGCTTCGATCATTAAATATTATTATATATTCAAAATGCTTAGCACAATCTATGGCATATAGTAAGCCCTAAATGAATGGAAGGTTTTTGTTATTATTATTATTTTTATTATTACTATTACTATTATTATTATTAAAGTGTCTGAAGTGAAGGAAAACTATTGACACTAATGGCAAATATAAATTCTACAGAAATAACAGAATAATTTATGTGACTGGCTTATATTTTATACCCAATTATGATGCAAGACAGCATGGATTACCTATAGCATTTAATACACTCAAAATTAATTCTGTTTCATGTGGTTAAAACAAAATTCACAAAACATAAAAGACAGAAGATGGTGGAGCTTACTGGATTAAGCTCATGATTTGGAGTCAGGCCTGAGTGTGAATCCTGGCTCTGCCATGTACTGGCTATGTGACTTGGACAGGTTATTGAACCTCTCCGGCCCCAGTTTCTTATCACACAGGCACAGCAGCAGAGTATCCGCCATAAATGGGGCCTCAGCGTGTTGTTTCCTGTGGGCGGGGGGTGTGTCGGAAGTGAGGAGCTGGGCCTGGAAAGGTGAATTGGAGCCAGATTGCAAAGAGCATTATGCACCTCACTAAATGGAGCCTGGGTGTTATGCAGGGAAAGCCACTGATTTTTTCTAAAGCATTTAAATGATATAATCAAATCTTTGTTTTGGAAAGATAACTCTAATGGCTGCATGGAGTAAAGCTCTTGAGTTGCGGTGACGTGGAGAAGAAGGCGAGGAGAGTAAGATGAGACTGGAGGTGGGGAGTTCAGCCAGGAGAATATTAAAATTGAAGAGGGCATGGCCCTAATTATTCACCTATTGAACGGATTTAAATGATTGATGAACTGTATTATTATACTTTCTCTGTGAGTGTGTTTCTCCTGGTGTTAAGCAGTGAAATAGATAACTTATTCTAAAAACTTGAAAGTAGAGGGAACTTACAATTTGACTTTCACCTGGTCATGAAAGAATTGGGATTCACTTCAGAAACCATAAGCAATTGGAAAAGAGTGAACTTGAGCTAAAAGAAAAGGATTGTCAATGGCATAAGATGCCATAATGGAGAGGCATTTTAATTTCCGTTATGCCGGGCACATGACGGTTCTTTCCCCTCACCGTTCTCTCATTCCAAATCACTAGCACTGTCTGTCTTCTAAGACACTCGCTCTCATCGCACTATTTTATAGCCACTTCTTTGGCTCAATCTGTAACACTCCTCTGCTGCAGACACTTCAACCTTTGTCGATGCTACACAAAGACATCATCTTTCTAATTTTATAGAGATAGTCTTCTGTAAGAATACTTCCCTCCTCACTTCCCACCTCAAAGGATTAAGAAACTTCTGGAGCTGGTTCGTAGCTCATAAAAAGAGTAGATTTGAATTCTAGCACTGTCATTTAGTAAAGAGGTGATCTTAAAATTTTTACTTAACCCCTCTGAGTCTCAGTTATTTATCTCTAAATTAGGCATAACAATACCTACATCTAGAAAGAGAATTAAATTCAACGAGATAAACTAATATCCTCTACAGCGCAGGCTCACACTAGTGCTCAGTATCAGAATATATATGGACTTGGTGTTGCTTGTAATCTCATAAGGTGAGAGACTGACTGTCTAACCAGCTTTTCACTATGCAGAATGTGTGTGTTCCAAATAAACATCCTGGAATAATAATGAAAGTCGTCTACCTAGCTCAGGGGAAAAAAGCCTTATCAATCTTTATCTATGTATTTAGATTTAATAAATAAATTCCATTCGTATCTTTGAAAAGAATATGTATTTTGCAGTTTTACAAAGCAAGTATTATATATGTATATGCCCCTTCCCACATGGTAAATTATTTCTCTTTGTAGTCTCTCAATTTTTGCTCTATACGTTTTGAGACTTTGTCACAGCACATGTGAATTAAAAGCAATATCTGGTTAATTGACCGTATCATCAATATAAAGTATCCCTCTCTGTCTGTAGTAATGTTTTCTGACTTCAAGTCCATTTTGTCTGATGTTTTCCTCTAGACACATCAGTTATATTTTGGTTGGTGTTTGCAAGGTATGTAATTTTCTTTTAATTTCAACCTTTCTTTATCATTATGTTTTAAATGTGTGTCCTGTTAAGAGTAGTTGGATTTTTTTTTACCGGTTGGACAATCTTTAACTTTCAACTGGAGAATTTAATACTTTTACATTTATGTAATTGCTACTATATTTGGAATTAAATCTGCCATCTTCTAACATGTTTTCCATTTGTCTGATCTGTTACATTTCTTCTTTTTTTATCTTTTAGGTTGATTTCTGATTTTTATGTAACAAATTCCCCTCCTTTACCAGTTTAAAATTATACCCTTTGTATTTGTTATTAATTTTAAAATTAAATCACATATTTTTAATTTATCAAGATTTATTTTTTATAATATTTTTTATTGCAGTAACATTGGTTTATAACATTGTATAAATTTCAGGTGTACATCATTATACTTCTATTTCTGCATAGATTACATCATGTTCACCACCAAAATACTCATTACAACCCATCACCACACACATGTACTGAATTATCCCTTTCATCCTCCTCCCTCACCCCTTCCCCTCTGGTAACCACCAATCCAATCTCTGTCCCTATGTGTTTGTTTATTGTTGTTATTATCTACTACTTAATGAAGGAAATCATACGGTATTTGACCTTCTCCCTCTGACTTATTTCGCTTTGCATAATACCCTCAACGTCCATCCATGTTGTCACAAGTGGCTGGATTTCATCGTTTCTTATGGCTGAGTAGTATTCCATTGTGTATATATACCACATCTTCTTTATCCATTCGTCCCTTGATGGGCACTTAGGTTGCTTCCAAGTCTTGGCTATTGTGAATAATGCTGCAATGAACACAGGGGTGCATGTACCTTTACGCATTGGTGTTTTCAAGTTCTTTGGATAAATACCCAACAGTGGAATAGCTGGATCATATGGTAGTTCTATCCTTGATTTTTTGAGGACTCTCCATACTGTTTTCCATAGTGGCTGCACCAGTTTGCACTGCCACCAGCAGTGTATGAGAGTTCCCTTCTCTCCGCATCCTCTCCAACACATGTTGTTTCCTGTCTTGTTAATTATAGCCATTCTGACGGGCGTGAGGTGATATCTCATTGTAGTTTTGATTTGCATTTCCCTGATGGTTAATGATGTTGAAGATCTTTTCATGTGTCTGTTGGCCATCTGTATATCTTCTTTGGAGAAATGTCTGTTCAGGTCTTTTGCCCATTTTTTAATTGGGTTGTTAGTTTTTTTGTTGTTGAGATGCGTGAGTTCTTTATATATTTTGGAAATTAAGCCCTTATCAGATGTATGGTTTGCAAATATCTTCTCCCAATTGCTAAGTTGTCTTTTCGTTTTGTTGATGGTTTTCTTTGCTGTGCAGAAGCTTTTTAGTTTGATGTAGTCCCATTTGTTTATTTTTTCTATTGTTTCTCTTGCCCGGTCAGACATGGTGCTTGAAAAGATGTTGCTAAGACCGATGTCGAAGAGCGTACTGCGTATGTTTTCTTCTAGAAGTTTCATAGTTTCAGGTCTTACATTCAACTCTTTAATCCATTTGGAGTTAATTTTTGTGTATGGTGTAAGGTAAGGATCTACTTTCATTTTTTTGCCTGTGGCTATCCAGTTTTCCCAACACTATTTGTTGAGAGACTTTCTTTTCTCCATTGTATGTTCTTGGCTCCTTTGTCAAAGATTAGCTGTCCATAGATGTGTGGGTTTATTTCTGGGCTTTTGATTCTATTCCATTGATCTGTGTGTCTGTTTTTGTGCCAGTACCATGCTGTTTTGGTTACTATAGCTTTGTAGTATATTTTGAAATCAGGGAGTGTGATACCTCCAGCTTTGTTCTTTTTTCTCAGGATTCCTTTAGCTATTCGGGGTCTTTTGTTGTTCCATATATTTTTTATAATATTAAGGAAGTTAGAACACTTTAACTGCATTTACTCTGTCCTGACATATGCTATTATTGTTATTTTAATTTTATATTTTAAAAAACTTACAAGACATTATTATTACTGTTTTACACAGTTAATATTCTTTAGATTTACCCACATGTTTTCCACTTTCTTGGCTCTTAATTCTTTCTGGTATCTCAGACTTTCCATGTGGGATCATTTTCCTCCTGCTGAAATACGTTCTTTGAGATTTCCTTCATTGTAGATTTGCTAGGAGCAAAATATCTTAGCTCCAGTGTGTCTGAAGTGTCTTTATTTTATCTACTTATAGAATTCTAGGTTGTAATTTTCTTCAGCACGTTGAAAATAACATTCCGCTGTCTTCTGTTTCTCACGTTTACCAGTGAGAAGTCAGCTGTCAGTATATTGTTACTCTTTTGAAAGTAATTTACATTTTTCTCTGGCTGCTTTTAATATTTATTCTTTGTCTTTGGTTTTAAAAAGAAGTTTTACTTGAGTGTGCTTAGGTATGGTTTTCTTTTCATTTTTCATGTTTTCAGTTCATAAGACTTCTTGAAATCAGTGCCTTGAAGTCTTTTGTCAGTTTGGAAACTCCTCAGCAGTTAACTCTTCGAACAATTGCTTCATCTCATTCTCTCCTTCTTCTCCTTCTAGAACTCTGGCTAAGCTTATGTTAGACATTCTCACTATATCTTCTGTGTCTTTTACTGTCTCATATATATTTTCCTTTTTTTTTTTTTTTGCCTCTCCATGCTGCATTCTGGATCATTTCTCTTGATGTATCTTCAGGTTCACTAAGACTTAAGGTGTGTCTAATCTACACTTGTTGAATTTTAAATTTCTATTTATAAATTTTACTTATAAAATTACTTTTATTTATAAAATATAAATATATTTATAAAATTTTATTTATAAATTTTATTTAAAATAAAACCACAATATTTAAAATCAATAAAATTCTGTTTGGTTCTTTTTTTCAAATTCAGACTTACTATATTATTGTGATTTCCTGTTCTCTGTAGATATCATCAAGCTGGTCATTTGTGTCTTTAAATGTAGTCATAATTATTTTATAGTCCGAACCTCATCATTCCAGTATTTACAGTCTTCATGAGTCTGTTTTTGTTGTTCGTTGTCTATGCTGATTCTTGCTCATTTAATCTAGTTTCCTTGTGTACCTGATTATCTTTAAGAATGTGTGGAACATTGTATTTGAAAAATTATTTATGGAAATGATTTAGGCCTTTGATGGAGGTATCTTACTTAAGAGAGGACTTGTATTTGCTTCTGCCAAGCACCTGGAGGCACTGCAAGTCTAGAATTAATTTAACCCAAGTTCGGGGCTTGAGACTCACTGGCCCAGGCGATTTGCATACAAGCAGGCTTGGGGTCCCTGCGTCTTGCTGGGGGGTCTCCTATTAGACTTCCTGTAGTATACAGGTCCTGGGTTCACTTTCTCTCTCCCTTCCACTGCAAGTCTATCAAGGTGAAGATTCTGGTTTTTACCAATCAGCAAATTCCCTCAGGACAGAATAGCTTCCATATTTGGATTCCCATTTCTCCTTCACCTTTAGTCTGGTAATTTCATACTTTCTTTTCATACCTTTTATGCTTTAAGAATATATTTTAAATCCAGATCTTTTAGTTATTTTCACTGAGAAGATTGATCTAACTCAGCCTAATACTACCAGAACCATTACGTCAGACTAACATTTTAAACGTTTTTGATAAATATTGAGAAACCGTCCTTCAGAAAAGCTGTCCCTGTTTATACTTCCATCAGCAGGCCTGGGAATGCCACTTTCCCTCTTCCTTTGACTATGTTCTGTCATTTATAAGAAAAAATATTTGCCAGTTAGATAAGTGAAAAGTATTGTTTTGTTAAAATAAACTTGTGCTTATTTAATAACTAATGAAGTTTAACATCTTGTAATCTGTTTATTGAAAGTCTATTTCATTTTTTGTAACTTAACCTATTCAAATTATCTGTTTGTTATTTTTCTTAGGTCCTTTGGGTATTATAAAGCTGGAACCCAACAGGAAAGCTATATCAGTTGTAAAAGATTAAATACTTCCATATCAATTAGCAAATAGCCACTACCTTTCCAAATGTTCTCCCCTTGACTCCCCTGTCATTCAGCCTCTCCCAAACACTACCCACTCCCCATTATCCATCAACTAAAGAGTTAATGTCCAGCATACCAAGAGGTCTCTAGGGCCCTGCTCTAACTCTATGGCCAATGTCACTTCTTATTGATTAGTAGCCATTTCATAGATATGGTTAAATATTTTAATGTAACCCATATGCATATATATTGAAAGTATTTTTCCCATTTGACAATAAACTTTAAAACACATCACACTGTATTCCTTTTAAAACACATCACACTGTATTCCTTTTTCCTTCCATATTCTCTTAATTTTTATTTATAATTAGGTGCTGTTTCTCTCAAAATTATTACCATTACTATAGCTATTTTCTTTGAAATTTTCTCTCAGCTCTTAAAAGTCTATAAAGGAATTTATTCACAAACCTACATAAGATTATCATTGAATTTTACTGTGTTTCAGAAACCTATCAAACTTATGGTCATCTATCTATTTTAATGCTTTTGGCAGACACCACAAATTCCAAATTTTGTAGATATCAGTAGAGACCAAAACAAAGTAATAGTTCATTTTAGACAATAGTAAAGTATTTGGAACCAATTTTTATTTATGATTATGTTACCTCCTGAAGAAAGGGTAAATTAATTTTTGTGGACTAAATCATTTTCATACTTGCTTACAATATTGATCTATAAAGATACTAATTCTTTTATGGTCTTCTGCCAAATACATCAATTAGATATTATGATCTATTTTTTATGATTACTCTGTTTTAAATCTGATAACCACACCACTGCACTGTTATCCAGGCAACATCTTCCCAGCATTTCAATTATCTTAATCTCATGCAGACCCACATCAAAAGCTTTTACAAACATTTAGATATATTGTTTGTCCATGGAGTTTTCTTTATCCACAAACTTGTTGAGTAATTTTATAAGACCAAATAAATCAGATTTGCCTGGCATAATCTGTCTTCATAAACAAATGCTGCCCGCTGCCCATCACATTGTTATCTAAATGATTTCAGATCAATTTGGTTCAGTCTAACTTGGGCAATTGCATTCTGCCAGACCCAAACTCCCTCTGTTTTTCAATTGGAGACATTATTCTTCCTTTCACTTAACAAAGTGTTCTGTAAAGCAAGCAGGCAAGTATCTGAACCAATAAAGCCTCGTTTCCTGAAGATTTGTGTCTGATAGGCTAACTAAAACTATGTATTATATCCATGTCATAGCTTTAACTGGTGCCATTATTACCTCAATCCTTGTACTAGATGTCGTAAGTAATATTTTGTGTTACATCAATAGGAAATGTAGGCAAAATAAAGCATGTCTTCCTTTCGTGTGTACTTATAGCAGAACTAACACTAGATTCCCTGTTACATAATTTGATTTAGTTGAAATTGAGTTTTATATCAGAGGTTAATAATGAGATACACTGGATGTGAGATGATTTCGTTGGAAAACTTGTTATAAATTGAAAACTTGTTATAAATTATACTAAGGCAGAATGATCATTGTGCTTTATCTAAGAAACATGATACTTCTATATTTCAAGGTAAATAAACAAACTATTCATTACTTATCATGTCATTACATAACATGTATAAATTTGTTAATGCTATTCCTCTTACATTTATATGATACCTTTTGAAATCTGGGGCTTATCTCTGTAAGTGACATTTGCCTAAAACTGCTTGTTAATTTGGGGGCAATTAAAAGAGGCACTAGGCCAGCTAACACACTTAATGGGCTTGTAAAGCATGTTTCCAGAAGAAGGAGAGATGAACAACTTTCCACTTCTCTTTGGTGTTCCAATATCTTAATTTCAATCAGGCTCAGCTTGAACGGACATGTATGGTTGTTTGTTTAAAAAACAAAACAAACAAACCCAGATTCCAAAATTCAGTCATAACGCCCAGGGAGTGACACACCCACTGGAAGAATGTATGTGTAATTTTTTGCTTGGGAGCCATTTTGACCAGCATTTGTAGCACCAAATCCACATAGCCCAAGAAACAGTAATTTGGAAGAAGACACTACAAGGCAGCATAGATAGAATAAATAGAAAAATTGTCATTATTTACTCACTAAAAGTATCTCCCTTACTAATAGAGTATAGTTAAAGTTTCTTTATCCAATAATGAATTGATCAAAACCCAGGAGAAACATGAGTAAAGACTAGAGTAAATCTCTAAAACATGAAATTATTATATTCTCTAATCTTCATTATTCTTATTGGTAAGTTGGTTTTATTTATTTATTTTTTTAAGGACATGATAGCTCATGAGATCAATTATAATAACATCTTTCTTGGCTCCTGGTTTTCTATTGCTTAAATATCAACTATGCTTGTTTTGTGAAAGACATTGAACACTGTGTGTGTGTGTGTGTGTCTGTGTGTGTGTGTGTGTGTGTGTGTGAGATGATTATTAAAGACGACAGTATTATTGGGAGAGAGCAGGATAGAATGTTGCAGGGTTGGCTGTGTTCCCTCTACTTCCTTTACATTTCCCTAGGGACCTTACATAGAGAGAATTCGAATACTGGCCTGGCTGCTGCTGTTGAACAGAGTTGCCTGTCATTCATAAAACCTTTACCTGCCTTGGTACATTGTAACTACAGCGCTTATATGTAAGGAGGGTTTTGCTTTCCAATAAAGCAGATTTCCCCAAAGGCTTATTTGGGGTTAATATTTTGCTGGGGAGGGGAGGTTGTTAAGAGAGGATAGAAATGCAAAGAAAATTAACCAAGAAAACTTTAACATTTTCAACTGTGATTCCTCACCGGAACTACAGTACACGGAAAATTGCTTGACTATTTTCTTAATTCTCCCAAGGGTGGTACATAACTAGTGCCATTCTAGATGCACAGGAGAAAAGTTAATTTGTTACATACAATGGATGACTTAGGGCATTAGCGCTTAATTCTCCACTAAACCAGTTGATAAAGACTCACAGCTATATTTAAATATAATTCTTTAAATAGTACATTGTAACTTCAAAATAAAGTTGAAACTCAGATATAAGCAGCTTTAATCATTTCACTCTATTATGGATAAAGAGATTGATTCGCTCTCCAAAAAGGTTAATCGTAATTAATCCTTTGAAACTAGTTTAACAATGAGAGCAGCATTGTTCCCTCAGATCTTTTATGGAACAAGAAACAGGGTGCTAGTTAATTAAAACGAGAGCCACGTAGCATATTCATTAGCACTAACCGCTTGCAAAGTCCTAACTTGGTGTCACGATCAATAGGTTTTATTCCCAGTTTGGTCAGAAACTGAACTGATAGACAACCTAACTTTCTAAATGTTTTGACTTCAAACACTCCATTGAAAAAATATAAAAATAAATAACGATAAACAGCACCTTTCTCATTGGGAATGTTGAGACAAAGTCTTTACATAAAGCAAATCCATATATATTGATGTTTTATATATTTTTTATAAATAAGAAACTAGGACTACAGTATTTATTCTAATTGAGCTATTGCATCTATCTTCCTGGGCAGAACACCTTAAAGAAAGTTCCAAAATGAAAGAGAACACAGAAAAGCGCATCTAAAAAGGCAAGGAGGGGAAGGAAAAGAAACCTGTGAATAAGTAACACAGTGGAGCCAAAACACATTAGCTATCTATTAGTATATTTTAAAAGTCTACCCAATGCCCATAAATATTTAGTATTTCAACTGAGAAAGTTTGTGTAGATATATTCTGTAGATATATATATATAAACATATAGTGTACAACTACGAACATATTTTGGACAATTATGTGTGAAATCCTTAACATGGCCATTTTCACTGAACAACTCCACTATGAGTGGAGGATTTTCTGAAACTGAAATAGCTATTTGCACGACGTGGTGCATTGAAGCAATTCAAGGCTTTCATTCCACTTCACTGGAAATGAAGATTCACTATATTAACGTTCTCTAGACGCTTATGTGGTGTGAAATTATGCCCCTCAATTACGAATTCTTCCAGCCTTCTCTCTCTCTGCTTCTCTATTTTCAAGTCTCATTTCAAATACTCTACAAAATATTTGGCCTCACTTGGCACAAAAGAAGCAAGCCTCTGTGCCTTCTTTTCCCCACCTTTATATGGAGATAATAACACTTGCCTCTCTCATGAAGATCTTGTGAGGCATAATATTTTGTAAAGCACTTAAAAACCTTAGCTAGGAGGGCTAATGGAAATAAAAACTGTATTGTCATCTCTTCTTCCAGTTGCTCTCAAGTTGGCCATTTTCTTTTTGCTTGGATGTTAAGAAGCAATATTGTTTTGCTATTGAATGTTGAAGCTTAGTTTTATTTCCTTTAACTTCTTTCCACCTCTATTTCTTTGTGACCTCTTCTGGTTTCACTACCATAGAATCATAGATTGCTTCCAAGAACCCATCCGGAACTGACTCAAGTATGATCCGTTTTATAACTACAGCACCTGTATGTAGTCTAATCTTACAACCAAGGACCCTCCGGAATACTAATTCATAACTTAAGGCTTCATGATGGCATTACTGGACACTATTGCCACTATATGCCACCACATGGCCTTATATTCATGCTCTCCGCCCTATTAGTCCTCCCTCCTATTTAGTCCTGTATTTGTATTAAGTAAATATATTATCTCTCTTATTCCAAGTGACCAGGTCTATCCACAAAGTACCTAGCACAATGTTCTCCTCATGGTAAGAATTTAATAAATGATTTAAAGTAATTAAATAAAACTAAATTTTATGCTTCCCCAGCTAGCTGCACTGCAGGTCTTTGCAGCAAAGTTGTACTGAGCCTACAGATGCTGCTGCCCGTTCTTTCCAAACTCAGAGTAGTCCAGGTGTGGAGAACGCCTTGACAAGGCCCGAGGAGTTCATCCGGATCATTTTTTATGTATCTGCGAGCCAAATCTGGACTGAACGCTTCTCTTTGGAGCTGCTAATAGAGGACTCCATGTCAGAGGTAAAGACAGGAGCCCCTTTTCTATCTACTGTGCAACGATTTCTGCAGAAGGTACTCTTGGAATGCATCAACGCACATGGTGAAAAAGCACAATAAAAGGTGAACAGAGGTGTATGAAAAGTACACGATAAAAGGATGATGTTGAGTAAATTAGTTAGCTAGAGAGGGCTGGAAGTTGGACAGACCCAAGGTCCTGTCCTGGTTGTGCAACTTGGTGGCTGTGTTACACTGAACCAGTTACTTAACCTCTCTGAACCTCTGTTTCCTCATCCTTAGAATAACATTTAGAATAACACTTAGAATATAGAATAACACTTTCCTTGGAGAGTTGTGAAGACAGTTGTAAGTAGAACTAACACATGCCTGACCCATTGTAGAAGCTCAATAAATGGCATTATCACTATTATTAGAAAATATTCCGTGGAAACTTATGAAAATGAACAACTGAAGAGTCACCTTAACCGATGTAACAATGAAACACTCACTACTGAAAATAGCCCTAGGGGAACCCTAGCAGACTGAAGAACAGGAAGCGTTTCCGCTAACTAGGCAGAACGTCACGGCCTTCTCTCTGCCCTGGCTCACTCTGAGTTGGGTTCAGAGAATGAAGCCTTTGGTAGAAGAATTACAAATCAAGCACATAAAACCACTGAGTGTGAATAAAATGATTTCCAATTTTCTCATAGGGTCGCTCCTTGAGAAGAAGTAACTCTACACATCTCAAGTCCTTCGATTATCTAGCCGGTTTTAATAAAACAGGAAAGGAGGAGTGCAATGCGGCAAACATTTGATCTAATCCTCAAACTCCCATGTCTTATTCCTGTAGGCTCTATGTAGGAATCAGGACTAAGTACTGGACTGTACTTTGGAGTAATGTTTTCTTCCAGAACTTTGGGAAAGGGGCATTTCCCAGATGCAGATGAAAGGATGCAGAGTGACTTCTCCTCCTCCACTCCAGGTTCTTTTTAAGAAAAGACAATGGAGGAATATCAAAGAATACTTTTTAGATGCAAACAGTTTTTCAGGCATCTCAGAAACATAAGATCACAAATCACAACAGGAGTAGATCATGTAGCTGCTTTTTCCCTCTAAAACTGCCTGAAGACCAAATCTCAGAAGACCTCTTAGGGCTGGCCCCGTGGCTTAGCGGTTAAGTGCGCGCACTCCGCTGCTGGCGGCCCGGGTTCGGATCCTGGGCGCACACTGACGCACCACTTCTCTGGCCATGCTGAGGCCACGTCCCACATACAGCAACTAGAAGGATGTGCAGCTATGACATACAGCTATCTACTGGGGCTTTGGGGGAAAAAATAAATAAAATTCTTAAAAAAAAAACAAAGAAGACCTCTTAGAAGAATTAAAGATACAGACAGATAAATAGCTGGATAGATAGGTAGTAACAGACTGACAGGAATTATTACTAGTGAAATCCCATCACACGAGGGTTCTCCAGGGGGAAGGATGTCAAACTTAATGCTTCAAAAGAGATTAAAAACATATTTGAAGTGACAGTTCCTGATCAATCAGTCAAATAGGTGAAGATTGGCCCGTGGGGAGAGACATGAAGTCTTTTGGTTTGTCTCAACCTCCCTGAGCTAATACCGACAATGATGACATTTTCCAAACAGAAGCATTGGCCACTTGGAATTCTAAGATTACATAACCCACGATAATAAGAGATTGGACAAACAAAAGGGGCAACAAAGCACATGGTTCCGAATAGCAATGCCTTTTTTATTATATGCAGGTTAAGTAGCTGACAATGTGGACATTTTGAACTGTGACATGACCTAAATGTTTTGGGAAGTCTTAAGTCAGTAGCACTGCATGAGGCTTGCCTTCTGGTTATATTCTTAGTATGGTGCTAAAATTCAAGAGGAAAAGAATTATTCGGTTGATAGACTATAAATAATGGTTATATTCTGGGCCAGCTCATTTTTCTTTTTGTGAATGTGTGTCTAATGGGAGGAAATTAAGAAGAGGAAGAATTTCTAGCCTGTTGTAAAAGCAATCAAGTCATTTAGCCTAAAATTGTGTTGTGCAATTTGACGTTTGAAAAGTACTTGGAGATACATTCCATTTTCTAAGTCTCTGTAAAAAAGGAAAACAGTATTCATCGATTTTTTCGGTAATGCTTAATTCTGGAAAAATGAAATTTTAATTCTCTTAAATTATATCTCTTATCAAGTGAATTAAGCAATTCAAATGCAAACTTCCCCATTATTTTAGCTCCTTTCTGATTTTCTATAAAATTTATAAATCTGTACTTTACCTCCTACTGCTTGAATATATTCTGGATTGTGTTGTTTTCTTGCTTGTTATTGCTATTGCTTTGATTTTTTTTCTTTGTGTGTTTTGGTGGAAAGAATATTACGAACTCCTTGTGGCTACCGTGACCGTATCTTCCGCATCTTGACATCACCCATAGCATCTACAACAGTTGAGTACTTACCACATAGTCTTTAGCTTGAATTGAATAAAATGTCTAAAAAGGACTTGAAAGGTTCTATGTCCATTTCTTTGTTTTCAGGATCACGTGTCAACATAGAGAGATAAAATCAGTTATTTTGTTAAACCCCAAGAAAAAGTGGTTTCTACCATCTCTAAAGGCAGTCCTGTGTAATAGTAAAAGTACTTACTGGAAGGAAATTCTTTACAGATGTGTGTGTCTGTGTATATATATTTATATATGTGTGTGTGTGTGTGTGTATAGATACACACACAGAAATTCTTTATCTTTGCTTTATTCAAAAGGCTGCAAATGGCATTTGCTACATTAATGTACACAAGAAATGCACCTGATAAGGTTTCTTTCTGCAGAATATTAGGAGGAAAAAATCAATGAAATAATTAGTAAAGAGAAGATTGAAAACATTCATGAATCTAGAAGGCAGGAACAACTATTAAGAATAGCATTTTAGGGGCTGGCCCAGTGGCGCAAGTGGTTAAGTCCCCTGCGGGGGCCGGGGGTTCACTGATTCGGATCCCGGGCACGCACCGACACACCGCTTGGCAAGCCATGCTGTGGCGGCGTCCCATATAAAGTAGAGGAAGATGGGCACGGATGTTAGCCCAGTGCAAGTCTTCCTCAGCGAAAAAAGAGGAGGATTGGCAGATGTTAGCTCAGGGCTGGTCTTCCTCACAAAAAAAAAAAAAAGAATAGCATTTTAATTCCTGGGCATGAGATTTTAAAGCCCAACATATGAAGTGAATTCCTCTTTTAATCCCATATTTTTAGTATAGCAGCACCTTTTCACTCAGGAACTGTGTACCTCAGAGTAAATCTTAAATGTTCTCACCACACACACATACAAAAGGTAACTGTGTGAGGTGATGGATGTGTTAACTAACTTGACTGTGGTAATCATTTCATAATTTGTATGTATATCAAATAATCACATTGTACACCTTAAACTTAGACAATGTTATATGTCAATTGTATCTCAATAAAGCTGGAAAAAAAAAGAACTGTGTACCTCAAAGTAAATGAAACTGGGTTTCAAGGAGACTTCAAGTCACTCAAAACATGAAGATGCCCAACGACTATAAATTACTAAACTTCTAGCAATCTGTCTCTTTTCCTGACATCTGATTAAAGTTTTATCGTATATTAATTATTGTTTTGAGCAAAGACCCTGAATTTCACTGAGTTCACCAGCTCTAGACGCCTACAAATATGTTTTGCTATAAATTACTGGCACTGTTTCTGTTGATATTCAGCATAATCAAACATTTGTAAGCATGCTGTCTTTTCAATCTGTTCAGCTGATGCACTTTACCTGATCTTTCATTAAAGTAATCAAAACACTTGCTGTGTCGCATCTAATGAATGTTGCATGTATGATTAAGTGCTTTCATTCATATTGCAAGTTTGATTTAATGTAATCTGCCTTTCAGACAGCCATTAGCCTAGCTCCTACGTGAATTCGATTAATTGGCTGAATTCTTCCAGATGTCCATTAAGCATTACAGGAATTTCTATGTCGAAACAGCAGGGACCGTCTAGCATAGAACCAAACAATGAAATGTTATATTGCTGCCATGACTTACAAAAAGCTGGATTCATTTTCATTAATAAAACATCTGTACTCCTGCACAGCTATGCATTGAGATGCATTTATTTTATATGTTTATTTCTCTTATGACTGTAAATAGATGGTTAAATAGAAGGACATTTACTGACACTATGTAGGCCCCGGGTTTCGCAGAGGCTGATTGACAAAACAGCTCGATTTTGAAAGTTTACAGAAGGCCCTAAACAGAAGAAAATACACTAACAGACACCTGTTTGAAACAGAATTAAAGAATGTCTGGGATTACAGCAATAGAAATAAAGTATTAAAATGACGTTAGAGACTTATTTTTAAAATGGTTTGGTGGTCCTACATGATCCCAAACCATTGGATCTTTAAGAGAAAATGGCAAATGTGGCTCTCGCTGGGATGACTTGTGCTGTCGTTCTGAGGAAGAGCTTTCTCCTTAGTTCTGTGTTGTTGGTTCTCGGAGCAGGGAGAGATTAGCCTGCTGCAGACCCCAGCTTGGTGCATTGTACCACATAATAAACGCTATTTACCCATCATTTAGGAGGTTTACCACAACTGATAAATGAAACAAAAGGTACGTTTCAAATGAATCCTGGCTTAGGGACAATTACATATTCTCTAATACCAAATATTCACCAGTGAAGACAGCACCACGAAAATGACTTTTTGTGTCTCTTTTACGAGGATCTACAGATCAATTTTACCAATTGAAACTGAAAATCATTTCTTATGCCTATGATTTTATGAAATAACTATTTTGTAGCTGTCTATCATCCCTTCTCTAAAGACCTAGAGTATTTGAACTTTCAGACTACAATACCTTTTATCCTTTCTTTGCACGATTAGACAAAATACGTAAACTTGGAGAGAAGGAGAAGATGTATTCTCATAATAAAATATACATGCAAATCATTCATCATAATATAAATTTTTCTAAAATAATTGAACTTTGAAATTTTAAGTTTTACCTGAAATAACTTCTCTGTTAGTAGTTTCTACTTCATTGGGGCTTTATTTTAAAATGTGATTCTTTATTACCTAGTAGTTTATTTTAATTTTAAGCAAGTGAAATTTATTAACTGGAAGAGGGCATCGTTTAGGATCAGATCGTCAGTCATACGTGCCATGTTAATAAGTTGATGCCAACAGGATTGCAAAGATGGGGCTTGAATAGGCAATATCTACCTTGACCAGAAGTTTGTTAGAAAATTTTTCGAGGATAGAAAATCCTATAAAGGAAAATAATTGATAGCCTTCTTATTGGTCTTGGTGTTAAAATGCAAATTTAAAAATACTAATACTAATTTAAAAATATTTGAGTTTACCATTTTTTTCAGTCATTCAGCAAAAATTCACTGAAAACCTACTATGGAAATATAAAGACATATAATCCACAGTCCCTGCACTCACAAGGGAAAGAAAACATGTTAAGTACAGTCATGCGCCACATAAGGACGTTTAGGTCGACGATGGACCGAGTTTATGGATGGTGGTCCCATAAGATTAGTACCATATAGCCTAGGTGTATAGTAGGCTATTCCGCCCAGGTTTGTGTAAGTGCACTCTGTGATGTTCACAGGACAAGGAAATCACCTAACGACGTATTTCTCAGAACATATCCCTGCTGTTTAAGCAACGCATGATCGCACGTTACACAAGTACCATAATAAAAGTTGTTCCAAGTGTTATGACAGCATAAAAGCGGGCGTGTTCCCCTCAATTCCCTCAGGCTTCACAGAGGAGCTAACATTGGAGCTGCATCTTGAAAGATGAATAGGAGTAAGGTATCCAATACAAGGCGAGGGAATGGGGAGCATGCTGCCCGAGACTAGTGCACGCTGTCAGGGGAGCGTTTGCTCCCCACTCCTGACGTTTCCCTTCATGTCAAGGGACATCTGTTAGAGTGACATTCCTGGACTCTTCCCTTCCCCTCCTTCACGCGTTCCTCGCCAGGGGAGGAAGAATGATTTAATTTGATCAGTGAGTTAGGGACCGGAAACTTGGTATGCTTAGCTCAGCCACCTTCTTCCTCCCTCCTCTTTCTGATCTACCTGGTCTACTCTTGGCCTTACAGATGCATAGAAGTAACTGGCTGCCCCTGAGAGAAGAGGCCAGTAGTTATCCAGTTCTTCCTGGGGCAGGATGGGTAAGTGTGTCTAATTCTAGTGTTCAGAATTAAGAGGCCCCTATTTCCCACATCTGAACCACATTCTCCAATCTTGCTATCATTAGTAACAAAAGTGATATTTTGGGGCCAGCCTGGTGGGTAGCGGTTAGGTTCGTGCACTCCACTTGGGTGGCCCAGGTTTCGCAGGTTCGGATCCTGGGTGCGCACCGACCCACCTCTTGTCAGGCCAAGCTGTGGGGGCATCCCATAGAAAGTAGAGGAAGATGGGCACAATTATTACCCCAGGGCCAGTCTTCCTCAACAAAAAGAGGAGGATTGGCATCGCATGTTAGCTCAGGGCTAATCTTCCTCACAAAAAAAAAAAAAAAGTGATATTTTGTTCCCCAACTGCCTCCTTTATCTTTCTCAGTTTGGATCTCAGCCAGGGAATTGGGATGCTATTTATTGTTCCCTTCCCCTGAAAACAAACAACCACCCTCAAGACACGTACAAGCATAGAGCCATGAAATTCGTGTATTCAGAGTGTTGAAGCATAGAATGATGGAGAGGAGAGCTGAGAAATGAGACTGGGAAAGTAAGGCCGCCAGATTGAGAAAGCCACCCAGCCTCCACAAGAACTCGCTAAAATACTTTGTTGCAATTATAAAGATGAAGATGTTGTCTAGGAAACTGGCTAACTGCCCTAATACAGCCTCGTTGGCTGTGGTCTTGGAATTCTCAGGCAGTGACTCTCAAGCTTCAGTCTGCACTAGAATCATTTGGAGACTTAGTAAAATGCAGATCTTGAGCCCCATCCTCAAAGATTCTCATTCAGCATGAGTCCAGGAATCTGGATGTTTAACAAGCCCCCTACGTGATTCTCATGCCAGAAATTTTAAAACCACCCTTGGAGAAACACTATTTGGGGGTCTGATCTTCAGCTTTGTAGTTCTAGAGATTCAGCTTTGTCAGTTATCCAAAGATGTTCAGAGTCATGATAACCAAACTCCCAAGATATTTAAATATAAACCAGAATGCTGATTTATTTATAGTGAGAATGATAACTTTAAAAGGACTGGAGTTCTTGGGACTGTAGAGGCACATTCTCTCCCTGTAGGAAAACCCATATGGAAAGCCACATTACGACAGAAGCTTGCTTGAGTTAGCTGGATGACCTTTGCTAACGGTATCGAGCTAGTCTGATGCATCCTCCTCCACTACCGAGGCCGACTTGTAAAGGAGAGTGGAAGGTGCTGGGCAGAGCCCCCTACCCAGTGCTGTGATGAATTCCTACTCTCGATTTCTCCTTTTTCTAGGCTTCTTTTAATATATTCTTCAGGTAAGATTAAATATAATTGATAAAGTTACAGATTTAGATATACTAATACAGTCACATTTTCTTGCAAATATGCTGTTGTTACCTTGAATAGAGTTTGCTCCCAGAATTCACCTATCCATTTACAGAGTACTGTTTTGGGCTGAATATTTCTACAAATGATTGTAAGCTGCACGATGTCAGGGATCTGGGCTTCCTGTCACCACTTGACCCCAAGTGCTTAAAATAGTGCCTGACATAAAAGAGTAGTCAAAGATACGTTGAATGAATAAATGATTAATCTTAGGTATTACACGACCACTTTTTTCATTTTGATTCTCAGAAGGAAACCTCAATTCCAAATCTGGGACTACACTGCTGTTGCCTCCTATGGATTAGCCACACACCTCAACAAAATGCCTAAAGCAAAATCACTTGCTTCTGTTACACTTTTGCGACGGGCGTGTTACACAGTCAGAATTCGTTTTGATTTTTAGCACCAATCTCTGAAGAGTTCATGTTTTTGGAGTTCCCAACTGGTTGAAAGGAATAGGAAATCTCTACTTGCTCAAGAATAACAGGGAAGAGAAATGGAGCTGACTAAACACCGTTTCTTTTAGTATTTGCGATGGACAGCTAAATCTAAGAACTTTTTCCTTGGTGTGTAAGTGAATGGCACCCAATACTCCCTGCACCCTCTTCACAACAAATGTGAGGAGGAAGTTCCTTAGCTTCTGAGCTGAAGATGTTGTTGATAAATATTGTGAAGCTCCAACTAATTAAAAATGAAATGCAGCCAGCTAAGCTCCAGCCATTTTTAATTTACAATATTGCTTTGCTTCCGAGGCAAATGTGGACAAGTCACAACTTCTTTTGATGCCTGAGGGATTGAAAAAATTAGATCAGCAGGATTGGCTATTGATGTTTTCTAGCAAATGTTTTGAAATCTCTGCCTTTCATCCATCTTGCAGGAAAACAGGATTGCTTTGTGAGCCTTCAAAGATATTAATTCCTTTAATAAATCCTGATTTGTATGTTTAAAACTTCCAACGGTTAGGTTTCTGTAGCAATCTCTACATCAGGGGTAAATGTTGCCCGCAGGCAGACTCCCAATTTTTTTCCAAGTATCATCGCTCTTAGTCTGAAACTGGGGCTAAAACCAACACCACAACAGACTAAATACACCTTCTGTTCAGCCTCTTTTCATAAGATTTCTTTGTTATATTGTTTGCATGGCAAATTTCATGACAGGCTGTTTGCTTTCCTGGTGATCAGCACTTAATGAGATAAAGTGCAAACATAAGCAGTGACTGTCCCAGTTCTGGGCTGTGATCCCTGCCCCTCTGACCAACGTGAAAAAAGATGGAGAGCAACTTGAGATTCTAAAAACACAGCGAATATTTGTCATATAGTAAACCAATCAGAGCTCCATCCAATAAAAAGAATAAAAATTGAATATAGTAAGTTAAAACACAAATGCCCAGAGATGATACCATGTGTGCATGCATGAGAGGTGGGTTTAGGGTGGAAGTCAACCCTATTGTGAAGATTCTATGCACAGCACCTATTTCTCCAATAACCTTCACCACAATGATTATACAAAGATAGCAGAAATGAGAAGATAGTAACAAGACTCTCAGATGACCCCCTGGAGGCCAGCATTATTTCAGGGGGGTTCTTTTATTAAAAGGAAGCATTTATGACATTGGTTTAAAATGTTGTTCTGAGGCATTCTCTTCAAAACTCTTGCTTAAGGGAGTAAACAGTAATGCTTTTCTGCTGGAAAAAAGTATATTGTTTTCTCTTTTCTGTCCAAGCCATGAGAAAAAAAGAAATGCTAAATAGACTGGCTCTTGTGGGAGGGAGAGAGAAGCTGAACGGTGATAAATAAATGAGCCAACACCTTTCCCCAGGAGACTAAACTAAAAAGGGAGAGTCTAGATAGCTTTTGACTTTAGAAAAGGAAACAAAGGAAAAAAAAAACTAGTACAGAAAGCATCATTAGGAAGGTTTTGAGGGACAGTTTCAAAGCCTGTGACTCAATAGGGTCCAGTGTCTCTTTTCCATGAAGAATCTTGATCATTCTTGAATTAATGATTTACTCCAGACTGATATTTCCTGCAAGTTAAACGTCCCAAGCAGATTATACATAAATAAACAATATTGTCACAATACTACCGGCCAGGGAACTATATATTTAGAGATATATTTTATTGTTCTTTTTTTCTATTAAGGCATAATAATGAAAAATTAAACATTACATTAAAATTTTTAAAGATTCTATTTTTTAGAATAACTACTTATCTAATTATGTATACATAGAGATAGAACTAGATATACATACATATATGTAATAAGTACACAATTAGAAAAACTAATTCAGGTGTGTATATTACTGTTGTCAAAGTTAATCACTTAACTTCAAATAGCATGTTCTGCCTTTATTGAAGCAAAATAAATAAGAATAAAAATGTTAGAATTTCCATAATTAAATTTTAATTTTATTATTCAAGAATAAGCTATACTTACACTTTACTATAATGATGTTCATAGTGCTTTACTAAATATTAAATAATACCTTATCATCCTTTACAACAGAACTCTAAAGAGAAACCTAGGGCCGGCCCTATGGCTTAGCGGTTAAGTGTGCGCGCTCCGCTACTGGCAGCCCGGGTTTGGATCCCTGGCGCACACCAACGCACTGCTTCTCTGGCCATGATGAGGCCGTGTCCCACATACAGCAACTAGAAGGATGTGCAACTATGACATACAACTATCTACTGGGGCTTTGGGGGGCTAAAAAAAAAAAGGAGGAGGATTGGCAATAGATGTTAGCTCAGAGCCAGTCTTCCTCAGCAAAAAGAGGAAGATTAACATGGATGTTAGCTCAGGGCTGATCTTCCTCACAAAAAATAAATAAAAATAAATAAATAAAGAGAAACCTAGTTGCATTTATTCACTTTGCTGCTCACCCTCAAAGTTTCTGATTTTCCAAGTCTGAGGAGGATTCTGAGAATCTCTGTTTTTTAAAACCTCCATACAGGAGTGTAATGTGTAGCTAGGGGTGAGAACTACTGACTTAGAGGATCTGAAATTTAGAAATTATGAGGCCAGCCCCATGGCCTAGTGGTTAAGTTTGGCGTGCTCCACTTTGGTGGCCTGGGTTTGGTTTCCGGGTGCAGACCTACACCACTCATTGGCGGCCATGCTGTGGCAGCGACCCACATACAAAACAGAGGAAGACTGGCCCCAGATGTTAGCTCAGGGCAATCTTCCTCAGCCAAAAGAAGAAAAAGATCGGTGAACTTAAAGATAGAATAACTCAAATTATCAAGTTTGAGGAGCAGAAAGGGGAAAAAAGTGAAGAAAACTGAACAGAGTCTAAGGGACGTGTGGAACACCATCAAGGGGACTAACACATGCGTTATGGAAGTTCCAGAGGGAGAAAAGAGAGAAAGGGGCAGAAAAGTTATTTGAAAAAATAATGGCAGAAAACTTCCCAAATATGATAAAAGACAAAGAGAAGTCCAGGACCAGATGGCTTCACTGGTGAATTCTACCAAACATTTAAAGAATAATTAACACCAATTCTACTTAAACTCTTCCAAAAAACTGAAGAGGAGGGAACACTTCCAAACTCATTCTATGAGGCCAGCGTTATGCTGATACCAAAGTCAAATAAAGACACAACAAGAAAATTACAGACCAAAATTCCTTATGAATGTAGATGAAAAAATCCTCAACAAAACACAAGAAACCTAATCCAACAGCATATTAAAATGATTATACACCATGACCAAGTGGGATTTATCCTAGCAATGCAATAGTGACTACATAAGAAAATCAATCAATGCAATAAATCACATTAATAGGATGAAGGAAAAAAAATACACAATTATCTCAATTGATGCAGAAAAGGCATTTGACACTATTTCATGATAAAATCCAACACTCTTTCATGGTAAAAAAAAAAAAAACTCAGAAAACTAGGAATAGAAGGGAATTTCTTCAACCTGATAAAGGGTATTTATGAAAAACTCATGGCTAACATCACACTCAGTGGTAAAAAACTGAAAATTTTCTCCTTAAGATCAGAAACAAGACAAGGATGTCCACTTTCACCACTGCTATTCAATATTGTACTGGAATTTCTAGTCAGCAATTAGACAAGAAAAAGACAACTAGATTGGAAAGGAAGAAGTAAGAGCATCTCTATCTGCAGATAACATGGTCTTATACATAGAACATTCCAAAGAATCTACAAAAAAGCTACTAGAGCTAATAAAGGAATTCAGCAAATTTGCAGGGTACAAGATCAATACACAAAAATCAGTTGTATTTCTATACACCTGTAATAAACAATCGAAAAAAGGAAATTAATAAAGCAATTACAATAGCATCCAAAAAAATAAAATACTAGGAATAAGTTTAACCAATGAGGTAAAAGGCTAGTACACTACAAAACATTGCTGAAGGAAATTAAATAAGACCCAAATAAATGGAAATACATTCTGTATTCATGAGTAGGAATACTAATTATTATTAAAATGCCAGTACTCCCCAAAGTGATCTGCAGATTCAATGCAATTACTATCAAAATTTCAACAGCCTTTTTTGCAGATATGGAAAAACTGATCTTCAAATTCACATAGAATTGCAAGGGACCCTAAATAGCCAATTGCAAGAGACCCTGAATAACCAAAACAATCTTGAAAAGGAATAAAGTTGGAAGACTCACACATCCCAATTTCAAAACTCTCTACAAAGCTACAATAATCAAAACAATGTGATACTGGCATAAGGATAGATATATAGATCAATGGAACAGAATTGAGACTCCAGAAATAAACCCACACATTTATGGTCAATGGATTTTTTACAAGGGTGCCAAGTCCATTCAGTGGGGAAAGAACAGTCTTTTCAAAAGATGGTGTCGGGACAACTGGATTTCCACGTGCAAAAGAATGAAGTTAGACCTTTATCTCACACCATACACAAAAATTACCTCAAAGTGGATCAATGACCTAAAATAAATATCAGAGCTAAAACCATAAAACTCTTACAAGAAAACATAGGAGGAAATCTTCATGACCTTGGATTTGGCAATGACATCAAAAGCCTGAACAACAAAAGAAAAAATATATAGGGCTTCATCAAAATTTAAAGCTTTCGTGCATCACAAGACATTATCAAGGAGGTGAAAAGATGACCTACAGTACAGTAGAAAACATTTGCAAGTCATATATCTGATAATGATATATTATCAAGTATGTATAAAGAACTTCTACAACAAAAAGACAACTCAATTCAAAAATGGGCAAAGGACTTGAATAGATATTTCTCTAAAGAAGACATACAAATGGCCAATAAGCACATGAAAAGATGCTCAACATCATTAGAGAACTATAAGTCAGAATTTGTCAGAAAGACAAATACTGTATGATCTCACTTACATGTGGAATCTGAAAAAACCAAACCCATAGAAACAGAGATCAGATTCGTGGTTGCCAGAGGCGGCGGGGTGGTGGGGGATATGGGTGAAAGCGGTCAAAAGGTAAAAACTTCCAGTTATAAGTTCTGAGGATATAATATACAGCATGGTGACTGTAGTTGACAATACTGTATTGTATACTTGAAAGTTGCTAAGAGAGTAGATCTTAAAACTTCTCATCACGAGAAAAAAATATATAACTGTGAGGTGATGGATATTTACTAAACTTACTGTGGTAATCATTTCACTATATATATATATATATATATATATATAGTGAAATCATTATGTTGTACACCTTACACTAATACAGTGTTATGTGTCAATTATATCTCAATAAAACGGAAAAAAAATGTAATCCTTTCCAAATCCTTTGGAAATCCTTTCCAAATAGTTGACCCCGCCCTATTATTAAAAACTCTCTTTTCTGCCCAGTGCGTGTGAGGGGGAACCTAGAATAGGCAAATTCTTAGAGAAAGAAAGTAGATTAGAGGTTACTAGGAGCTGGTGAAGGGGGGAAAGAGGAGTTATTGTTTAATGGGTACAGAGTTTCTGTCTGGGGTGATAAAAAAGTTTTAGGAATAGATAGTGGTGATGCACAGCATTGTGAATGTAATTAATGCCACTGAATTTTACACTTCAAAATGGTTAAAACAGCAAATTTTATGTTATATATATTTTACTACAATAAAAAAGAAAAGAAAGAAAGAAAGCTAATGCTGTCATTCAGGATACTCCTTTCCTCTCTATAGAGAAGGGAAGGGGATATAATTGGGGAGAGGTTCATAGGGGTTCATTGTTAATGTCCTATTAACTGTATGATGGGTATATGGATATGTTTAGTATATTTTTATACTTTTTTATTATATCTAACATATTTATAGTAAAAGCAGGATGTTATAGAAGCACATAGAGGGTGTACTTACTCCCAAAGAGATGATCAGACAAGGCTTTCCAAAGAAGCCTAGACACAACATACAACACTATACCATAAGTTCCAAGAGGTTAAAAACTGTGTACAATTTACCCACTAGTCTATCCCCAATATCTGACCCATAGTAAGTGCTTGATATTTGCTGAATTTTAAAAAACACATGGCTATCACTGTAAGAAAATTTAATATCTAAGAAAATCTGGATTCAGATAGATAAATCTGGGAGGTGATATTTGCTTTATAAGAGATTTCACAATAGAATTCCTATACAAAACAAACTTTTCTGGTGAATTTAAGTTATGATACGGTATATAAAAACATGATTACTTACAACTTTGAGTTATAAACCTACATCATAGAGTAAAATATAAGTGCTTTCTAAATTGGTCTGCTGAGAATTCCCTCAGTCTTCCCAACTAAATAAATGAGGATCGTAATGCATCAGGACCATGAGAAGTAACAAAATGCTATATTTGATGATTTGACTCCTGAGAAGCAAAATAGGCTAGAAATATCGTTAGTGACATTGGGTTGAGAAAAGATGTTAACAAACCACATAGTCAGGACGTGGGAATGAAGTTTTGCCTCTGTTTCCTACTGTTTGGTATTATCTTCCCATAAGAAGGTTAATTGTTTTAATAGTAGTTACAGCCACAAGGGAAAACAGAACTGAATGGTAGGCGTTTTGATTGATATCCTTTGTATGGGAGGAAGGGCCGCAGCCTCTTTCAAAGGAGCCAGTCATTCTGGAGTGAGGCAGCTGGGGATGAAACAGCCTTATCTCACAGGACACACCAACTATCAAGATCCTCTGAGGGCTTGCGAAGTTGACAAATAGGTTGTGTGTGCGCTGCTTATATGAATAAAAAGAAAGACACTAAAGTCATGAGAGCAAAGAGTGCCCCTTCCCAAGAGCCCGATTATGATGCGGGGTCATTATCAGCCCAACGATTCCCACACATACAATAAAATTCACTATTTTATTAACATGGTGGGATTTTATTAAATCCTAACAGAGTTGTAAGGAAAGTAGATTTCCTTTTCTTTTCTTCTTGGACCTGTCATCACCTTTGCAAAATAACTGTTTCTGCCAGTTGTGACAGTAGGCCCACCGGAACACCTGCAAATCCTAATCTTGCCCTTTTTGGAAATGAAAGCAGGTGCTGTATTAACGCACAATAGGTGGGAGCCTGTCCGGAAAGAGCACTTGGAAAGAACAGATTTTTACTTTCCTTGCTGAGGACTAAAGTAATAATAGTAACAATAGTTTAAATTTGTATAGTATTTTACAATTTTCAAAGCATTTCCTTAAACGTTATTTCATCTGACTTTCAAAATATTTCTCTGCTGTGTAACCTGTGCCAAGTTACTTAACTCTAAGAAGTTGAGTTCCCTCATCTGTAAAAAAGGGATGCATTTGCTTTACAAAATTGTCGTGAGGATAGAAAGAAAGAACGCGTAAGCTGTTCAGCACCACACCTGGAGTGAAGGATCAGTGAATGCTAGTTCTCATTCCCTTTGCCACACCAGCGTTCAGCATTAGGTCACTCAGCTCAGAAGGACCAGATCTGGGTCCAGAACCTGGGTCTTCTGATGGCCCATTAAACAAAGGAAAGCAAGAGGGAAGGGAGAGTATTGGCTTTACACGTGTCATGTACATATGCTTGATCTCCTTCCCATGCCTCATTGAACTAGTCAAACAGTAATGAGGATGGACACAATTTAAAGGAAAAGAGGCTCATTTCAGTTCATCTTTCTTTCTGCTCCCAGCTTCCCATAGCTTGTCTGTAAGTTTCCTTTATTCTGGTTTTGTGTCTGAAACATTATCTGAAACGAAAAATAGTTCCACATTAAACCCTCAACTAGCGAGAGATGATCTTTAAAGCATTCACATAAAGAAAGGGACAATGTAGTAGCCAACTCCATAATGAAACTAGAACAAATTGCAGTAAAACAAAAATTATTATTATTGACTGAGTTTTATTCTTAACACCAGATAAGTATCTCTGTGCCAAGTGCAAACCCTTCATTGGTTGGTATCTAAGATTAGAATCAGTGAAATCGTCTATAATCTATACTACTCAGGTTTGCCTCTCCATCGTAGTTCAAACAAGAGGAATTAGATTTCTGTCCGACTAGCAGGGGAGGGAAACTTTATTTGGGATCAAGCTCTTCCTAGTGGATCGCATTACACTTTCTTTCCTTTACCTACCACCATGTAGCAATGGCTTCTGTGTTTTATTTGGTTCAAAGTATCAAAATGTTACCCTATAATTTTCAGTAGAATGATGCCAGAGTTAAAGTTTGATTCTAATTCTAGATTTAAGGCTTATTCTTCCCATTTCATTTTCTTTCAAAGTTCTCTGCATGATATCATTTTAAACGTGATAATATCTATCCTCCCGATTGTTAACGGCAGTTTTCCTTATTTTAATAAATGTGATGATAAGAATAGTAACTACACCTGCACTTTAGAAAATGTTCTCACACACGTCATCCCATTTGATGCTTACAATTCTGTGCAGTAGATAGCGCAGGTTTATTTTTACAGTGAAGGAAGCTGAGATTTAGGGAGACTAAGTCACTTGCCTAAGATTTCCCAGCCAGATAGACCTAGAACTGATGCCACTACATGACATCATGTGATTTCATGGTAATAAAACTCCTTGGCGGAGTACGGCAGGGCAAGACACCCTGCGTCACCTGGCCATGAAATTACAGTAACACGCGGGGAAGTGCTTGAGCAGGTACAGAAACGCTTACTCGTTATTCAAGTGACCGACAGATGCCATTGATCGTTTCCTTACGTATGCATTTGTGCCATTTGTATATTAAGTAATACGTGCTGTGCACAATTTTGAGATTTTCATTAGTGATGGCTGCCCTTAAATTTTTAAGGAAAATAGCTTTCTTCTGATTCTAAAAATGATAAATGTTTTTTCTCCACTCTAATAGTACAGAAAAAAATAAAGTATACTATACCTGAAATCCCAGCACCTAGAGTAAACCACTGCTCCTTTTAGAATTATTCAAAGTACACACACACACACGCACAGCTTTATATAAATAGCATTATAAAAAAAAAAAAAAGCTAGCTGGCATTTTTTATCCAACATCTTAAATATTTTTCCGTGTCGATTCATGAGATCTACTTAACCATTTTTAACTATTGAGAGTATACAATGCATAGATGTACACTTTTTTAAATCTAACCCTCTACTGATGAACTTTTAAGCTATGTTCATTTTTTAATTTGCTATTATAAACTATACTATGAGGAACATTTAGGAAGCATTACTGAATCAGTGGGTATTCCAATTTAAAATTATGACACACATTGCCATAGTGCCCTCCAGAAATGGCCCAATTTGCACTCATGTTGACGGTGATTGAGGGCAAATTTCCCCACACTCTCAGGGACGTCAGGTTTTGCCAAATAATTTTTTCTTTTCCAATCTGAATAATGAAAAATATCTCATTATTTTCGCTTGCATAATTTTTATAACTAGTGATGTCAAGTATATTTAATATGTTTTTGCCCTACTTAATTTCTTCATTTTTGACTTCCCTTTACATGTTCTTTGCCTATTTTTTCACAGGCATATTTATTTTTATTAATTTATAGAAATATTGTATAATAGGAAAATCAACCTTTTTCTCTTACGTATGTTGCAGATATTTCATCTTCTTTACTTGTCTTTAACCTTGTTCAAGATAGGTTTTACTTCACAGAAGAACTTCCTTTATACTTTTGTGTAATCAAATGTATAAGTCTTTCCCTCTAAACTTTTCTATTTTGGATTATAAAAACATTCATCCAAGTATTTTTCTGTAGGAGTTCTATGGTCTCTTCTTAATATTTTGCTCCTTTAACAATCTGGAATTTATTATTTTTTTAACAATCTAGAATTAATTTATTATTTTTTGCAGATTGCTAACTTGGAAAATGTTGCTATAAGGCCATTTATTAAATATGCCACTTTTATCACATACTAAATTCTCATGTATTCCTACATCTACCTCTAGATTTTCTCTTCTGAGTCACTGAGCTGTCTATACCTACGTCAATATCACACTACTATAATTTTTATATTAGTTTTATAATATATTTACTATTTGATAATCAAGTACTCTCTTATCACTTTTCTCTTACATAAATTTCCATTATTCATTTTGTCAACTCACATTGATTTCATTGAATTTCTGAATTGTTAAGGAGAATTAGTTTCTATAACATTGAACCTAGAAAATACTTAAATACTTATAAGTAGGGAATGGTTATATAAACTACATTCATCTGTAGTTACAGAATACTATATGCAGCCATAAGTAGTTACATGGGAGAATCAATACGACATAATTTAGGTTTTTAAAAACAGGTCTCAGGAATTCTGCTTCTGGTAAGATGGAACAGTCATACTTGTCCCTATTCCTCTCTCTAAGTACAACTGAAAACCCTGGACATTATATATAAGACAAAAGTAAGAAGACTCTAAAAGGCGAAGAGAAGGCATACCGGCTAGGGATCTTGACATGGTATGAGTTCCCTGGATTTTCTTTTGGCTCATATCTCCCAGACTTAGAGCTGAAGAAGCTGACAACGTGGAAATGCCAACAGGAGCAAACAAAAAAAGCCCCAACGATAGCCTTCTCTCTAGCCACAGTACCAGAAACCCAGCAGCTTAGTAAGACAGAAAACTTTCAGACAATTACTGCTCTACTCCAGCCAAATACTACAGAAAAACTGTGATCTCACCTCCACTAATGCCAACAAAGTCCTAGTAGGAAGCCTAGACTTCAACTCTCAATAAGCTTTAACGAGGTGCCCCAATGCTCTCTCCAGGATGATATCAGAGGAGGCCTAGTGCAGGGTCAGGACTTTGGCAGTAAAGAAACTGCCTCCACCAGTGTCAGCAGAGACGTTGCAAGGAGCTTGAACTTCCACCCCTACCCAGCAGAAGCAAGGAGCACCTCCAGGTGTCAATGGAGACTGAGTGGGGAACATGGACTTGTACATTCAACCAGCAGTAAGGAGGCAGTGCCTCCCGCCTTCCATTGCTAGAGTAGCATCAGAGAGAGCCAGCTGAAACAGAAGGTTGAAATAAGATCCAGGGCCGGTCCCGTGGCTTAGAGGTTAAGTGCACGCGCTCCGCTACTGGCGGCCCAGGTTCGGATCCCTGGCGCGCACCGTCGCACCCCTTCTTCGGCCATGCTGAGGCCACATCCCACATACAGCAACTAGAAGGGTGTGCAGCTATGACATACAACTATCTACTGGGGCTTTGGGGGAAAAAAAAAGGAGGAGGATTGGCAATAGATGTTAGCTCAGAGCCGGTCTTCCTCAGCAAAAAGAGGAGGATTAGCATGGATGTTAGCTCAGGGCTGATCTTCCTCGGAAAAAAAAAAAAAAAGAAAGAAATAAGATCCAGAGTCTCATAATATAATTCAAAAATGTCCAGGTTTCAATAAAAAATCACTCATCGTATCAAGAACCAGGAAGATCTCAAATGAATTTTAAAAAAACAACAATCAGTAGATTCCAACACTGATATGGTAGAGATATTAGAATTATTCACAAGGATTTTAAAGTAACCGTGATACAAATGCTTCAGTGAGCAGTTATGAACACGCTTGAAATGCTCAGCAAAGAAACAGAAAATATAAGAAGAGCCAGATGAGTACAATAACTAAAATAAAAAGCTCAGTGAGTGGGCTCAACAACAGAATAGAAGAGACAGAGGAAAGAATCAGTGAACTGGAAGAGAGAACTATGGAAATTATCCAACATGAAGAAGAGAGAGAAAATACACTGAAAAAAAAGTTAGAGAATAAAACATATAGTACTATCCTATTTGTGAAAAAGAAAAAATATATATATAAAGAAACACATATACACTTGTAAGTAAACTCATAGAAAGGAGCCTAAAAGGTTGTACATGTCACATCTAGAAAAAAAACTGAGAGTTGGTAAAGGGCAATTTTATCTCTTGCTCTGTGTTGCTCTGTATTATTTGAATCTGTAGCACCAGCATATTCATGTTGCTTGCATAATATAAAATAATTTTATCTAAAAGAAAGATTGCCTTTTTGTTTATTCTAAGATCTCTTTTATGTCCCACAGTAGAATTTTATAGTTTTCTTTAAACAAGTACTGAAAACATTGTTAGACTTTTCCTGAGTATCTTGTACTTTTTTTGTTGCTCTTGCAAATAAGTTTCTTTTTCCCATTATATTTTCTGACTGGTTTTTGTTCATATACAAGAAAGCTATTGACTTTAATAAATTTATTTTTAAACTATTCAGATTACTGAAACCTCTCTTACCATTTCTAGTAGTTTTTTAGTTGATTTACTTGGTTGTTCCATATATAATCATATCCTCTGTAAATAATTATATTTTATCCTCCTTTTCGATATTTTTCATACTTTGTTCTCTTATTTAATTGCATCACCTCCAACTCACAGAAGAGTGTTAACCAATAGTAGAATGCTATTCATAACATTAATAGAAATCCTTTTAGTGTTTTACCCTTAATTGATCCTTGATTGATTGAGTCATTTATTCATTCATTCTGCTTATTAACTGCCTCCCATGTGCAAGGCATTGTGCTATACTCCAGAGATCTGATGCCAAGCAAAACCAGACATGGTCCCTGCTGTCATAGAGCCTTTAGTCTAGTGGGAAAGGTAGACATTATCAAGTAATCATACTCATCAATGTCTGTTTACAAATTGGGATAACTGCTAGATAGAAGCGCAACTTGATTCTCTGAGAACGTGTAACACAGGAATCTGAAGGAAGAAGAGGTGCTCATCTATTATGCAATAACCAGAGGAGATTCCATTAAGCCCATTTCAAGTCTACAACCTTTTCTCCTAAGAGAATGTAGAGGAATTGAGTGTCAGATAATTACCTTACCTAAACCCTTACGACTATGCAGCGCTGTAAATACCCCTTGCTCCATGATTTTGAGTCAGGATATACTACCAATCAACTCCTAAAGCTACTATTTGTAGAGTGCCTAACTCCATGCTACTTTGCATCTTATCAAGCTTCCCAACCATCATTTCACACCGGTATTATTGTCCCCATTTTACACTCACGAGCAGCTCAGGTGGGCAGGCTGGGCAAAGTTTTAGGGCATAGATGATTACCAGGTGATGTCCTGACTGCTATTGATTGATGGCTTTTACCATACAACAGACAGTTTGGTAAGACTAGGCATTGACTCAGGTTTTTTATTTCACTAGACTGTATACTCTTTGAGCATAGGAATTATGTCTAAGTTACACTTATATCCCCAGTACCAAACATAGGGCCAAGCATATAGGAGGTGTCTAGTCAAATGTTTATTGAATATTGAATGAATGGATTAATCATGGATTGCTATGTCTACATAGACCGTGAGCCTCAATAGCTGTCACATTTCAACGTTATCTAAATTTCAATGTACTGAGTTAGATTTTTATTAAATTTTATGGCTAGGAAAGTTTTCACACTTGGTTGTTTACATACTAAATTCTACTCTGGTTTCCAAGTATTGTGACATTGTCTAATTAAAATGTAATAAAAATTAAGTATGAAAATTCTAAAGTAAAATTTAAAGTACTTTTAAGTAGATAAAAAGTAACCTCTGGGGCCGGCCCCGTGGCTTAGCGGTTAAGTGCGCACACTCCACTGCTGGGGACCCCGGTTCGGATCCCGGGCACGCAGCGACGCACTGCTTCTCTGGCCATGCTGAGACGGCATCCCACATACAGCAACTAGAAGGATGTGCAACTGTGACATATAACTATCCACTGGGGCTCTGGGGGAAAACGAAAAAAAAAAGGAGGAGGATTGGCAATAGATGTTAGCTCAGAGCCGGTCTTCCTCAGCAAAAAAAAAAGGAGGAGGATTAGCATGGATGTTAGCTCAGGGCCGATCTTCCTCACAAAAAAAAAAAAGAGTAACCTCTGAAAATTAGAGTGGGGACGTATGCAAAGACCCTGGTGAAGCTGGGGGCATTGAATCTCTAACTTCTGCTGAGTTTCTTTGCCCAGTAGCAGCAGCCCTTCCATCCCTGTCTGAGGAGGTTAACCCTGCTTTGCCTAAAGAATCTGTAATGGCCTCCCCTAAAGCACTTGCCTCGCAAAACACCCCTGAGACTCCTCAGGACCTACCTCTGCTTCCCCTTTTTGCTTCTAGATCTAGATTCAAGTCCCGGCAGGCCCCAAAGGCTGGTACAAAGGGTGACCCATGAGGACGTGTGCTACGCATGAAAAGAACTGCATAACTTTTCTTATTATGGAAAGTGTATTGACATGGGCCCACTAAACAGAGATTCTAGACTCAATGTTTAGCTCAAAGGGTTAGAAAGCGCTATAACAGTTTATTTGGTTGATTGGCTGAAACGTAGACCAATAAGTTGCCTACACTAAACGAAGTAGACATTCCAGAACTGCCTTGCAATACTATAGAGGAAGATATCCAAAGGCTTTGGGAGATTAGAATGTTAGAGTGGAGTTATCATGTAAGACTTGCTCACCCACCCTGGAAGGATCTAGAGGACACAACTTTCACCATGATTGAGAGAAATAAATTTGTGAGGGGAGCCTCAGTATCCTTTAAGTGCTCTAACTTGAATCATCAAAACAGAAAGTCATTGTCCCTCAATCAGTTTCCATACTTGAGCCAGTTTCTAGACTGAGAACTCCTTGAATTAGGAGGAGGATGGGTTCCTTGAGGAAGGACCCTGCTACACTGCCAAGAATGTATACTGTCAATTTTTCTCCCAGCCTTTCCCCAAGCGAAATAATCAGACTTTTCAGGGATTACCAGACACTAACTCTGAAATGACACTAATTCCAGGAGATCCAAAACATCACTGAAGTCCACCAAGTATCAAGAAGAAAGCATTTGCCAGATTAATAGCTGCATATCAGGTGCCAGGGGATGTGTTCATTTGCTCAAGCAATGAAACCACACCTGAAACAGCAGCTATAATTGGAGCCACCACCTGGTTAAACTTATGATAATCCACTGTCATTCTCCAAGATCCATCCATTTTCTGACATCAAGTTTCCATGCAACCCAAGCTGCCCGTCATGAACTGGGTGTTATCTGACCCACCAACCAGAAAGTTGGGTGTGCACAGCAACACTCCGTCATCAAATGGAAGTGGTATATACAAGACTAGGCTCAAGCAGGCCTTGAATGCACAAGTAAGATACATGAGGAAGTGGTCCAAATTCCCATGACCCCCACTCCTCCTACATTACCTTCTCTCTCCCAGCCTGCATGTATGGCCTCATGGAGAGTTCCTGTCAATCAGTTGACTGAGGGAGAGAAAACACAGCCCTGGTTTACAGACGGTTCTGCAGAATATGCAGACACCACCATAAGTAAACAACCACAATATGGCCCCTTTCTGGAACATCCCTGAAGGACAGTGATGAAGGGAAATCATCCCAGAGGGTAAAACTTGGAGCAATACACCTGATTGTTGATTTTGCTTGGAAGGAGAAATGGCCAAACGTACGCGTCTATAGGGATTCATTGGCTGGAGCCAATGTTTTGGTTGGATGGTCAGGGACTTGGAAAGAACATGATTGAAAAAAACGGTGACAAAGAAGTTTGGAGAAGAGGTATGTGGACAGACCTTTTTAAATAGACAAAAAATGTGAAGATATTTGTGTTCTATGTGAATGCTCACCAAAGAGTGACCTCAGCTGAGGAGAATTTTAATAATCAAGTGGATAAGATGAGCCATTCTGTAGATACCAGTCAGCATTTCTTCCCAGCCACTCCTGTCATTGCCCAATGGGCTCATGAACAAACTGGCTGAGAGTGGTAGGGATGGAGGATAGGCATGGGCTCAGCATTGTGGACTTTCATTCACTAAGGCAAATCTGGCTACAGCTACTGCTGAGTGCCCAACTTGCCAGCAGCAGAGACCAACACTGAGTCCCCACTATGGTACCATTCCCCAGCATCATCAGCCATTTACCTAGTGGTAGGCTGATTACATTGGACTGCTTCCATCATGGAAGGGGCAGTACTTTGTTCTTAATGGAATAGACACACTCGATAGGGATTTACCTCTCCTGTATGCAATGCTTCTGCCAAAACTACCATCCATGGACTTACAAAATACCTTATTTTTCTATCATGATATTCCACACAGCATTGCTTCTGATCAAGGAATTCACTTCACAGCAAAAGTGCAGCAGTGGGCCCATACTTATGGAATTCACTCCTCCCATCTTATTCATCATTCTAAATTAGCTGGATGGATAGAACAGTGGAATGACTTTTAAAGACTCAGTTACAGTGCCAGCTAAGTGGCATTACCTTGCAGGACTGGGGCAATGTCTTCCAGGAGTCTGTATATGTTCTAAGTCAGGATTCAGTATTACCCCTAGTGATCCACGAGAAAAAAGTTTGCTTCCCATTCCCGTAAACTTATGTTTTTCTGGTCTAGAGATCTTAGTTCCAAATGCTTCCACAGGAGACACGACAATGATTCCATTGAACTGGAAGTTAAGCCTGCCACCTGTCCACTTGGGTTTCTCATATTTCTGAATCAATGGGCAAAGAAGGGAGTTACTGTACTGCCTTGGGTGATTGATCCTGATTCCCAAGTGGAAATCGGGCTGCTACTACACAATGGAGATAAGGAAGAATACATCTGGAATGCAAGAGATCCCTTAGGACATCTCTTAGTACTTCCGTGTCCTGTGACTAAAGTCAATGGAAAACTACAGCCACCCAATTCAAGCAGGACTGTTCATGGCTGATCCTTCAGGAATGGAGGTTTGGGTTACCTCACCAGGAAAAGAACCACAACTAGCTGAGGTGCTTGCTGAGGGTAAAGGAAGTATGCCATGGAGATTGGAAGAAGTTAGCTAGAAATACTAGCTATGACCACATGTCTAGTTGCAGAGGACTGTAATTGTTATGAATATTTCTTCCTTCTTTTGTTATGAATATACGTGTGTGTGTAAACACAGTAAACTTTTGTTTCCTTCTCATCCCTTTATCGTGTAACATAAGATATATTTATAATAGCTAACTTTACATCACAGTATTTAAGTTACAGGATATCAGGGAGAAGAGTGAATATCCCCCAAAGACTGCATCTTCTTCTGGGGAAAGTGTTAGTGTGTTTTGGTTGTACGCAGGATAATTGTATCATGTTATACGGAAGTTTGACTTTGTTGTTGTCGTCTTTATTTGGATATTAAGTATAGTGTAAGGAGAAAGATATGGGTGCCAAGTTGGCAAGTGGTAGACTGTGATGGTTAGTTTAATGTGTCAACTTAGCTAGACTGTAGTACTTAGTTATTCAATCAAACACTAATCTAGGTGTTGCTGTGAAGGTACTTTGTAGCTGTAAATGACATCTAAAATCAGTTGACTTTAAATAAAGAAAATTATCCTCAATAATCTGGAGTGGGCTTCATCCAATCAGTTGAAAGGCCTTAAAGCAAAACTAGAATTTCCCTGAAGAAGAAGAAATCCCATCTGTGGACTATAGCTTAAGCTCCTGCCCAATGCTTCTAGCCATCAAGAAGTTTTTAGTATATTCACAAGGTTATGCAAGGATCACCACTCTCTAATTCAAGAACATTCCTATCACCCCAAAAAGAAAACCCATACTCAGCAGTCACTCTTCCTTCTTTCCTCCCCTAATCTCTGGTAACCACTCATCTAACTTCTGACTCTATGGATTTTCCTATTTTGTATAAATAGAATCATACAGTGTGTGGCCTTTTGTGTCTGGCTTCTTTCATTTAGCATAATGTTTCAAAGTTCATCCATGCTGTAGCATGTGTGAATACGTTCATTGTTATAGCTGAATAATAATCCATTATATGGATATACCACATTTTGTTTATTCATTCATCCATTGATGGACATCCGTGTTGTGTCTACTTTTTGGCTATCATGAATAATAATGCTATGAGCATTCATGTACAACTTTTTGTATGAACATATGTTTTTAATTCTCTCGGGTATATATTTATGAGTAGAATTGCTGTGTCATCTTCTTTATTTTTTTAAGGACAGTTTTGCTAGATATAGAATTCTTCATTGATAGTTTCTTTTCCTTTGAATACTTTGAATATGTCATTCCACTATCTCCTGACTTTTATTGTTTTTGATGAGAAATTAGCCATTAATTGCATTGTTCTTCCCCTGTACTTGACGGGTTGTTTTTTCTTTTGCTGTTTCAAGATTTTCTCTTTGTCTGGGGCTGTCAACACTTTGACTATGATTTATCCAGATCTAACTTGACACTCATTGAGCTTCTTGGATCTATAGATTAAAACTTATCATCAAATTTGAGAAATTTTCAGCTATTATTTCTTCCTTTTTTTTTTTTTTTTTTTTGCCCCTTTTTCTTTTCCTGTCTGGGACTCCCATTAGATGTATGTTGATAAGCTTAATATAACCTCACAGGTATTTGATGCCTTGTTTGCTTTTCTTCAGTCTTTTATTATCACTATTCTTCAGATTGGATAAATATGGAGCCCATCTAATGGGCCTTTTATTTCAGTTATTGAATTTTTCAACTCTAGAATTTTCATTTGGTTCTTTTAAATAGGTTCTATTTCTTTATTGATATTCTCCATTTGTTGAGAAATTAGATCAGATTTTTTCTTTAGCTCTTTAAATGTGGTTTCCTTCGATTCTTTTTGTTTGTTTGTTTCCCCCCAAAGCCCCAGTAGATAGCTATATGTCACCGCTACACATCCTTCTAGTTGCTGTATGTGGGACGCGGCCCAGCATGGCCGGAGAAGCGGTGCATCGGTGCGCCCCCGGGATCCAAACTTGGGCCGCCAGCAGCAGAGCGCACGCACTTAACCACCAAGCCATGGGGCGGGCCCTTTCATACTTTTTTTTTGTGTGTGTCAGGAAGATCAGCCCTGAGCTAACATCTGCCAATCCTCCTCTTTGTGCTGAGGAAGACTGGCCATGGGCCAACATCCATGCCCATCTTCCTCCACTTTATATGGGATGTTGCCACAGCATGGCTTGCCAAGCAGTGAGTCACTGCGTGCCCAGGATCCGAACCAGCGAACCCCAGGCCGCCGCAGCAGAGCACGCACAATTTAACCGCTTGTGCCACCAGCCTGGCCCCTCCTTCGATTCTTTGAACATATTTATAACTACTTTGAAGTCTTTGTCTGCTAAATCCAACATCTGGGCCTACTCAGAGACAGTTTCCATGGACTACTTTTTTTTTCCCTGAGTATGTATCATACTTTCCTATATATATATTTTTTGCATGTCTTGTAATTTTTTTAAAAATCTGAATATTTTAGGTAATATATTATAGCAATTTTGGATTCTGATTTTCTTCTTTTTCCCTCTGAAGATTTTTGTTGTGGTGGTTTTATTGGTGTTTTTGGTTTTTTGTTGTTGTTGTTTTAAGTAACTTATTTGGAGTTAAACTGAAGAATCTGTTACCTCCAATGTATGTGGCCACTGATGTCACCGCTCAGTTTTTTTATTCTCATTTTTATATTTCAGCCTGATTTCCTAGCAATTATCCACATGGTCACATAGCTCAGTGGTGAGCCAATGATTAGTCCGAAATATTCAAACACCTTGAACTCTCAACACTTCCATTCTCTGCTGGTGGGTCTATGCTTGCTTTGGTGATGCATTTCAAGTTTGGGCAATTTTCAAGCACGGCCACACTTTCACTTCCACTGGGGGCTCTCTTAGGTCTCCATTGCATGTGCCTATGGGCTCCCAGACAGCCAGAGATGTGTGGCATTCACATCAAGATTTATCTTATTGCCATTTTGTACAACAGCCAAGACATGGAAACAACCTTAGTGTTCCTCGACAGATGAATGGATAAAGAAGTTGTGGTATATACATATACAATGGAATATTATTCGGCCATACAAAATGAAGAAATTCTGCGATTTGGGACAACATGGATGGACCTTGAGGGCACTTTGCTAAGTGAAGTCAGTCAGACAGAAAGACAAATACTGTATGATCTCACTTATATGTGGAATCTTTAAAAAAAAAAACTCATAGAAAAAGAGATCAAATGTGCTTTTAGCAGAGGTGGGGGATGGGGAGAGGGGGAATTGAAGGAAGGTGGTCAAAAGGTACAAACTTCTGGTTATAAGATAAATAAGTACTAATGATGGAATGTACAACATGACGGCTATAGTTAACACTGCTGTATGATACATACGAAAGTTGTTAAAAGAGTACATCCTAAGAGTTTTCATCACAAAGAAAAAAACTTGTTTCTTTTTTTGCTTTTTCTTTTTATTGTATTTTTATGAGATGATGGATGCTAACTAAACTTATTGCAGTAATCATTTCATAATATATGTAAGTCAAATCATTATGCTGTACACCTTAGACTTATACAGTGATGTATGTCAATTATATCTCAAAAAAACTGGGGAAAAAAAGATTTATCTTATTGCTAGGATCTCTCTGTTAAATTTCCAGATAGTCCTCCAGTCTGCCTTTTGTCCCAACCAAGACCTAAGTCTAAGAGAGCTGCAGGCTTTTCCTGTCTGCTGGTTGTGGGTTTTCTACCCTCTACTCCAAATCAAGTTAGCCTCCTCCAGCAGCAAAGCTACTGTTTTTCTTCAGCCAGCACCACCCTAATAGAACAACAGCCCCAACAAACTAAGGTAGCAGATGGAGGCAGCCCCAAGCAAGGACACTCATTCTTCAGTTGAAGACTCCCATTCTTCAGCAGTTTTTAATGAATATACTGTTTTAAATTTGTTGTTTGCCTGAGTTCTACAGATTCCCTGAGCCTTGAAATGATGGGTTTTGAAAATTTTCTAGAGTTTTATGGTTGTTGTTTTTTTGGGTGGAAGATTTGTCAACCTTTTCACTTGTCTATAGCCAGAAGTCTATCTTAATATAATTTTAAGCCTATCTGAACTTAATATAATTTTATACCTGCCTAAACTTTTCTGCCTTTTTTAGGGGTACTTTAATGATGTTTTTACAATCCTATACCCTTCCTTTGATTCATTCACTGTAACTATAAACACTGGGTCTATTGTACTCTATCATTTTTCATAATATGGCTTCCCAATCTTCCAGGGGTGTACAATAATATGCAAACTACTATTTATTTAAAACAAGGATTTAATGGAAGTTATCAGACATATTGTGTTGCATTTAAGTCATTATTAAAGAAAGGAAGAAATGGGGGGAAAGAAATTTCTATTCAAGAGTGAAGAAAATCTTCATACATTCATTTAGCAAGCAATTAAGTGTCCTCATATATGCAGAAGTAATATCCAAGGGACTCTAAGAAGAAAGAGAGGGAGAGAGTAAACTAATATTTGTTGAAGTTCTACTGTGCCAGGCTCCAGGGTAGGCCCCTTATCTGCAATATCTCACTTAATTATTTCAATAACCCTAGGAGCTAAGTTTTGCTATCTATATTTTACAGAGGAAAAAGCTAAGGCTCATAGAAATTAGGTCAATTGCCCAAGGACTGCCAGTTAGTAAGTAACAGAGCTCAGATTTAAAACCATTCTATCTGACTCCAGAGTCACACACAGATTCTCAAGGGGTATCTTGGATTGTTGTTCTATATGTTAGGTAAGAACACTGAAATTGGAACCAAGAGTGTGGAGAGTAGGGGGTTTTCTCTGAGATTTTAACAAATTTCACTTGAGTCTGGGAAGACAGACAATATTCAACTATATCTCAATGAAAATGAAGTACAACTACTATTGTTTTTTAATATTTTTTGTGACTTTACTTTGCCCAAAATGTTTGAGGGAAAGGAATGTAGTTTGTTAGCACTGTTATTGCTGCCTGTTTGGTTCTATAAAGTTATTAACAGTTTATAACGAAAGAAAAAAATTTTTTTTAATAAATAATTTTTTTAAACTTGAAAATAAAAGGGAATTTGTGTGTAACCTCTAAACAGCCCATTGGAGGAAAGTTTAGAAAACTTTATCCTGCCTCACAGCACTCTTGATAGCAAGAGGAATTCTTCTGGGATTGAATGTGGTGTAATTCAAACTCTAGACCACATCAACGGACTATGTAGGAGAGAAGGGATGAACGGACAACTGACCCAGAACTCAGGAAGTAGCCCCTAAAATTTGACTGGCAGGATGCCGCAGAATTCCTCTCAGTGTTCCTGATGCATTTATGCTCTTCTTTGGGAGGCAAAACTCCACACATAAAATTAGGTAGTAAACACACACACACACACACACACACACAAAGCTACTTAAAGTACTAAGGAAATGCAAAGGCGTGTATCTTAAGCCCTTAAAAATAATAAGGACTTGAAGAAAATAAAACGGGATTATCATTATTCTGGGGGATGCAGAGGGCGAAAGGAGTAAAAGGGCACGTGTGTGTGGTGACAGATGGCAATTAGTCTTTGGGTGGTGAACATGATGCAGTCTACACAGAAATCAAAATATGATGGGGGCCGGCCCCATGGCTTAGCAGTTAAGTGCGTGCGCTCTCCTACTGGCGGCCCAGGTTCGGATCCGGGCGTGCACCGACGCACTGCTTCTCTGGCCATGCTGAGGCTGCGTCCCACATACAGCAACTAGAAGGATGTGCAACTATGACATACAACTATCTACTGGGGCTTTGGGGGAGAAAAAAAAAAAAGGAGGAGGATTGGCAATAGATGTTAGCTCAGGGCCAGTCTTCCTCAGCAAAAAGAGGAGGATTAGCATGGATATTAGCTCAGGGCTGATCTTCCTCACAAAAAAAAAAAAGTAAAAAAAGAAATCAAAATATGATGTACACCTGAAATTTATATAATGTTATAAACCAATGTGACCTCAACAAAAAAAATAAATAAACTTTAAAAAATACAAAAAGGTGGAAACAGAGAAAAAAGATAATTATTACTCTATTCTGTATATAATATAGCATACTACTATTACTCTATTATGTATATAATATAGCATACTACTACTTTAGGGGGTGGTATTATGGGATAAATTTTTCTCTCTGTTTTTACAAATTTTGTAAATTTTCTATAATGAATATGGATCATGTTTTACATTTATAATTAAAAACTATTTTAAAACATGTAAAGAGGACACATAAGGGAAATTCCTTTGGAAACACTGTATGACCATGGAGATAAGAAAGAAAATTATCTATGTGCAGAAGGTAGAAGATAGCAGGACTGAAGCAGAAGGACGATACAGCTGAGAAGTATAGATGATAGAAAATGGTGGACTAGTGTAGATTCTTCAACAGGAGAATCATGATGATGCTGTAGGAGAGGCAGACCCTTCCCAGAGGGACATAGATGAAGGATTAGAATACACAGGAATAAAAAGCAAAAGGACTAGCCACAGAGTCTAAGGTAATAAGACAGATATAATATAGGAGACACTAAGGATGAGAATGATAGCTTGAGAATTGAAAAAGAATAAGGAAAAAGAAAGAGAATAAAATGTAAGACACAAAGAAAGAATAATCAGAATTTGGTGCATGATTGAATGTGGGAAGCAAGGAAAAGGATGAGTCAAAAACAATTACAGGACTCTATCCTGGGTGGCCAGCAGAATGGTGAGACAGGAAGGCTCTCAGGATGTAAACAATAGGAAAAAATTCAGTTTTTGACAAACATTTTGGTGCTGGCATAACATACAAGTAGAGATAGTATATGGACAGCTAGTTGTCCACACATATAGAACTACAAGGAACAAAAAATGGCATTTGAAGCTATGAGAGCACATGACCTTTCCTAGAAATTAGCTGCCCTGTGAGGCCCAAAGTCTGAGTTTCAGAGAACCACAGATGCAGGTCAGGCGGCATGAGAACTAGAGAAACAGCCATTAACAAATATAAGCATTCAAATGAGGGTCTTTTGTTGTTGTTTTTAAGAATGGTGAAAGCAGAAGAGAAGTTCAAGATTTTAAGAGACTCTTCATCATACAAAAACCTGTGCATGAAAGCCCATAGCAGCTTTATTCATAATAGCCCCAAACTGGAAACAACCCAAATGTCCATCAATGGGTGAACGGGTAAACAGTCTGTGGTACATTCATACCATGGAATGTTACTCAGCAATAAAAAGGAATGAACTAGAGATACATGCGACAACCTGGAAGAATCTCAGAGAATTATGCTGAGTGACTAAAGTGAGTCTCAAAAGGTTACATATTTATATTATTACATTTACATAACATCTCAAAATGATAAAATTATGGAGATAGGGAACATATTAGTGGTTACCAAGGGTTATGAAAAGTGAAGGAGGTAGAAATAACTATAAAGGGGTAACAGAAGGGATCTTCGTGATGATGGAACAGTGCTGTATCTTGATTGTGGTTGTGCTGACACAAACCTACACACGTGATAAAATTGCATAGAACTATATACACACACATGCACTCACACAAATGACTGCTATAAAACTGGTGAAATCTCAATTTCATTACACAAGACGATATAAGAGTTTATTATATAAGATGATATTGGAGGAAAACTGGGTGAAAGGCACATGGGACTCTACCATTTTTCGCAACTTCCTGTGAATCTATAATTATTTCAAAATAAAGTGAAAAAAAAGCTGTGCCAAGAAAAAAGAGACTTAGGTTTCGCCGGGAGTAGTTAATATTTTTCTAGCTTTATTGAAGTATAATTAACAAACTCAGCTTTAAGATATTTAAAGTGTACAATGTGATGATTTGATATACATACACATTGTGAAAGGATTCCAACCATCAAGTTAATTAACACATCCATCACCTCACATATTTACCTTTGGAGGGGGGGTGAGAACATTTAAGTTCTACTTTCTTAGCAAATTTCAGCTATATACAATTCAGTCTTATCAACTATAGTCACCATGTTATACACCAGATCTTCAGACCTTATGCGTCTTGTAACTGGAAGTTTTTTTACCAACCCAATCCTTATTTCCCCCAACCCTCAGCCCCTGGCAACTACTTTTCTACTCTCTGTTTCTATGAGTTTAACTTTTTTTTAAGATTCCACATATAATTGATACCATGTGGTATTTGTCTTTCTCTGTCTGGCTTAGTTCACTTAGCGTAATGCCCTCCAGTTTCATCCATGTCGTTGCAAATGACAGAGTTTCCTTCTTTTTTAAGGCTGAATAATATTTCATTGTGTTTATATACCACATTTTCTTTATTCATTCATCCGTTTACGGACACTTATGTTGTTTCCACACCTTGGCTATTGTGAATAATGCTGCTATAAACATGAGAGTACACATATCTCTTCAGGATAGTGATTTCACTTCCTTTGGATATATACCCAGAAGTGGGATCACTAGATAATATGGTAGTTCTATTTTTAATTTGTTGAGGAACCTCCATACTGTTTTCCACAGTCGTGGCACAAATTGACATTCTCACCAACTGTGCACAAGTGTTCTCCTTTCTCTACATCCTCACCAACAGTTATCTGTTGTCTTTTGGTGATGGCCATTCTAACAGGTGTGAGGTGATAGCTCATTCTGGTTTTGATTTGCATTTCCCTAATGATTAGTGATGCTGAGCACCTTTCATGTACCTGTTGGCCATTTATATGTCTTCTCTAGAAAAATGTCTATTCAGGTCCTCTGCCCATTTTTAAATTGGGTTATTTGTTTTTTGCTATTAAGTGTATGAATTCCTTGTATATTTTGGATATTAACCCCTTATTAGATATATGTTTTGCAAGCCAGGAGAAGTTAATTTTAGAATATTTTCTGTGGAGTGGTAAAGAGAAAAGCTGAAAAATAAGAGATTAAAGAAGGAAATGCTATACACAATGGAATATTATTTGGCCATAAAAAATAATGAAAATTTGCCATTTGTGACAACATGTATGGGCCTTGAGGGCATTATGCTAAGTGAAATGTCAGACAGAGAAAGATAAATCCTGTATGATTTTACTTATTTGCAGAATCAAAAAAAAAAAAACCCAAGCTCATAGATACAGAGAACAGATTGGTGGGGTTGCCAGAAGCAGCGGGTAGGAGGTGGCAAAATGAGTGAAGGCAGTCAAAAGGTACAAACTTCCAGTTATGAAATAAGTAAGTCATGGGGATGTAATGTACAGCTCTAGTTAATAATACTGTATTGCCTATTTGAAGGTTGCTAAGAGAGTAGTTCTTAAAAGTTCTCATCACAAGAGAAAAAAATTTAATAACTATGTATGGTGTTGGATGTTAACTAGACTTACTGTGGTGATCATTTTGCAATATATATGAATATCGAATCATTGTATTTATACCCGAAACTAATATAATGTTTATGTCAATTATACCTCATTAAAAAAAAAAGAAGAAGAAATGTACGGTGAATAGTCTCTTCTTCCAACTAAACTCAAATAATCCACAGTATTTTCTTAACATTATAATCCATTCCAACCAAAATGGAAAAGGCTTTTGGAATAAAGGAAATAAGGAAGGATTCTCTAGGTTGTAACAAACAAAAGCAAACACAGTTTGAGGAGATTTCAGAGGTGTTATACATTAATGTCTGATTTGTTGAACCTGATGGCAGGAAGAATATAAAGAGAAGATTCTCTGCCTTTCTCTAACTCACTGTCCTCCAGGAGAATTAGTTTTTCAACTAGGAATCAACATCCTACAAAGTCAGGATTGGCGGCTATCAAAGAGTTAATACCAAATAGATTATTATCACTGAGCAGAGGCTTACAATTATTATGACAAGCAGCTACATTTTTGCTTTCTGGTCCCTTCCTGTTGTACTCAGGGTTAATATTATAGGAAAGGAGGAGAATACTTTGCAGAATAACTTGTGTAATAGGAAGTCACTAGTGTATTTGCAGCTCAGTATGTGGGACCAAAGAAGTTTAACTCATTGCCTGATCTGGAAATAATCACCTTTGATGCAGAATCCTGTTGGGTTCAGAAATTTAATATATAAGACAAAATGTTCCTACTTATCTCAGAAGTCCCTATAGTAAAAACTTACATCTGTAGATCTTACTATCTAAAATCTGATTCAACTCTCTCCAACTCTCTCTTCCCATGTCCTCTTTGAAGAAAGAATGTATATATATGCAGTCATGCATTGCTTAACGACGGGGATATGCTCTGAGAAAAGTGCCATTAGATAATTTCATCGTTGTGCGAACATCATAGAGTGTACTTAAGTCAAGCACAGAAAAAAATGAGGCAATCAAGAGATGCAGTAAACAGGAGATGTATGAGGCTGCTGCCAGTGTAACACAGCATACTGTTTTACAGTAAACTTTTTTATAAGTAGAAAGAGTACACTCTAAAATAATGATAACAAGTACAGTAAATACATAAGCCAGTAACATAGTTGTTTATGATCATTGTCAAGTATTATGTACTGTACATAACTGTATGTGCTATACTTTTATACAACTGGCAGCACACCAGCATCACCACAAACACGTGAGTAACGCATTGAGCTACAACGTTAGGATGGCTACGATGTCACTAGGCAACAGGAAGTTTTCAACTCCATTATAATCTTATGGGACCATCGTCATATATGCAGTCCATCATGGACCAAAAGATCATTATGTGGCACGTGACTATATGTGTACATATATATGTATGCGTGTGTGTGTATATATATATATATATATATATACACACACACATACATCATTGACTGAAAGATCGTTATGTGGCACTTGACTATATGTGTACATACATATATATTCCCCAATCTAAATCTCCTTCTCCAAATCTAATCATGCCCAATAACCTGTTTCTTTGAGCTCACCTTAAGAATGGTTTGCTTCCAATTTCATAATAAAAAGCTTTCCTTTGCCTTTTGATAACAGCCATAACATTTCATGAATAAATGCACTTTTATTACTAACTTGGGGAAAAATCTTGGAAAACTTGCTCATCTGCTTTGGTTTCATACAAATCGGGATTAGTGTTTCAGAATAAAAATAGAATCCTAAAATTTTACAACTGGAAGACACCTTAACAAGATTCTCTATCCAACCTCTTTATTTTACAGATGAAGAAACAGAGGCACAAAAAAATTAAAGTAACTTCTCAAGTTCAGGAAAACAATAAAGTTAGAGAGACAAGAAGTCTGTCTAATGATTTTAGCACTGTTCTTAGAAGCTGGAATCTAGTCTTTGTCCTTTTGCCAAAAAAATGCCAAAACTACTACACTACTACTATTTTTACTACTATCGACAATGCTGCAATGAATTTTCTTCTACATGTGTCTTTGTGCACATGTGCAAGGGTTTCTTTGGGGTCTAGCTCTAGAAGTAGAATTGCTATAAACATTGACGAATCGAAATTGAATTACCAGATGTTGACAAATTGCTCTCTAAAATGGTTGCCCAATTTTTACTCCCACCAGAGTTCGAGTCCCCATTTAGTGTAATCAAACGTTGTAATTTTGGCAGTCTGATGAGTATGGATGGGATCTTACTATTTTGAGTTAAATTTCCCTGATGACTAGTTCTATTGAGCATCTATTCATATGTTCATTGCCTATATTGGATTTCCTCTTTCATCAATTGTATGTTCTTAATTCTTTGCCAATTTCTCTCAAAGGTTGATCAGTAGTAGTTCTTCACATAGTCTGCATATACTAATCGATTGTTGCTTTTACGCATTGTAAATATCTTCTCCCAGTGAGACCTTGTCTTATTCATTTCCAGCAACCAGAAGAACACTTGGAAGGACGTAAAACATAGAAAAAAGCACAGAAGGTTTTTAAAAATAAAAAGAAAGAGAGGGAGAGAGCAATTTCACACTTTGTTCTGACTAAGGTATAGGCATTTGAAGAAGGTTCCACAACAGATTTGATAGGACTAATCATCAAATAATTTTAGTTCAAAATATCTGATTGTTTGATTTATTAAAATTTTTACAATCCCAACTTCAGAGTGTTCTGTGTTGGTGGTGGTGGCAGTAATGATGATGGTGGCTTTTATTTTATATATTGTTTTTTGGTCCATCTGGGCAACTATTTTTTAACCAAAAGAGATTTTTTTAAAATTTTTGTACACTTTTTAGCAAGTCACTACAGTTGAAAAAGGTTCATAAATAGGTTAGTAAATGTTAGCTTATGATTTCTTAAGAATTTTTCGTGGCTGTTTTTTCTTTATCCCCACTCTTGCCTTTTTTTCTGTAGAAGGCACAATTACATAAAAGATACATACAGTCCACATTTGCTTCCCTCAGGCATAGGAATTATATGGGGCTATTTCCATACAGGCCGTCTTCTGCTAGACCTTCTCTATAGATGCCAATTAGAAGATTAGCATCTTTTCTCTCTCCCTCTTTGCTATTAAATAGTCACACAAAAGCTGAGCTGACAAATTACTCTCTCCATGGTGCTTGACAAAGACAGACAATAGATCATCATCATTTACTATACTCAAATCCTATTAATCACAGATTAATGAGAACATGTCTAGTGGGGAAGAAATTACCAGAAAGTGGGCCTATTGGCTTGTTACTCATGTAACATCTGCTCTGGCTTTACCTTTAGTGTCATGTCATCTTTTATCACATTGAAATAATGTTTGCTCCAGAAACATAATTAAGATAATGGAGCAGATTCAGAGCCCTTCCCTTAATAATTAAAGAACTGGGGTTATATTTCTTAGTCTGAAGGCTTTTAAAAAACTAATTTTCCTCTGTTCTTGATTATTTCCTTTTTATTTTGCTCATGATGATCTATCAAATCTTGGGGAGTTTTTTTCTCTCTCTGTAAACTGTAATTAATATTCATACCCAAAACTAGGGCAAAGTCAGAGTTTGAGTTCCTTTTTCTATTGAGATAAAATTCACATAACATAAAATTAACCATTGTAACCATATTAAAGCATACTCTTCAGAGGAGTTCCTTTTTACAATTTGAAATATTCTAAATCAAAGTCATACTTCGATGACTCCATAAAGCTTATGATGAGCATCAAGTGCTATATTTGCTTTCCTTAAACCTCACCTACAGTGTGCTCTTTTATTTTTCAATAATCAAATACTTTTATTTTTTAAATGTGTGGTTTCACCATTGTTTTAATCTTTTATTCTTAAGCCAGCTTTCTGCTTAAAGCACAGAAGTTGACATTTGGGTTCAAATGTTTAATATTCTTGGGGATCTCCTATTGTCGTCTTGTCTCAACAAGGGGTAGAACTGGGGGAACAAATGCAAAGATAAGTTAAAAAAAAAGCAATGGCCTCTGTAATCAGCTGATAAAGAAGAACGAAGAATCACAATTTATGGTTATAAAATTGTAGAAAGTAATTGCTCATGTTATTAAAATCTAGAATATGTACTTGTCACTCTTGGAAGGCAGTGGTGATTAGTGCTCGGGGCTGGGTAAGCTGTGATCTAAGGCTCTGTGATTAAGCTGTGATTCAGCACCACAGGGATAAAAACAGCTCCACAACCAAGAGCTGGCAAGCACCGGTTGAGGGAGTGGGGAGGAAGATTGCAAAGAGCTTCTTAATTAAATTTTAATTATTGCTAATTAGAACTACTGTTTTTTTATATCCCCAACAAGGAAGACAAGAGCTGATCTTGCCTTTTTATTATTCTGCTAATTAGTTTCCCAAGGAGAGGTTTGAAAGGGCAGACTCTGCTTTGACAGTATCCAAGTTGTTAGCTGAGCCAGATCTGCAGGTAAATCTCATCCTAAAGCTTGAACTTTAATATTTCCAGGTAGTTCTTTTCCAGATCTAAGATTTTCTTCCAGACACACCTCAGGAAATGAGATGTCCCTATCCGCTATTTGAAGAAATCCATGAATGAGTTTTCCTTTTGTTTATCCTTTCTCCTTTATCTTCATACAAGTCTCAAAGATGTTTGCTTAATTATTAAAACATATGGCAAACCCTCTACACACACACACACTATTAATGTACTCATGTAAACTTTATGCTTTTGTGAATTATTTACTATCAGATTTAAAAGAAGAACCAATTGTACACATGAAAAGTGACTGCTAGTTTTCTCTAGCAGTGAACTTAGTGCTTTTCAATAGGTCACAACAACAACGAAATCCAAGTCCCTGCCCTTAAGAGCTCCCAAGTCCGATTAAACACCATTGAAGATGAAATGCTCCAGGTAAATGCTCCACACTTGAGATTGCAAAGCAGAAACCCTAATTGCAAGCTTGAGGATATAATCCCAGAAGGTTCCCAAGACCCATTAGCATTATAAAAACCCTCTGCAAAATATGAATCCTATTTTGTAAGTGCACACATTTCATAATTCTTCTCCCAAGACAATAAAGTTAAGAGTTCTGAGTTGGTGCAACTCCCTGTGTTAATTACAATAAAATCCATCAAATGAAATTACATTTCTGAAATCAACAGCGTGTGGCCAAGCACACACACATGCCTTGACAGCCTTCCTTTACAGTCAGAGTCACATTAACACATGGGTTTGTTTCCTCACCTTTTACAGACACAAGAGCCCTGTGATATGTTAATTCACACCAAATTCCAATCCTTTCCCTTGTCTTTATCTTCCCAACTTGATGATGTGATGTGTCAACACCTTTCACATTGGGAAGAAAAAGTGCTTAGACAAGATTTTGTTTTTACTCAGTTTAATTAAAATTACAGAAACTAGAAAACAAGGAGTAAATAAGTTAAATTTGCCTTTCAGTGCCATTCACCATCTGCACTGTCAATATCCACTCTGATCTGAATTATTCTAAAAAGTCATCTGGGTCTTTCTTCCTCTGATTAGTCAATTAGCCACATCTCACACTGGTTTAAAATGTGTTTTTTGGGTCACTGAGTTACCCTCACAATCTTAGAGTAGTTGACATACCAATAAATGAAGACTTCTGAGCTTTCCCATTAGCACTCAAAGATTTCTGCTGCTTCTTCATTTAGCTTATTCAATATCTGAAAGCTCTCTAATACTTACATAACTTTTTTCTTCAAAATCATAAACATTACATAATCACGTTTTATTTTTCTCTATTGTGTATTTTTATGTTAGATATGGAGCAGGCTTTTTAAGCTTATTAATTTTGTATTTTTATTATTAAGCTTATTTTTACAGGTGAAGAAAGCTCACTAGAATATTATCCAACTCCAGTCATACTCGTTTCGCAACATGCTTGTTAGTTGTTGTTGCTCATTCTGCAATAACCTATATTGGTCAATAGGAATTGGTTTTGTAAGAGAGACTTGGGCTGTTCCAAACCTCTCTGGGTGACCCCAGGAAAAGCCTCTAGATTGGGTGCCTCTGAAGAGAACGGCAGTGAGATAGAGAATGAAGGGGGGAAATCAAATAAAACAGGAGAGCAACTTTGCACAGGATAATAATTGTTTGCCAAGAACTGAGAAATCTGATAAAGTCAATTCTGTGCACCTGAGCCCCACCCCCACCAGAAACAAAACAAAACAAAACGAAAACCTGTGGCCCAGTTACATTCAAGGACACCTTGGTACAGGTAGTTCTACAAGGCTAGAACTAAGGTCATGACTTCTCAAAAGTTGGAATTCTCTAATCTTTTATTTGACATTTTGGCAGGTTTAGTGAGTTATAAGGTATAAGGCATAAGATATAACAAAGAGTGTATACCTAAATTAATGCATAGATAGCAGGTATGACCAAAATTTCAGGCAGCAAGAAATATCACTTTATTTTATATAAAAACTTAATTTCTGACTCCAGCCCCTCTGATCTCCTGGGCTAGAGGAAAAATTAAGATTAGTTATTTTCAAAGCCTTTCTCTCATCGCTTCTAGTTGGGTCAAGATTCTGGTCTTTTACATTTTAGGGTGGAACTGGTTCCTGCACTCAATCCCCTCTGTACACAGGTTTCCACTGAGTCTTCCACGAGCTTGTGTAGATGGTGTCTTCAATAGCAGAGGTTCTCTTCTACCTCTTCAACGTATTTGATACTTCGAATCTTCCTCAAAACTAAATCTCGGATGCCTAGAGTTCTGGAGAAGCCCCACTTTCTACCCCACTTCTCCAGGACATTCTATCTCGACCTGAAAATCTCCTTCTCCCTTTTTCCTTCTCCACAAACTCTCTAAATTTTCCCAAGAGCTTAAGCTTTTGGAAACAAAAGCCAAAAAGTCTTGCATAAAACCTCTGATTTCTGCCCCATACAGACCCTGAGCGAGCTATTTACTTTAAATGGAGGAAGTGAAAAAGAAAATACATGGATATGAAAACAAGTCAATATCACAAAATATTATCCATACCTCATACCATAGACTAGGAATATTCCACATAGATTTCAGTGCTAAATGAAGAAAGGAAGGAAGGAAAGAAAGAAGGAAGGGAGGAAGTAGAGAAGGGGAAGGAAAAGAAAAGAAGAAAGAAAAAACATACAGGAAAGTAAGAAAAGACAGAAAAGAAAGAAAGAACCAGCCATAAAAGTATGGAAAGAAAGGAGAATTCCTTTATAACCTTGGCATAGGGAAGGGCCTTTCTAACTATGACTTGAAATCTAGATGTCATTAAAGAAAATATGGATAAATGTAACTACACAAAAATATTTTTTTAATTCCACATGGCAAAAAAAACTATACGTGATATCAAAAGACAAATTACAAATTGGAGGGATTGCTTGTAATTCTTTCCACAGACAAAAGGCAAATCTCCCTCATCTAGAAGGAGCTCCTATAAACAAAAGGAAAGAGACCATCAACCCAATTCAACAGTAAAATGAACTAAAGGTAGGAACAGTTCACAGAAAAGGAAATAAAAATATTTTTTGAACACAAGAAAAGATACCTAACCTCACTTATGACAAGAGAAATGTAAATTAAAACTACACTGCGATATCATTTCTCAGCTATTAAATTGGCAAAAATCCAAAAGTCTGAAATGCACACTGGTTGGCAAAGCCGTGGGGAAACAGGCACTTTCATACATTACTGGTGGAAGTGTAAATTAACACAGCTCCTATGGAAGGCAATTTGCAATATCTACCCAAATTACAAATGTCTATGTCCTTGACTGAGCAAATCCATTGCTGGAAATGTACCCTATAGATATAGTTGCATAGGTTAGTCACTGAAACATGGTAATAGCAAAAGATTGGAAAACAATCTAAGTGTCTAGCAACAAAGAATTAGCTAACTAAATTATGGTACATCTATATGTTGGACTATTTTGCAGATATATGAAAACAAGTGAGAAAGCTCTGTATATTGACATGGGAAAAAAATCTCCAGATACATGAAGGATGTTTTTTAAGTGTACAATAATGTTATTTTTTTTGTAAAAAAAGAAGGGGGGATATATATTCATAACTACTTGTGTATGTAGAAACTCTGGAAAGATTCAGAGGAAACTAACAACAGTGATTATGGTGGGGTTGGGAACCAGGCAGATGGGGCCAGATTTCATAAGTGTATTTACATCTCTATACGTAATGTGACTCTTTAATGTGTACCTTTTAATCTTCAGCCATATATACGTATGCTTTCTGTGATCCTTTCTACCACTTAACTATAAGTTATAAATTATAATGAATTCTGATGATCATTTTATCCATTTTTAATAAATGGATAATTTATTAATAAATTTAATTAATAAATAATTAAAATTAAAAATTTTAATAAAATTTTCAAAATTTAAATCCAAAATAATTGTTCATCTTTCAAATTTTTAAGGTTTCTAGGCTTAAACAACTGTGTTTTTTATAAAAAAAAAATACCAGTAGAGTGAATACCATAATGCTGAACAGTTTGGTCTTTTTTAAAATGAGTACAGATAATTTTACTATACTCAGATCTTCAAAAAAAGTTTATTAGAGAACAGATAAGCTTTTCTTTTTATAAATATTGTTACAATATAATTCATACAGTCAAATTCCATTACAAGAAATTCCAAGAGACTTCTAGCTATTTTATTATATTTTCTGTACCAGGAGTATGTAATTATAATTGCTTGAAATATTTGATCAGAAAGAAATTTTTGTTTTAATATTATTTGTGCTACTGGATTTGATCCATATCAATTAGTGTCAGCACAATGTATTTTTCCCCAGTCTTGGATCATGTACCCTAGCGGGGAGGTCAAAACCATGGGCTCTAGGCTCAGGTAACCTGGTTCAGGTCCTGACTTCACCACTCACTAACTGTGCGATCTCAGGTAAGTGACTTCACTTCTGAGTGCTCTGTTTCTTCATCTTAAGATGGGGATAATAATAATCGTACCTACTCCCTAGGATGGTTCTGAGAATTAACTCATTCAGTGCCTGCACATAGAAAGTGCCCCAAAAGCTTTGAATATTATCATTATAGATGGATATATATACAAAAAGGGGAAAAAATGCCACCTGATTTTCTGGCATAGACTCCAAGGAAGAATATAAGAACACAATGGCAAATTTTACAGAAATAGAACAAACATTCCTAAAATTTGTATGGAACCAAAAAAGATCCCAAATAGCCAAAGCAATCCTGAGAAAGAAGAACAAAGCTGGAGGCATCATGCCTCCTGGTTTCAGACCATATCACAAAGCTATAGTAATCAAAACAGTGTGGTATTGGCATAAAAACAGACACATAGATCAATGGAACAGAATAGAGAGCACAGAAATAAACCCACACATATATGGTCAATTAATGTATGATAAAGGAGCCAAGAATACACAACGGAGCAAGGACAGTCTCTTCAATAAATGGTGTTGGGAAAACTGGGGACTCACATGTGAAAGAATGAAACTGGACCACTATCTTACACCATCCACAAAAATTAGCTCAGAATGGATTAAAGACTTAAACACAATACCTGAAACCATAAAAATCTTAGGAGATGTACATCATTGTGTACACCTGAAATTTTTACAATGTTATAAACCAATGTTACTGCAATAAACAAAAAATTAAAAAAAAAAAATCTTAGGAGAGAATATAGGCAGTAAGCTCCTTGACATCTGTCTTGGCAATGATTTTTTGGATTTGACACCAAAAGCAAAGGAAATAAAAACAAAAATAAACAAGTGGGACTGCATCAAACTAAAAAGCTTCTGCACAGCAAAGGAAACCATCAACAAAATGAAACAGCAACCTACCAAATGGGAGAAAATATTTGCAAATCACATGTCTGATAAGGGGTTAACATCCGAAATATATAAAGAACTCATATAACTCAATAGCAGAAGAAAAAAAATCTGGTTAAAAAATGCAGAAGATCTAAACAGACATTTTTCCAAAGAAGATATACAGATGGCCAACAGGCACATGAAAATGTGCTCAACATCACTAATCACCAGGGAAATGCAAATCACAACCACAATGAGATATCACTCCTGTTAGAATGGCTATTATTAAAAAGACAAGAAATACGTGTTGGCAAGAATGTGGAGAAAAGGGAACACTTGTGCACTGTTGGTGGAATGTAAATTGGTATAGCTACTATGGAAAACAGCATGGACGTTCCTCAAAAAATTAAAAATAGAACTACCATATGATCCAGCAATCCCACTTCTGGAGATATCCATATACATCTCCAAAGGAAGCGAAAACACTAACTCAAAAAGATATTTGCACTCCCATGTTCATTGCAACATTATTTACAACAGCCAAGATATGGAAGCAACCTATGTGTCCATCAATTGATGCATGGATAAAGAAAATGTGGTGTACATATATACAATGGAATATTATTCAGCCATAAAAAAAGGAAATCCTGCCATTTTTGACAATATGGATGAACCTTGTGGTCATTATGCTAAGTGAAATAAGTCAGACAGAGAAAGACAAATACTGTATAATCTCACTTATATGTGGAATCTTAAATACAAACAAACAAAAAGCTGAATTCATAGATACACAGAACAGATCAGTGGTTACCAGAGGCCAGGGCGGGGGGTGGTAGCAGTGGATAGGTAGGGAGGGGCTGGGGGAGGCAAAATGGGTGAAGGGGGTCAAAAGGTACAAACTTCCAGTTATAAAATAAATAAATCCTGGGGATGTAATGTACAGCACAGTGACTACAGTTAATAATACTGTATTGTATATTTGAAAGTTGCTAAGAGAGTAAATCTTAAAAGTTCTCATCACAAGAAAAAGAAATTTGTAACTATGTGTGGTTATGGATGTTAACTAGACTTATTGTAGAAATCATTTCACAATATATACAAATATTGAATCATTATGTTGTACATCTGAAACTAATATAATGTTAAATGTCAATTTACATCTCAATTAAAAACATTAAAAAGAAAAAAAGGTATATAAAGGGGCCAGCCCCGTGGCTGGGTTAAGTCCAGCGCGCTCCACTTTAGTGGCCCGGGTTAGTGGGTTCGGATCCCGGGTGCGGACCTACACCACTCGTCAAGCCATGCTGTGGCGGTGTCCCACATAAAAAATGTAGGAGAACTGGCACAGATGTTAGCTCAGGGCTGATCTTCCTCAAGCAAAAAAAGAGGAAGACTGGCAACAGATGTTGGATCAGGTTGAATCTTCCTCACCAAAAAATAAAGGAATATAAAAACAGAAACTTTGTCTATGAGTCATACACATACAGACACACTCAAAAACAAGAAAAAAGTTTTCTCAAGTCAGTATTTTCCTCTGAGAAGCATTTTGGAGGGCTTATCATCATTTTAGGGTGCGGAGGGATAGCAAGGGAGAGAAGCACACCTAATCTGAAAAAACACTGAATCAACAATATTATAATATCATTTTACATCTGGAAGAAAACAACATATTGTTCACATAGTGCAAACAAAGAAAGTAAAGCTCAAGGAAATTATCTTGCCTAGAGGTGACATAGAGGATACAGTGCTGCCCAGCAGGGGACGTGCCACTTTAAAGAGGCACATCAGAATTTGGGGGGTGGGCAGGAGGAGAGATGGGACCAGACAGTTACCTTTAACAAAGGGGCTTGAAGTGGACAAGAAGTAGAAAAATATTGCTTTAAAATGAAGTAAAACTGGACAAACTATCAGAGGAAAGAGATCACTTATCAAAAAAATAGAAAGTTTCAACTTAAAAAAGAAATCCTTATTGGCTTGCGTCTCCACCACCCTGTCCCCCCTCATGCAGATGGATTTCCTTTGGCTGTTTGTTTTGAGGACAAGGAATAAAGATTAATCAGAAGGGTAGGTATTTATCTTTCTGCCCCCAGGGGGTGAACTGGAACCCAATCCTCCACCCTCCCAGGCTTCCTATTGCAATAATGAAATTCCATTACATTGAAAATGATGTAATTCCCCAGGGGGTTAGTGGTAACAGACTTGACCTGCATGGACATGGTGGTGATGAGAACTAAAGAACAGGGAAATTAACAGAAAGAAAAGGACAGCATTTAGATTTGCTTTGCTTGCTTTACTTTGCTTTAGCCCAGTTATAAAACGTCTATTAAAAACTTGCTTCATTTCTGATGAGAAAAAATAATGAAAAATAATAGAGATAAATTGCCAAACAGCTTCAGATTCGGTGTTCTCTGAACAGTGATCAGGGTTTGTTCTTCTTCCTCCCTCCACCTCCCCCCGCCACCACCACCATTGATCAAGTCTCATTATTATAGCTCTCAGAAAAGCAGACAATCCTGGCTTCAGATCAGAGAGTCAATATTCTACTGTAACAATCTGCCAAAAAACGTAATTCAGGCACATTTAAAGTGTGTCTCCCCAGAGGAAAACAAGAAAGAGGCCATTGAGAGGGCCCTCACTATTCAGTCTGATTCAACCACATCTGCCTCTGACATTTCTAAGCCAGTCGGGGTTATCATCAGAAAACTCGAGTGAGCAAACGCAGAGTGACAGCAGACCACAGCACAAAGGCTGCCTGGTTCAGGAAGTTTATCCTGCTCCCCTCATGATTCGCTCCGCCTCTGCCTCCCCCCCACACACACACCGCCCCCCGCCCCCCCCCCCGCGCCCCACCACCATGAAGAGCTGAGTTCACGATGACACGGTTCCCAGAGAGTGCCAGGGGGGCACCATGTGACAGGAGGGGTAGCAGTCACATCGCGTAAAAAATAATTGGTGAGGCACAGGCTGAGGAGCAAATGAAGACTGCTTATCTGGGAGAGCCTTCAGAGTGCATGACCCAGGATAAACACTGAAGACTTCTCTGCGTGTGGGTGTGAAATTGCCATCTTTGTAGTCAAAAATGGTCAAGCATCTGCAATTTTGTATCATTCAACCATATATACTTGCATTCGATAAATACAACCTGTACATAATCAAAAACAGAATGGGGAAGAAACGATCTTGGAGAGATGAACTGTTAAGAAGCCAGAGGTGAGGAGAGAATAAATGGCTTATTCAGATGTTGTTAAATTGTTAGAAATCCATCTTGATTTGTATGATTTAATTATATTTAGGACTTAAATTACATATATATGAAAATTACATTTTTAAAGACTATTTGTTAGTGATACAATAGTAATAAAAAAGGATATAAACTGTGCGATAAAATTCCAATTCTATTTTTTAAATGTATACAAAAAAGACCACAGAATATATACAAAGCATTAACAACATTCCTGGATTCTTGGATTAGATGTAGTATAAACTTTTCTACAGTTTCAAAATTTTGATCATTTATAGATTTTTTCTTCCTTCTCAACATTAAAACATTGATTGTTGATCCTAATGAATATACAATTATTCTATAATCAAAAATATTCTTAAATACATGCATCACTTTTCTTATCTGTACTCTTATTACAAGGTAAAGTTTATTATTCTCTTAAGAGCTAGCATCACAATTTTTTTAAACACAAACTTTCTTTGCAAAGTATTTGAAGTGGAAGATGGGGCCCCCAGCGTTCTAGGGAAAGAGGTAAAATGCCTTGCATGAGACTGAGTGAGGAATTTGTTGTTCTAGAGAGGGAATTTCTATTAAGTAGAAAAGCAGGGCCGGCCCTGTGGCTTGGCGGTTGAGTGCGCGTGCTCCGCTGCTGGCGGCCCGGGTTCGGATCCCGGGCGCACACCGACACACCACTTCTCCGGCCATGCTGAGGCCGCGTCCCAAATACAGCAACTAGAAGGATGTACAATTATGACATGCAACTATCTACTGGGGCTTTGGGGGGGAAAAATAAATAAATAAAATCTTTAAAAAAAAAAAAGAAAAGCAAACAGAAGACATAAATACAAAGCTATTTCTATTATCAATAACTGTTATCCCACGTGTGCACTCGTGCACATAAGAAAAGAGAAGTTAGAAGAAACAGCAGTGCGTTATCTTTTCTGTGGATTATTTTTTCCTTCATAATTTACCATGTTTTTCAAATTATCTACAATAAACATGTATTAACTTCATAATCAGAAAAAAAGTTACTCTAAAAACCAGAGGAGGTCAGATAGATTAAGAAACAAGGAGGGAACATTCCAAGTATATGGAGCAAAGGGATGGAGGGAACATAGCTTTAATACGGCACCATAGGCTAGACGTAGTCTGGGTGCAGTCACTGAGCCAATCTGGCTGATACCAAGAGTTCTCCCGAGAGGTTGGTGGGAGAGAAACTCGGAAAGGGAAACTAGGACCTGATGAAGGCCTTGAATGACAATTTAACCCTCTAGGCACTAGAATAGAATCAGGAGAAGCCTAGGATGCTGAACTGCTCCAGACAAGTTTGTTTCAGAGCAAGTCCTAGCAGGATTGCCAGGCCAAGCCAAAGTAATGGAAGATCAGAAGGGCCCATGCGAGTCATAGTGGATGAAGGACATGAGTCAGGGAATTTTTTCAGTCCAGATGCCAGACTGCTAAAGCACTCGGGAAGTCAGAGTGATAAAGAAAGAGAACTATTATGAGGCAGCCAGGCAAGGCTGAGTCAGTAGCCAGGATATAATAAATCCCAAATTGAGGCCACAGATTCCTCTAAAGCAAGAATTCTTAACCAGAACATCAAAATCACTTGTGAAGCTTTTTTATACAAACACAGCCTTGTACTGTCCCCTCTGGATGACACATTTACTCTCCAGATGTGATCTTATACAAACCCTCAGTTGACACCACCCAGGATTGTTCCTTCTAGGAATACACTTGAGAGCAAGTTCTTAGGGCTTATTGTCACCTAACCCAAGAGGTTTAGATGATTGATCCCAACAAAAATCTCCACAGCCCTAAAGTGGCATCCATCTCCCCAACCATCAAGGATGTTCCTTGGGTTCATCCACATTTCATCAGTGATGAAATCTATTGATGAATGAATCTATTAAAGGAGGGCTATGATTTACCCAGTTCCTGGATGGATAAATCCAAGCTACTCAGCAAATTAAAGGGACTTCATCCATGCTACAATGCTAACCTCCTTCCAACATACAATGCCTGTTCCTGGAAGAGGCCAACACCTCCAGCCTCAATCAGGGCTATTTTTTCACAAATGAATTCTAGGCCAGTGCTTTCCGAGCCTCCCTGAATGTAAGAATCTCATATTTCTGTGCCCAAACCTAGATCAACAATTATAATTTCCGGGAAGAGATCTGGTAATCTGCTCTAGACAAATGCTCTTATAGCCGAAACATACTTCTCCTGTAAATGCATCTCTTGTCTAACCCCTAAGCCCGGCTCATTTGGGCAAAAGAGCTCCTACAGTGATGGTTGCCCTCAACACTACCTGGGAGAGGCCTGGCACCCATGACATCTGAGACATCTCCACCGATTGTGGGCTTCCTGCAAGTTGAGTCAAAACAGACATAGTTGGCTCTGTTCTTCAAGGGATCTGTGTCTAATGCAGTCTCAAATCTTTTTCTGAAGGAAACAGTCAGTCAGGCAAATAGGTCCTCACCCAGAAGTGGATTATAGAACAGAATATCAGGGATCCCAGCACCTGCATCACCTCAGCTGGGGATTTCACAGGAACGTGGCCCCATCTGGTTCTGCGGGCATTCATCCCGCAGCCTTCTCCAGCCACTTTGTCTGATATGATTCTGTGGGCCATTAAGGCCTCCTAAAGCAGCAAAATTGTTTTTTATGTCCTAACCATTAAAGTCCAGAGTCAAGTCTGGACTAGGGTAATGGGGGAACAGTTGGCCCACTAGTTCTTCCAGCAAAAGAATTATGCCTACATATTCCACAACATTCCAGCCATTGCAGGGTCTATACATGTGTGCCAGGTGAAATATAGACAGACAGGAATAAGTAGATCCCTGAGGGTAGTGCCTAGAGGACCTGTAGCCGGCCTCACCCATATTCCTAATCCTTCGGCAGGCTTCCCTTGAAAGAACTTGCAGAAACCTGGAGTCCACCCCAATTCACAGGGAAGACTAAAAGACAACAGGAATGACACCTCTGGAAGCAAAGGCCAAACGTAAAGACAGACTAAAATTAGGACCTGGCATCTATTACATACAATCCTGTTATCATGGATCACACTCTTTTCAGTCTGTGTCAAGCTTGATTCTACCAGTAAATAGCATAATTCTTAAGCATAAGGTGCTTTAACCATCTTAATGGCTTTGAAATCTCCCACCACTTCAGCCTCCCCAGTCACAACTTACCTTCTTCCTGGCTCAGTAAGTCTAGACCAACCACGCAGAAACAGACCTCTGTCTATTTCAGGACCTTTCTCTTGGAAGTTGATTCCATGAGGAAACCCAGTGGGCAGGCTCAGCACATCCAGAAGTTTCCACATCTAATAAGGGAACTGAAGAACGTCTTGGGAGATTTTGAACAAGAGTGTGGTACAAAGAAATCTGAGCTTTAAGAGAGTTAATATGGCATCTGCAGGATGGGTTTGAAGGTAAAAGTTGCTTAATTCATGGGAAGAGTATTGAAATAATCATGTAAGAGAGTTTAAAAGTCTAAACTTGCAAGGTGGTAATGTAAAGAAAGATGCATATTTTAAAGGCATTGTGGAAAAAAAAATCAACAAATTCAGTGCATAAAAGTTTTACCCAGAGAAAAAGAAGGCCTAAGAGAGATTGCCGGTGGGAGTGACGTGACTTAAAAATAGAGGCAGGGCGTAAGAAAACTAGATATTGCAGAAAGCTGGTATTCCTGAGGGGTAAGCAATTTTAGGGATTATTTAGATAAAGCAAGTCACTAACTATATAGAAAGCACCAAGCTTCATGCACCAGTAGGAAAATAAAATCTGATTTCTTTTGTGTATATGTGAATATGCTTACTCTTTTCTAAATTCAAGAACAGCTCAGCCAAGAAAAAGAATCTGAATAGACAATTCACAGAGAGAGAAATTCAAATGGCCAATAAGCATTTGAAAAGATGTTCAATAGTGGAATTGCAGCTGATAAGGATTGATTTCTAAAAATAGAACAAAAGGTGAAAATCAAGTACAGTATAGCCAATTACTCTTGAAAACTTCTTAACTCTCCCATGAAATACAGTATACATGATTTGGTAGAAAGAATCCAAATACATAATGGATTGTGTTGGGGGCGTCCCCAAGACCACCCTCAGTTTCAGTGATTCACTAGGGGGACTCAGAACTCAGAAAAGCTGTTACACTTGTGGTTGTGGTTTGTTACAGCAAAGGGAAAAGTTTTATAGAGCAGAATCCGGGAGAAACCAAGCATGAACTTCGAGTTGTCCTCTCTCAACAAAGTCACAGAGACAGTGCTTAATTCTCCCAGCAACAACGTGTGACAACACATACCAAGTATTGCCAACCAGGGAAAATCACCTGAGCCTTGGTGTCCAAGGCTTTTATTGGGAGTCACTCACATAGACATGAAGCTGACCTTAGTCGGTCTCCAGCCCCCCAGAAGTCTAACTGATACAGTGGCCCAGGGCCCCAGGTGAACCAAAACAGGTGTTCACCATAAATCACATTGTTAACATAAACTACCTGGCATGGCCTAGGGTCACTATACAAAGACGGTCTTATCAAGCAGGATATTCCAAGGGCTTAAAATATCTCCCAGGAGCTTGTCAAAGGTCAGTCCTAAAGACCTCTGGAATACGCAGGAATTGGACACCTAAGCCTGCTGAGTTAACCCTTCACTGCACATGCACGTAAAAATATGGACTATATACTAGATTATCTATGCAAAACATAACTATGTAATACTCTGTCTTTAAAGACTAGAATCATAATTCCTCTCATAGGAATACATCCAAGTAAATAACAGGTATGAATAAAGATCTACATTCAAGGATGAGAGTAAAAGCGCAAAAATTTGAAAACAAACTAATGTCCAAGACTAGGAAAATGGTCAAATAAATCATGGTACAGTCATCCTTTGGACTACCATATCCATTAACATCCAGATATTGTTAAGTGAAAAAAACATGTTACAATATATAATCAATGCTCATTATTCATGGATTCTGTATTCACGAATTCACCTATTCTCAAAAATGTATTTGTAACCCTAAAAGTCAATAATGGCAATGCTTTTGTGGTCATTTGTGGCCTTTCATAAAGTGGCAAAAAATTTGAGTCTCCTGACAAGCACGTTCCTACAAGGTTGAACAACACTCCACCTTCCCATTTCAGCTCTCAGACTGTAAACAAGTGTCCTTTTTACAGTCTATTTGCTGCCATATATTTCACATTTTTGTGCTTTTTGCTGCTGGTTTAAAATGTTTACTATGGCCCCCAAGCATGGTGCTGAAGTGCTGTCTAGAGTTCCTAAGCACAAGAAGGTTATGATGTGCCTTACGGAGAAAATACACGTGTTAGATGAGGTTCATTCAGGCGTGAGTCTTAGTGCTGTTGGCCAGGAGTTCAGTGTCAATGAATCAACAACATATCTTAAATAAACTGTCTTCAAACTGAAACACACATAAACAAAGTTTTTATGTATTGACCAATTGATGAAAATGTTGTGACCAGAGGCTCACGGGAACCTAACCCTGTACTTCTCCGAGGATCAGTGATTCGGTATTCACTAATTCATTGTTTGCAGTGACTTTATAGAATGTAACTACCGCAAATAATGAGAACTGCACATGTATATACAACATGGAAGGATATACATCAAGATATTAATAGTGGTTATCTTTAATAATAAAAATGTTTGATTTTAATTTTCTTTTTTATACTTTGCTATATTTTTTATCAGCAACATGTATACTATATATAATTGAGGAAAAGTTAGTTGTATAATAAATAACTGTAAGACCTTGAGAAATAGATTATGCCAATTAAAGACCTTAGTAACATTCAGGAAGCCATAAATGGTGGGCGCTAAGGTTTCACCACCTAGGTGACTACATGAGCTCTCCCTTTGGAAAGTGGGTGGGGGGTAGGAGAGAAAATTGACTCAGTAATACTGTGCTTACTCATAGAAACAAAACTTCATTCTATTCATAGTCAAAAACACAGAAGGGAAAACTCTTCTTGGCTGGCCTCTTTCAGCCCATCTTCAAATAAAGCTTATTTATGAGCTTGGAGCGGAAAAGGATGGAGAATCCCTGCTTTGTTCCCCCACTGATGCTCAGTGGGGGAGATGATCAAGCTGCTGTGGGCCTCGCATAACCAACCCATCCCACATCACACGGTGGTCAGGCTGGGCTTAAAGTGAATGCGTTATTTGAAAATCAACGCTAAGACCATGAGAAAAGCATTGCAGGATTGCGACTGTCTCACCCCCTGGTTTTCTCTGGGGATCTGTGTGTTGTCAACACTTCACCCTCACATTACTCACAGGCGATAGCAGCTGTGGCAGCATTTTTCCATCCTTGGTGTGTTTCAACTCCCCTGAGAAACATATAGAACACACCTCCGTTTACGCCAACTCTTCTTGCAAAGGACCCCTCAACGCCTCATTAATGTCTGAAGCTAGCCCCAGAGGTCACTGCTGCTGCTTTGGGGCAAAGCACTACCTGAGAGCACCCCGAAGCCCAGGACAGCCATTGGAATTAAGACACAGAAAAGCATTCCCATTACAGGGAGCTCAGGAACACTGCGTGTGACCAGTTAACCTGGGACATAGTCAGGCACTCTCACCCAGGCAAAGAAATCATGGCCGTCGTTGGCTTTGAGGTGAGGTCCTTGCCCTGGAAGTTCAAAAAGCATTTAGAACAGGTGGGTTCCAAAGAATAACATTTAAGTCAAAGGGTACTCTTTGGTTGAGACCAAAATTTGACACATCTTGAAAGGAATACTAATGCAATGAAGTTTCCTTATACAATGTACTCAAAACTCCAAAGGAATTCACTTTCCTTTGATATAATGCAGCTGGGTATTAGCAAGAAAGAACTCCATGAAAAACCTAAGGTCAAATGCGTCAAGCAGGGAGAACGCAAAGCAATTAATGTGAGAGAAAAAGAGGACAGTGGCTCTAAAGGAAACGGACATAAAGTATTATCATCCTTTTGATGATCACAGACCAAGCCCTCTTCAGCAGGAAGAGGTTACATTAACTAAATGGCCTGGAAGCTCTTAACACAGATGAACCAGAGAGGACGTGTTTCCAGGGCAGGGAAGGAAAAAAGTTTATTCAAAAATGAGAACGCAAAAGATCTTTCCAAAAATTTCATACTGACTACCAAAAAATCAACAAGAAAAGAAAAACACTTCAATAGAACTACAGGCAAAGACACGAACAGGCAAGTCATACGTACAAAAAAATTGCTAATAAACATTAAAAGATGCTTCACTTCCCTTATACTTAATCAAATAAAAATTAAAACAATGTGATTATTTCAACAAATCATATTGGTAAAGATTTAAAAATTGATGATATTTAGTGTTGACAAGAGGGTAGGAAAGCAACAATGAGGAAATACTCTTGTTGGAATTGTTAATTAGTACAACTCTTTTGGAGGAAAATATAGCAATTTTATTATACTTTTAACGTTCGTCTCCTTTGACTCAACATTTCTATTTCTAATCATTTGTCTCACAGAAGTGTGCAAGTGTTCAAGGCTGTTAAATATAGCATTGTTTATAATATTTTTAAATTCTAGAACAACCCAACTGTCCATTATTTGAAGTTGGTAAATAACTATGGTACTTATAATGGAATACTATAAAACTATCATAAAGAAGGAGACATACTTTTACATAATAGCCTGCATTAAGTAAGAAAGCAAGATGCAAAACAGTATGAATAGTGTACAGGGTTTCTTTATGGAGTGATGCAAATATTCTGGAATTAGATCATAGTGATGGTTGCACAACACTGTGAGTGTACTAAAAGCCACTAAATTGTTCAATTTAAAATGGTTAAAATGGTGAATTTACATTATATGAATTTTACCTCAATTTAAAAACACAGTATGAATAACATAATCCCATTTTTTGTGAGAAAAACAGTAATGTCTACCAGCATGTACACAGAAAAAAACCTGGAGAGAGAGATACCAAATAATTGATAGTGATCATCTCTGAGGGTGATAGACATGGTCTATTGTCAATATCCATGTTGCATATGTCTCTAATGTTTGAATTTTTAGAAGAAGAGCATTTGTCTCTTTAATATTTGGAAAAAATATATATTAAATCACTTGGAAAGTATACCCTTTTCTAGAGAACAAAGTTTTGATTATTTGGGAACAATAAAAAATTCCTTTCCTCAAAGATATTTCAAAATATCTATTTCAGTGATGTTGGGGCTCAAAATACAGCACCTCGGTATATTAAATATCTTAAGCTGGAGGAATTTTTAAAAAACAGGAGAAGCAGGAAGGTTGTTACTCTGATGTCCTCTCCCACCGTCTCCCCTGAAACAGGTCCTAAAACTCCCATGCAAAAGGGACCCTCCCTGTGCCAGGAGAAAAGAAGACAATTTTATCACCAGAGACAGGGAATTTGGGGCTAAGCAGGCTGTATAAACAAACTTTGTTAAACTAACCTTATCTTCCTAGTTACTTCTTCACCATTTACTCACCCCTAGCCCAGAACTCTTTGTCTTATCAATTCTTCACAAATGTATTGTTTCATTGTCCAAAAGTAGAAAAGCTTCCTGCTCTGGTCACTTCTTTGGGTCTTCGTTCTCTTGTGAAGGCTCCCACGTATATGTAAAAATTCAATAAAACTTGTATGCTTTTCTCCTGTCAATCTCTCTGTCAATTTAATTTTCAGACTCAGCAAGGGACCCTGAGAGGGTCTTCCTTCTTTCCTCCCCTATAGCAGGAATCGTATTATTTCAGAATTGTGAGATTATAAAGATTTTATTTTTTGTTTTGCACTTCCTTATTCAAAGGAGAAAATGTACAAATCCTTGTTCACTATAGTTAGATGCTAAAATCCAACCTTCATTGGGACTGAAATGTAAACAAACTCCTTGTCTAGAAGGAATTGGGTACTCAAGTCTGAGTGCCCTGAATTATGCCTCTGTTTCCAACCAAAGCATCTGCCGGGGCCTGACCTTCAGACAATAGCAGGAAGTATCAGACTCAGGGTCAGAAGATCAGCATTCTGGTTCCAGTTCCCCCATTAATTTGCTGTGTGAACAAAGGCCAATCCTTTAACCTCAGGCCTCCATTTCTTCATCTCAATGGAGAGATGGTGCTAAAAACTTAGAGTGGTAAAATTATGAGATTATGTAAAACATCAAGAAGCCAAACAAATCGAAATATGATGAAGTACACCTGAAACGTACACAATGCTATAAACCAATGTGACCTCAATAAAACAATTTTAAAAGAAAAAGCCAAACAAATACTACACTCAGAAAATTCCATTTAGGGCAGTGCATATCATTTTATACAATCTTGAGAGTTTGCAACTAAGCATAGAGCTGTGGCCAAATATACTTGTTTGTGAGGACGGCCAACAGACTATGCTTAGAGGACATTATCAGGGTTCCTGCGAGCGCAGTGAAGTCCTTCTCTAAAGAAATGTTTGAACCTTCTAAGAAGAAGAAAAGTTCATTCTACTAATCGAATGTTTCTTCTAGTTCTAAAGATGTGTGATTTTGCAGACAATAGAAAAGAATTGTATTCCTTGCTGCCCCCTTGTGAGTTTTAAGGAAACTGTTCCTTGGTTTATTAAATTCATTTGTTAATTCAGCAAACTTTTATTAAGTACTTATCTTGTACCAGGTACTCGGCTGGTGATGAGAACACAAACATAAATAAGACATGATGCCCACTCTTAAGGAACTCACAGATTAATAAAGGCTATCAATGGCAAAACATCTACAATAGAGTGTGATAGAGACAAGTTCAAGGATTTACTGGACCACCTAAATTAGCCAGATTGTTTTTTGGGAAGTAAAGTGGGGCACGCCAGGAAGTCTCCCCAAGAAGGGAAAAGAGAGATGAGCTCTTTCCAAAAAATAATTAGGTAGTAGAATTGATGAGACTTGCTGAAATGGTAATATAGAGATATGGTGATCAAGGAAATAGATTCTAGAATAACAACTAAGAATATGTTGTTATCGCACCAGCTTCGTTTTTGTCTGCTGCCCAGAAAGACAAACACCAAGACAATGAGATTGCAGCAGAAAGAGAGTTTATTAATCACAAGGCAGCCAAGTGAGGAAACAGGAGAATGAATCTCAAATCTGCTTCCCCAAAAATAGGGACTCTGGGATATTTATGGGGTAGGGGGCAAGGTGGTCTGAAATGACTGGAGACGAGGAGAGATGAGGTAATTGATGATCTGTGCAAGCACAGTCAGGCTTCATGCCTCTTCGTAAGATGCATGTTCACAGAATGGCAGTGTTAGCATGCCCTGAGGGTGGAGTTTTAACCTCTTGACGTCAAAAGGTCACTTATCGGACATATGTCTGCATTGGCCCAGTTAATGTGTGGGTGGTCTCAAGTGGCCTGAGGTGGACAAGAGGTTCCAATTCCTGAAAAAAACAGCTCAAATACCCACTACCATGGTGACCCCAGCTCCAGGGAGATGTTACCTATAGGAACCTAGTAGGAGTGAGACAGCATATTGCCTAAACAGCACAGTTAACAATGGGTAAGTTTATCACGCAGATTTAAGTCCTTGCCTTCCATTCTCATAAGTTCCTAGGTAAGGCCATCCACCCCTTCTTCCTGGTACAGGGAAGAAGATACCTTTACAAATGGAGATTTCCTTTACAAATGTAAATGTCTCTTACAAAGGGTAACCAGAACTAAGAATGGGCTTAGCAAGGACCCTCCCAGATACCCAGAGATGTCTATGGTGATGGCCTGTTCTGGGGGCAGGCCTCCCATCCCAAACTCTTGGTCAGTTAGTGGGGGTGGGAGTCAAAGTGTCTTTCAGGCAAAGACATATTTTGAGGTGGCCAATTCCGATCCTCCATAGTTACTAGCTGCCTAATCATCAATGGCTAACTGTTTGCCTGTTTCAATGTCTATAAAACCAAACCTGGACTTAATACCACATGGAAACAAAAGAGACTTTAAAATGGTCAGTCTTTTCAGTTCTTTCAGCATAGTCTCTGTGAGTTAATTCCTATCAGTATCTCAGCCACATTTCATATTTAATTTATTTTACTTCTAATCTCAGCTATTATCATTTAGTGCTTGTAAGGATTTATTTGGGCATTGTTATCATCATTTTATGTTTGATAACTGTAGACAAAGGCCAGGTAATATTCAACCATAATAAGACAATAACACTAGTGTCATGAAGAATTTTTCACAATAAACAAAAGCATAGGAAGTGTCAGGAAACAAATTAAAAATTGTTTTCAATTTCTCAATCGTGTAATCCCCAGGGCCATCTACAGGACCTGGTCCACGGTTGGTTGGTTGAAATAATAAATTTGAATGAATGACTAAAGAGTGAATGAATTTGAATGAATGGTTTTGAAATCAGCCTGTGAAGAAAGGGTAAGATCTGGATTGCTAGAAAGGATGGAGAAGAATAGTTGAGAAAGGGAGAGCTACATATAAGCTAGGCCGTTTATCAAAGAAAACATGGTATTAAGTACACGGATTAATTATTAACTACTGCTGATTAATTTAGGGGGCCACTTGAGGTACCCAAATATAGACAGAATCTGACTTAGGTCTTTTCCCTGAGCCTCAAGGGATTATTTACTGTACATCTAGTCTTTGGAATATGAAGAGATTGAAGCAGAGTCTATATAGAGTGAATCAGGCTTAGGACCCAGGACGTCTCCCTCCACCACTTTGGCCTGTGATGCTCATAGCTTCAATCACTTCTTTTCAAGACCTAGATATAAATCTTGTTCAATAAAAACAATTACCAGAAGAGAGAACATTCAGCAGTTGTAATTACCTAAATGTTCCACCATTAACCATTTGAATGACTAAATCCTCTACATTGATTGTTTTAATGAATGATAATTAAAACCAAATAACCTCTAGGCTCATTTGATTTCTACAGTGAGAAAACTGAACCTCTAGGCATTATATTGCAAGGCCCTGAATTGAGCCAAACAAAGCAAAACAGAGTACATAGAGACCTGGTGGGCAGACAGATGCTGGTGCACACTGGAGTGGAAAGAGGGCAATGGACCACCCTAAACACATCTCAATTACCAGTAAATAGGAGAGCCCTGCACCGCTCTCTAGTCAGGAAATTCTTCCAGGCTTTGGAATGTGAATGGTGTAGTTAGAGTGATAATTGCTTCCCACCATTTCCTACCACCAACCAACACACAGCTCATTTCTGTCCTCTGAAGCATTGCTTGCCTCCTGTTGAATCATTTACCCAATTCTAGGCCTGCTAGGAAATTACGTGTCGTCAGCTTAGACATATGATTGAGGACTTTACCTCTTTAAATCTAACGTATTTTGCAAGGTATTTTCTCCAGCCCCAAAGATAGTAGCGTTGGACTAAGATTAGACAGACTTGGTTTGCCGTATTTATAGTACAGCGAAGGGACATCATCTTGAATAAGTTAAGGCAGGGACGGTGTCATACTCATCATTATGCCCTTAGAGGTTAGTGCAGCACACAGTAAGTTCACAAAAATATTTTTTGAACTCAACTTAACACAAAGTAATTTATATTAAAATCTAGGCCGGGCCTAACAATATTAATATACAAATCATACACTAATAAATCTTTCCAAAGCACCAGATTTGTTGGAATTTTTAAATACTTAAAATGGCAGGTGAGCAGACTCCATAACTTGTTGCTCTGTGGTACCTCTGAACACTGTGATCTAGGCTTTTCTTCTGCAGGACTAGCACTTCTAGGTAGAAGACAGAAAGAGACAGAAAGTTTGGCTAGTTCAGCACTCTCTATAAATAATCTGTGAATCAACATTTATAAAGCACTTACTGTGTGCTGGGCATGGTTCCAGGCACTGAGATTATAACGAGGAGTCGCCTGGGGTCAGCTAACAGTACTGGAAGGCTCTTTCCCAATGAACTACAAATTAACCCCATTTGGAATTGGTATTAAGAACCTCGTATCAAAGAAAACATGATACCAAGTACATGGTTAATTAGTAATTTGTGCTGACTAATTTAGGGGGTTATTCGAGGGCATAAGTATCCAGATACAGACAGAAAGCAATGTATTTTAAAATAGCGCAATTTTCATAGCCTGTGTGCGTGTTTAACAGGACCCATATGCAATGGCATCCTTGATGCACTAAAATAACTAAGCTCACAGGGGCCGGCCCGGTTGAGTGGCGTAGCAGTTGAGTGCACGCGCTCCACTGTGGCGGCCCAGGGTTCGGATCCCGGGCGCACACCGACGCACCGTTTGTCAAGCCATGCTGTGGTGGCATCCCATATAAAGTGGAGGAAGACGGGCACGGATGTTAGCCCAGGGCCAGTCTTCCTCAGCAAAAAGAGGAGGATTGGCATGGATGTTAGCTCAGGGCTGATCTTCCTCACACACACAAAAAATAATAATAATTAAGCTCACAAAATCCACAGCACTATAAACAAAACAATCGTAAAAAATACACTGCCCACTTCTCCCCCAGTAATTGTAAATTCAAATAAATTTGTGTTTTTCATTATGGCAAACCCTTTGGCTTTTTTAATTTTTTTTTTTTTTACCACATACATATATTCTCCATTACTACCCTCCACCCTACTCCCACCAAATCTGTACCTATAATGACAGTTTTATCTTTTAGGGAAATATTCAAGTTTTGAAAGTTGTCAAGAGCCTTATCTCTTTAGTAAGCACAAGTCACAAAAAAGCACTACTATATTTGAATTAATTTCAGATGGTTTAAAGACCTAAATGTGAAAAGTAAATATTTTAAATGATTAGAAGACCATTTAGGGGACTCTTTGACATCCAGACACAAATAAGACCCAAAACACAGAACATAAAAGTATTATAAACTCAACTACTTTAAAGTATAAAGTTTCTAAATGACAATAGTTACCATTAACCGAAAGGTTAAGAAAAGCTACAGACTGCGAGATGAAATTTAGGAGTGTAAATTAGCACAGTTACTTTCAAGGCAATTTGTCTGAATCTCATAAATTTGGAAATACACATATCCTATAACCCAGCAATTCTACGGTAGCTTGCATCAGAATCACTGGAGAGCTTGTTAAAATACAGTTTGCTGGGCCCCACCCCAAGTTTCTGGTTTAGTGAGCCTGAGGTGAGGCCCTAGAATTTGCATTTCCAGCAAGTTCCAGGTGATACTGAAGCTGCTGCTGCTGATTCAGGCATTACATTTTGAGAGTCACTGCCCTAGAGAAACCATCATACAAGTACCTAAGGGGACACATATAAAAATGTTCGCCACAGGGGGCCAGCCAGTGGCGCAAGTGGTTAAGTGCGCGTGTTCCGCTGCAGTGGCCCGGGGTTCGCCGGTTCGGATCCCGGGCGCGCACTGATGCACCACGTGGCAAACCATGCTGTGGTGGCGTCCCACATAAAGTGGAGAAAGATGGGCACGGATGTTAGCCCAGGGCCAGTCTTCTCAGCAAACAAAGAGGAGGATTGGCAGATGTTAGCACAGGGCTGATCTTCCTCACCAAAAAAAAAAAAAAATGTTCGTCATAATATTGTCTGCAATTGTGAAAAACTGGAAACCTCCAATAAGGAAACGGATGAATAAATGTAGAATATTCAAGCAATGCACTTAAATGAATGAATAAATGTAGAATATTCAAGCAATGCACTTGAATGAAGAACATATATCAATATGAATAAATCTCAAATCAAAATGGTGAGTGAAAAAGCAAGTTGCAAAAGAATACATTCAATATAGCATTTACGTAAATCTTAACACCGTTTCTATTGTTTAGGGAAACATTCATATGTACCCAAAGTATGAAAACACGGATAAGAAGGATACGTATTAGCGAAGGATTAAGGGAATTGAGATTGAGAAGGGATTCAAGAGGAGCTTCAATTGTATCTGGTATATTTTGTTTCTTTAAAGTTGACCCTGAGCTCACTTCTTTGCAATTCCCTCCTCCCCACCCCAGAAAAGAGAGAGGGCAGTGACAAAGTGAGATGGTCCATAGAAAAGAAAAAGAAAGACTCACACCAGCACTTGTTAGAAGGACTGTGCCTCTCTTTAGAGAATGGATGTATTTCATCACCATGGTGTGTGAGAGGCGCAGTAGGAGCCACAAAATCATTAATAATGATACCAACTTATATTTCCATGGTACTTTTCCACTTTCAAGCTGTTCCACTGGGAGTAGAAAACAGAAAGACAGTTACATAAAGTAAGAGAAACGCAGCGCACCTTGAAATGACTACCACAGGTTTGGGCTCTGACCAAAAAAAAAAAAAAAAGTGTCCTTCTTCCTTTGAATGTGAGGGAGTTCATAGCATGTTATCCCAAAATATACTGCTTTGGCATATTGACTATTTTGAGTTAAAGTCACCTGAAAAACAGCGAATATAGGAAAAAGACTCTGACCTTCTTTCTTTTTCTTTTTCTTTTTTTTTTTTGTGAGGAAGATCAGCCCTGAGCTAAAATCCACACTAATCCTCCTCTTTTTGCTGAAGAAGACCGGCTCTGAGCTAACATCTATTGCCAATCCTTCTCCTTTTTTTTAACCCCCAAAGCCCCAATAGATAGTTGTATGTCATAGCTGCACATCCTTCTAGTTGCTGTATGTGGGACACGGCCTCAGCATGGCTGGAGCATCGGTGCGTTGGTGCGCACCCGGGATCCGAACCCGGGCTGCCAGTAGCAGAGCGCGTGCACTTAACCGCCAAGCCACCAGGCAGGTCCCTTCTTTCTTTTTCTTACAAGCAGGAGATGAAATTCCTATATGAAAGATGTCCTCCCTAAAAGGAAAGGCACATTCTTATCATCAAGGATGAGAAGTTGAGACCAAGAGAATTCTGTACAAACAGACCTTGTTAACATAACTCTTACCTTCCTTTTAAATTAATTTTCCATTTAATATTTTCAGACTGTCGTTGACCGTGGGTAACTGAAACCGTGGAAAGTGAAACCACAGATAAGGCGAAACTACTGTATACGCTCTAAAATAGCATCTCCGATCTCCCTCCAATTCCTTTTCCTGCTTTACATTTGTTCATAGTATTTACCACTACCTGACATTGTCTTGTATATTAACTTGTTTTTTGTCTCTCTCTATGGCATATAAGCCTCATAATGTAGGGACCTTGTCTGGTAGTGAACATCACTGGTGTATATAGAGCCTAGAATAAAGCATGGCAAACAGTGTGGGCCCAGTAAATATTTGCTGGATGTATGAATGAATGAGTCTGCCTTCCGGAATTCTGTCTCTGTTCCTCTTTTCTCCTATTAATAGTCTCTCTACTAATTGGGGATATCCTCCAGAGGCTGGTGCGCTGCCAATGTACCAAGATATTTCAATCTTTTGTTTTTAATTCAACACCACATTTCTACTGTATGAAAGGCTGCCCCAGAATCTCACACCCTCTGTTACCTAGCAAACGTCATTTTTTTTCTCCAGAAGAAAAAACTCAAAATTAGGTCTCCTCTTCACATCCCATCTGCCACCAACTCTTACCACTTCTTTTCCTATAATTTTTTCAGCCTTTTGTCACTGTTTATTATTATTAATATAACCTGGAATAATGTATCTTAAATTTAAATTGAGCATTGCCATTTACAAAGTATTTTAACATTAAAGATCTTACTTAACCCTTAGAACCTTACAAAAATGGGTATTTATCTTAGAGAAATGAAGCTTATGTTCATAAAAACCTGTACATGAATGCTTATAGCAGTTTTATGTGTTAGAGCTAAAGACAGGAAAGAACCCAAATACCCTTCAACAGGTGGATGAATAAACTGTGGTACACCCATATAAAAGGAACACTACTCATTAACAAAAAGGAACAAACAATTAACACATGCACGACCTGGATGGGTCTCAAGGGCATTATACTGAATTTAAAAAGCCAATTTCTGGGGCCGGCCCAGTGGCGCCAGCGGTTAAGTGCGCGCGCTCCACTGCGGCTGCCCAGGGTTCACCCGTTGGGATCCCAGGCACGCACCGACGCACTGCTTGGCAAGCCATGCTGTGGCGGTGTCCCATATAAAGTGGAAGAAGATGGGCACGGATGTTAGCCCAGGGCCAGTCTTCCTCAGCAAAAAAGAGGAGGATTGGCATGGATGTTAGCTCAGGGCCGATCTTCCTCACAAAAATAAATAAATAAATAAAAAGCCAATTGCAAAGGTTTACATATTGTATAATTCCATTTATATAACATTCTCGAAATGACAAAATTATAGTGATGGAGAAGAGATCAGTCATTGCCAGGGGCTGGTGACAGGGGGAGGGGGACTGTCAGGGTAGTACAGGGAGTTTCTTTGTGGCAATGGAACAGTTCTGTATCCTGATTGCGGTAGCAGTTACATAAATCTATGCAGTAGATAAAATTTCATAGAACTGTATAGCAGAAAACAGAAACCCAGTCCATGTAAGAACTGTGGAATCTGGATAAAATCTGGAGTTAGTTATTGTTAGCATTGTACCAGCGTCGATTTGCTGGTTTTGATAATGGATTGTTGGAGGAGGCTGAGTGAAGAACACACAAGAACTCTATACTATTTTTGCAACTTTTGTGAATACAAAATTATTTCAAAATAAAAAGTTTAAATTATGTATAATTGTACGAGCTTCATATACAACACAAAATGGTTGACTTTTAATTAGAAGGGCTATCAAATAAAAAATTTACATTGGGAAGATCCTCAATTGCCCACATTAGAGCCATATTTGATATTCTATAAATCTACATATTCTGAATTATTCCAAAAACTTAATGAAAGAGTGACACTCTAAATTGGTACCTGATAATCGTGATTAATAATAAACAAATTTACTTTTACTAACCTGGAGCTATAGTTACCAATCAGAGTTTCAAGAATAACCTCTTCCACTGAAATGGTCTGTTTTTACTCTCTGGAAGGCAAGCCCTGCCATCTGCTGTGCAGGAGTCGCTGAACCTGAAATGTGATTAGAAGGGGGTGGGTTTAATCGAATGTTCTCTTAAAAACCTTATTATATACAAAATTCTAATGTAATTTTAATCTCTATTACTTCACATGGAAAGTGAATTTTGGCTAACTATGTGTATGTTTTACAGGTAATTTTGTAAATAAACACCTAATCACTGAATAAAAAGAAAACCCATATAAAAGCTGAGGCAGTGGTGATAGCAGTGTCAGCAGCAACAGCAGCTCACACAGATGAGGGCTCACCAAAGGCACTGTGCTGAGGGCTTCATAGATTGCCTTATTTCATCCTCACAACAGCCATGTGAGGAGGTATTATTATTGTTTTTTACACATGAAGCTATTGAGACTCAGAGAGGTTAAGTAACTTGATCTGGGTCACACAGGTAGTAATTGGCAGAACTGGGGACCTCAACTGGTCATCTGATTCATGTGTCTACTGCTTTTGCCCCGACATAACAGTGCCTTGATCTTTACTTGCCTCCTCACTTCCCTTCCTGTCAATCCATGTATTTGTTTTTCTATTGTTGCCATAATAAATTACTACAAACTTAGTGGCATAAACAATACAAATATATTATCTAACAATTCTGAAAGTCAGAAGTCCAAAATAAGTCCTACTGGGCTGCAATCAAGGTGTTGGCAGGGCTATGTTCCTTCTGGAGGCCCTAGAGGAGAATCCACTTCCTCAACTCTCTTCAGCTTCTAGAGGCTGCCTGTACTCCTTGGCTTGTGGCCTCATCCATCTATCTTCAAAGCCAGCAACATCAGGCCAAGTCTTTTCATGTTGCCGTCTATCTGGTTCTCTATCTTCTGCCTCCCTCTTCCATTTGCCCATCTTGCGATTACATTACATTGTGCCCACCTAGATAATCCAGGATAATCTCTCCAAATCAAGGTCATCTGATTAGCAACACTAATTCCACGTGCAACCTTAATTCCCCTTTACCATGTCACCTCACATTTTCATGGGATCTGGGAATTAGGACATGGACATCTTGGGGGAGGGGAGAGCATTGTTCTGCCTACCACAAGCCATAATGTTGGCATTGAAATAATCTTTTTATTTATCACTTCAGATGACAGGTTTTTTTCCTATCAATTCTAAACTTTTTCATTTATATGTTTATATTCCTACCTTGTTCTTAACAATTTGGTGTATCTTAGGAATATGTACTAGGGTATAGAAAATTACAATTAAAAAAATCAGGGCTGAAGAGAGGATTCTGGGAAGATAGAAGATAAAAAGCACCAAGAATCTGTCTCCCCACCTGGACAACAATTGCCCAGGCAGAATCTGATGCAACTATTTTGGAACTCTGCAGTCTATTGAAGGTTTGCAACTTCCAGGGGAATGCCTGGATGGCAAATTGGGATTAATCTTGGTCAATTTCAACTCTCAGCTCAGCAGCAGTTACGCATCCCCCACCCACCCCCAGCCCCATGGCAGGTAGCTGTGCATGCATTCCTGGAGCAGCTTGCACACAGCTTGTGGGAACCAGGGTTGGCAATAAGGATCCTGTCCTCAAAATATTGGGGCTCTGTGCCCAATTGGGGCACTGTGCTCTGTGTCTGATCATGGTCATGCAGACACAGAGACAAGCAGCCATTGTTGCATTGCCCCCTCCCCCATGTTGTTGCAAGCCTCTCCTTGTCTGACTCAAGAAACTTCTATGAGATTTAAGAGGCTAGCTTCCTTCCCCCTCTTCTTCTCTTTTCCCCTTTTTGGGAGGCAGACATTAAACACTAGGACATTCAAAAGCAACTGTATATATGGGGGAAATTAGGATGTCTCCACACATGCCCAGGAAAATGCAGAAGCTCAAAAATGACCCTAGAAGACCTTAAGTCTACATCTCAGGCTGATCCTTGGCATAGACAGCCCACAACAACTTTGTAAAAAGTAAAACGAAACAAAACCAAAAGCCAGCAAACCTTGAGGAAGGGAGAGAATCTGATTTCCAGAGTTACCATATCATTAGATTCAAAGATTCATGTTTTCAGCAAAAAATAACAAGTCATACAAAGAACTAGGAATATCTAGCCCATTCAAAGGGAAAAAAACACATCAATAGAACTGTCCCAGAGAAAGACCAAATGGCAGACCTACTACACAGAGACTTTTTAAAAACTGTCTTAAAGATGTTCAAAGAACTAAAAGAAAATATAGAGAATTTCAAGAAAACAACATATGAACAAAGTGGAAATATCAATAAGTAGAAAGAAAACCTAAAAAGAAATCAAAAAAGAAATTCTAGAGCTGAAAAGTACACTAACTAAAATGAAAATTTCAAAAGCAGATTTGAGCAGGCAGAAGAGAGAATCAGTGAACTTGAAGATAGGATAATGGAAATTATCAAGTCTGAGGAACAAAAAGAGAAAAGATTAAAGAAAAGTCAACAGAGCCTAAGGGAACTGTGGGACACCATCAAGCAAACTACCATACACATTGTGAATCTCAAAAGAAGAGAGAGAAAGAGGAAGAGATTATTTGAAGAAATGAGAGCTGAAAACTTCCCATTTGATGACAGATGTGAATATAAACATCCAAGAAGCTCAACGAATTCCAAGTAGGATGAACTCAGAGACTCACACCAAGACACATTGTGATCAAACTGTTGAAAGACAAAGAGAGAATCTTGAAAGCAGCGATAGAGAAGCAACACCTCACATACAAGGGATCCTCAGTAAGATCACCTGCAGATTTCTCATCAGAAACCTTGAAGGCCACAAGGCAGTGGACTGATATATTCAAAGCGTTAAAAGTAAAACTGTCAACCAGGAATCCTATATCTGGTAAAACAGTCCTTTAAAAGTGACAGAGAAATTAAGACATTCTCAGATAAATAAAAGCTGAGGGAGTTTGTTACCACTAGACCTGCGCTGAAGAAAATGCTACAGAAAGTCTTGCAGGTTGAAATGAAAGGACACTAGACTATAACCCAAAGTAATATGGAAAAATAAAGATTTCAGTAAATGCAAACATATGGGCAATTACAAAAGCCAGTATTATTGTAAAAATGGTTTGTAACACTACTTTTGGTTTTCTACACGATTTCAGAGAGTAATATATTTTTTAAAAAACAATTATTAGTCTAAAAGCTAGTATTATTATAACTTTGGTTTGTAACTCTACATTTTGTTTTGTACACAATTTAAGTGACCACTGCAATACAAGTAACAGTTATTATTTTATGGTTTTGGACACATAATGTATAAAGATGTAATTGTGTGACATCAATAACTGAAAGGAGAGATGTCATCATCATGGCAGCATGAGAGGATCCCTTTGTCTCTCCCTTTCAATCTACAGCAAGTAAAGCATCCATAATCCAACAAAAGCTACATTGCCCAACACCCAGGATGCCAGAGATCCACACATTGCTACATACAAAGGTGGGTGGATTGGAGCACATAGAGGAGACCAACAAGGGGAATAGTGGAGGCAGTGCCTAGAATCCTGGCCTTCCAGCCATAGCAGCTGAACCAACCACCCCCAACCCCAGAGAACCTGGTGGGCAGCAGTGGAGGCATGTGTGCAACTCCAGCCTCCCAGCTGGGGCAGCACCTGCAGCCATAGGGAGTGTAACAGCAGTGGAGGTGGAACTCTATGATCTCAGGCCCCCTGGCCATGCTCAGAGGCTGGTAGCAGCAGCAGAGGTGAGCACACAACTCTAACTTCCCAACCGCAGCAGCACCTGGGGCCACAAGGAAATAGGCAACAGCAGAGGTGGAGCACCCCCACCCCAGCTCCTCTCCTCAACTCCCATCTCCACCCCCTGCTGCCATATTGTCAGAGCTTATGACCCAGGTGATCTCAGACACAGTGGAGGCATCAGCCATCCCTGTAGCCCGAGTGGCGAAGCCAGCAACTGCAGCAACGTTGGCAACAGCAAGGCATCAGTGACTCCTGGAGGTGCACATGGGGACCATGAAAGTACTGGCAACACCCCTAATAGAGGCGGTGGAGGGTGGAACAGTCTATCTTCAAGTACAGCTAGAGGCAACTCAGGAAGAGAAACCAAAAACTAGTGCTATAGCGCCACCTACTGAAAAACAAAAGGCCTCTAATCTCCAACCAGTTGAATAGTTAGAACCAAAGCAAACAAAGCCATGCCTGAATAAGAAAAGTGTTCACTACAACAAATGCACCAGCAGAGGAATAACTCAGCAAGCACGACGAAAAACCACAGTAACATGGCATGACCAAAAGAAAATGATTCAGAAACCAAACATAAAGTCATGGAAGAGTGTGATCTAACTGATAAAAGAATTTGAAATAGCTGTCATGAAGAAACTCAATGAGCTACAAGAAAACTCAGACAGGTGGTTCAATGAGCTCAGGAATAAATAAATGAACAGAAAGATACTTTACCAAAGAGAGTGAAACTCTAAAAAAGAACCAAACAGAAATTCTGGAGCTGAAGAACTCAATAAATAAGATGAAGAATGCATTAGAAAGCACTGGAAATAGAGCCAGAGCAATTAGGCAAGAAAAAGAAATAAAAAGTATCTAAATTGGAAAGGAAGAAGTAAAACTGTCACTATCTGTGGATGACATGATTTTATATATAGAAAACCCTAAAAAATCCACCAAAAAACTATTAGAAATAATAAACAAATACAGTAAAGTTGCAGGGTACAAAATCAACATACAAAAATCAGTTGTGTTTCTATACATTAACAACTAAGTAGCAGAAAGAGAAATCAACAAAACAATCCCATTTAAAATCACAACAAAAAGAATAAAATACCTAGGAATAAATTTATTCAAAGAGGTGAAAAACCTGTACACTGAAAACTATAAGACATGTTTTAAAGAAATCAAAAACACAAAGAAATGGAAAGATATTTTGTGCCCATGGATTGGAAGAATTAACATATCTAAAATGTCCGTATTACCTAAAGCAATCTACAGATTCAGTGCAATCTCTATCAAAAGCCCAATGACATTTTTCACGGAAATAGAACAAAGAATCCAAAAATTTATGTGGAACAACAAAAGACCCCAAATAGTCAAAGAAATCCTGAGAAAAAAGAACAAAGCTGGAGTTACCACACTCTCTCATTTCAAAGTATACTATCAAGCTATAGTAATCAAAACTGCATGGTACTGGCAGAAAAAGACACACAGATCAATGGAAAAAAATTGAGAAATCAGAAGTAAACCCACACATCTATGGGCAACTAATTTTTCACAAAGGAGCCAAGAACATACAATGGAGAAAGGACAGTCTCTTCAATAAATGGTGTTGGGAAAACAGCCACATGCAAAAGAACAAAACTAAACCACTATCTTACATCATACACAAAAATTAACTCAAAATGGATGAAAGACTTGAATGTAAGACCTGAAACCATAAAGCTCCTAGAAGAAAATATAAGCAGTCTGCTCTTTGACATTGGCCTTAGCAGTATCTTTTTGAATATGTCTCCTCAGGCAAGGGAAACAAAAGGAAAAATAAACAAATGGGATTACACCAAACTAAAAAACTTCTGCACAGCAAAGGAAACCAACAAAATGAAAAGACAATCTACCGACAGGGAGAAGATATTTGCAAATCATATATCTGATAATGAATTAATATCCAAAATATATAAAGAACTCATACAACTCAACAACAAAAAACAAACAACCTGACTAAAAATTAGTCAGAGGATGAACAGATATTTTTTTCAAAGAAGATATACAAATGGCCAACAGGCACATGAAAAGATGTCTGGCATCACTAATTATTAGGGAAATGCAAACCAAAACCACAATGAGATATCACCTCAAGCCTGTCAGAATGGCTGTTATTAAAAAGACAAGAAATAACAAGTGTTGGAGAGGAGGTGGAGAAAAGGGAACCCTCCTATACTACTGGTGAGAATGTAAATTGGTTCAGCCACTATGGAAAACAGTATGGAGATTTCTCAAAAAATTAAAAATAGAACTACATTGATCCAGCTATTCCACTTCTGAGTATTTATCCAAAGAATATGAAAACATGAATTTGAAAAGATTTATGCACAGTTATGTTCACTGTAGCATTATTTACAATAGCCAAGACATGGAAACGATCTAAGTGCCCATCAATGAATGAATGACTGGTATATATATACAATGGAATACTACTCAGCCATAAAAAATGATGAAATCTTGCCATTTGCAACAACACAGATAGACCTTGAGGGTATTATGCTCAGCAAAATAAGTCAGACAGAGAAAGACAAATACCATATGATTCTACTCAGATGTGGTAGATAGGAAAACAACAACAACAACAACAACAAACAAACACATAGATACAGGAACAGATTGGTGGTTACCAGAAGAGAAGGGAGGTGCGGGGAGGGCAAAAGGGGCAACGGGGGACATTTGTATGATTTAAACAGAAACCAGACTTTTTGGTGGTGAACACCATGTAGTGTATACAGAAGTAGAAATATAATGATGTACACCTGAAATTTACATATTGTTATAAACCAAAGTTACCTCAATAAAAAAAAAAAGCACACAGAATAGTTTCTCCTAAAAAAATTTAAAATAATTGAAACAAATGGGGATAGAGCTGTATAAGAGCAGAGTTTCTGTATGTTATTGCACTTAAGCTGGTATGAATTCAAATTAGAATGTTATAGCTTTAGGATGTCAAATGTAATCCCCATGGTAACAGTAAAGAAAATAGTTACAGAATATTCACAAAAGGAAATGAGAAAGGGATTAAGACTTTTACTACAAAAAAATCAAGTAAACACAAAAGAAGACAGCGATGCAGGAAATGAAGGACAAAAAAAGCTAAGGCATATAGAAAACAAATATTAAAATGACAAATGTCCCTCTTTATCAATTAATTTAAATGTAAATATATTAAACTCTCTAATCAAATGACAGAGATTGACAGAATGGATTTAAAATAATGATCCAACTATATGCTGTCTACAAGAGACTCACTTGAGATCCAAAGACACAAATGAGTTGAAAGTGAAAGGTTGGAAAAAGACATTCCATGCAAATAGTAATCAAAAGAGAGCAGAGGTGCCTAACATCAGACAAAACAGACTTTAAATCAAACAAATTTGCAAGAGTCAAAGAAAGACATTATATATTAATTAGTGGTGGAATAGAGCCAAAAGATATACTAATTACAAACATTTATGCACCTAATAACAGACCATCAAAATATATGAAGCAAAAACTGACAGAATTGAAGGGAAAAATAAACAGTTCCACACTAATGGTTGGAGACTTCAATAACCCAGTCTTAAAAATGGATAGAATAAATAGACAGAAGATAAGTAAGGAGAGGACTTGAACAACACTATAAACCAACTAGACCTAAGAGACATATACAGAACACTCTACCCAACAACAACAGCATATGCATTCTTCTCAAGTGCACATGGGACATTACCAGGATAAACCATATGTTAGGCCACAAAATAGATTTAAAAAGATAGATATCATACAAAATATCTTCTCTTACTATAATAAGATGAAGTTAGAAATCAATAACAGAAGGAAAACTGGAAAATTAGTAAATTTGTAGAAATTAAACAACACATTCTTAAATAACCAATGAATTATAGAAGAAACCACAAGGGACATTAGAAAATACTTAGAAACTAATGAAAACAAAAATACAACATGTCAAAACTTATGGGATGCAGCAAAAGCAGTGCTAAGGGGGAAATTTACAGCTATAAATGCTTACATTAAAAAACAAGAAAAATCAACAACCTAACTTTACAACTTAAGAAACTAGAAAAAGAAGAAACAAATAAACATGACACTAACAGAAAAAAGGAAATAATAAAGATTAGAGCAGAGATAAATGCAATAGAGGATAGAAAAACGACAGAGAAAATTAGTGAAACCAAAAGTTGGTTCTTTGAAAACATGAACCAAATTGACAAACCTTTAGCTAGATTGACTAGGAAAAAAGAGAGAATTTATTTTACTAAAATAAAATAAATGAATGTGGGGACATTACAACTGAATCTACAGAAATAAAAAGGATTATAGGAAAGTACTATGAACAATTGTATGCCAACAAATTGGATAACCTAGATGAAAGGGAAAAAATTCCTAGAAACACAAAACCTATGAAGTTGGAATCCTAAAGACATAGAAAATCTGAATAGACCTATAACTAGTAAGGAGATTGAATCAGTAATCAAAAATCTCCCAACAAATAAAAGCCCTAGACTTGATGGCTCAGTGGGAAATTCTACCAGACATTTAAAGAAGAACTAATACCAATCCTTCTCAAACTCTTCCAAAAAATTGAAGAGGAGAGAACACTTCCAAACTCATTCTACGAGATCAGCATTTCTCTAATACCAAAGCCAGACAAAGACACTGCAAGAACAGAAAACTACAGAACAATATCCGTTGTGAACATTGATTCAAAAATCCTCAGCAAAATACTAGCAAACCAAACTGAGGAGCATATTGAAAGGATGATACATCATGACCAAGTGGGATTTATTCCTGGAATGCAAGGAGGGCTCACCATACAAAAATCGATCAATATTAATCAACTACATTAACAGAATAAAGGGAAAAAACCTTCATGATCACCTCAGTTGATACAGAAAAAGCATTTGACAAAATTCAACACCCTCTCACGATAAAAGAAACCCTCAACAAACTAGAAGTAGAAGGAAACTACCCCAACATAACAAATGCCATGTATGAAAAACCCACAGTGAACATTATACTCAATGGTGAAAGACTGAAAGCTTTTCCTCTAAGATTAGGAACAAGGGAATGATGCTTGCTTTCACCACTTCTATTCAATCTAGTACTAGAAGCCCTAGGCAGAACAATCAGGCAAAAAAAGAAAAAAGAAAAGAAAACAAATAAAAGGCATCCAAATTGGAAAGGAAGAAGTAAAATTATCTCTGTTCACAGATGATATGATCTTATATGTAGAAAATCTTAAAGATTCCACATACAAAAAACCTGTTGGTACTAATAAACAAATTCAGCAAAGCAGCAGGATACGAAGTCAACACACAAAAATCAGTTGCATTTCTATACACTAATAATGAACAAACTGAAAAGGAAATTTTAAAAACAGTTCCACTTACAGTAGCATCAAAAAGAATAAAATATGGAGAAATTAACTTATCTAAGGAGGTGAAAGACTTATACAATGAAAATAATAAAACATTGCTGAGGGCCAGCCCCGTGGCTTATTGGTTAAGTGCATGCACTCGGCTGCTGGCGGCCCAGGTTCAGATCCCGGGCGCGCACCGACGCACTGCTTCTCCGGCCATGCTGAGGCTGCGTCTCACGTACAGCAACTAGAGGGATGTGCAGCTATGACATACAACTATCTACTGGGGCTTTGGGGGAAAAAATAAATAAATAAAGTCTTTAAAAAAAAAAAAGAGACACAGTAAACGTAAGATGCATGAGGCTGCTGCCAGTGTAACATGGCATACTGTTTTACTGTAAACTTTTTTTAACAAGTAGAAAGAGTACATGCTAAAACAATGATAAAAAGTATAGTATAATAAGTGCATAAATCAGTAACATAGTCTTTTATGATCATTATCAAGTATTATGTAGTGTACATAATTGTATGTGCTATGCTTTTATACGACTGGCAGCGCACCAGCATCACCACAAACACACGAGTAATGGGTTACACTACAATGTTATGACAGCTACAATATCATTAGGCAATAGAATTTATTTTTTTTTGCTGAGGAAGATTTCCCCTGAGCTAACATCTGTGCTAATCTTCCTCTATTTTATATGTGGGTTACTGCCACAGCATGGCCGCCAATGAGGGGTGTTTAGTCCCCGCCCGGGAACAAAACCCAGGCCGCCAAAGCAGAGCAGACTGAACTTAACCACTAGGCCATGGGGCCGGCCCCTAGGCAATAGGAATTTTTGAGCTCCATTATAATCTTATAGGACCACCACAGTATATGCAGTCCATTGTTGATCAAAACGTCGTTATGTGGGGCATGACTGTATGTGACAAAAGTCATTCCTTAATTACTAGCATAAGGTATCTTATATTTTTCTCAAATTCCTCCACAGAACTGATTATTTACTCCCTGAGGAAGGGGCCACATTTTATACTTTTATTACTCAACAGGATTTTGAGACCGTGTCCATCCTGTAGCAAAGATTCAACAAATATTATGTATTCTAGAGGTATTACAAACAGTAAATGAATCTCCCGTAGCAGAGACTAGGGAGGGATGAAGTCACCTGGGACGTGGGGAGCGTTATGGCTCATTTCTCCAGCCACTCACTCAGCATCGCTCCATTGTCTGGTCCCAACCGGCCCATCCAATTTCATCTCTAGTTCTTGCTCACATATGCCCTCCCAGCTGTAATCTTCTTGGCTGCTTCTTCCAGAAATGATCATTATTAGTATTCTCCATGATCAATAATCATATTTAACCATATACAAATTTGGGCAGTTTCTCTTGCTTGATTGTCAAGAAACTTCTTGGATTAGGCAAATAAATAGCTGCGCCCCCCTTCTAAAGATCGTCTCTGCAGTTCCACTAAGTCCCAGCAGGTGGCGGTGACACCATACAAACCGGTTCCAGTTTGACGCCTGTTTATTGAAAGAATTCATCTCCTTTTGCCATTGAGGTTACAATATTTATTTTTCTTGTGACTTGATGGGCCTTGTCTGTAATTTAACAATATTGGAATCGAATCCTGATACCTAATCCCACGGATGCAAGCTCTATTAGATTTCAATTAGCATTCACTCTGATTTGATTAGAAGGCTTTAGCCATTCAAATGGCTAATAGGGAGACATTTAGATAATTGCAGCTGTCTGGGTCATTACATTTGCTATCATTTTCACGGAGCGATTCACGTAAAGACCAGGCCGTAGCATTTGTTTTTGTTGGTGGAGACAAGGAACTACGGCTCATTGAGGTCAGGGCACTATTAAGCATTTTGCTATTGTGGTCTGGCCGTCGGGATTGTTTTTTCCTTAGGAGGGAAATTCGAGCACAGGGTGCTTGCCATTTAGCTGTTTTCTGAAAAGATATTCTTGATTCTCTAGCCACAGTATTGTTTCATTTGGCAAAAGAAACGAGGCATTAGCCACGTCTCCTTTTCCTCTCGTTTAATGGAACTGAATTTCACTTGAACGGATTAACCCCATCAGAACTCACCTCCTGCAGAGGTGTTTTACCAAAGTTGCTAGACCACTTGGTAAGGATATTGAGATATGCTTTAAGCATAAAAGGAGTATTGGATTAAATGACCTTAAAGGTCACTTCAGCTCCTACCGTCTAAGATTCTAGGGATCCACAACAAACGTCCCTGCCCCAAAGAGGCCTCGGACCCTAGGAGCAGGACCAAGTGCCGAGGGTCTCAGAGCAGCCCACCTGTGGTGCATTTTTCTGGGTGGAACAATACACAAAGGCGGAGAACTTTACCTACAGAAAGTCACCCTCTATTCTATGGGGCCACTGAGAGCTAACTCAAGTCTGGAAAGAAAAAAGTCATCAGGGAGAACTCATGTGCTTTTAAAACCAATACTTTATAATTTTTACCCACAGATAACTTGACAATATGGCTTCAAAACTATATTCTGGGCCTGGCCCCGTGGCTTAGCGGTTAAGTGTGCACGTTCTGCTACCAGCGGCCCGGGTTCGGATTCCAGGCGCGCACCGACGCACTGCTTCTCCAGCCATGCTGAGGCCGCAGCCCACATACAGCAACTAGAAGGATGTGCAACTATGACATACAACTATCTACTGGGGCTTTGGGGAAACAAAAGGAGGAGGATTGGCAATAGATGTTAGCTCAGAGCCAGTCTTCCTCAGAAAAAAGAGAAAGATTAGCATGGATGTAAGCTCAGGGCTGAACTTCCTCCCAAAAAAAAGAAAACAAAAAAAAAAAACTATATTCTATTCAAGGAAAAGAAACGTGGTCTCTAAAGACGCAAAACCAAATTGTGAGGGAAGCTTAGAATTCTCTTTTGTTCTGCTAGAAAATATTTCTCGTGTACCAATGTGAAAAACATTAATCCTCATAAATACCCCTACATTCTCAGATGCCTACGACATAACCTCTTAGAGTCCGGGACTGCATCTTTTTCATCCTAGGTTTTTGTGCAGGACCTAGCCCCAGGCTCCACAGACAACTGTGAGGCACTTCACTCTGCCATAGACCCCATTCTAGTCCAGGTCAGATTGTTCACTTGAGAACAGAAGAAAATGCAAAGCTTTCTGAAAACAATGATCCGCCCAGCCTAGTAGCTGGCCTTTGACTGTGGCGCAACTGTTACTTTCAAGATTTCTATATGCTTGAATATAAATTCAGTAATCTTCCAGAAAGACAATCATCCTAGTCTGTCCTTTAATGCATTAATGAGTCTTTTTTTCCCCCAGTACAGGTCGTTGTGGGGTGGGCCAGGACCCAAAAGGCCTGACCATGAAAAGAACGTAGGCTGACAAACTGAAGGTCTGAGCCACCGCCCACAACTCACAGGGGTGGGGTCAATTTTTCCCAGAAGTGCAGACAATGTAACTTGTAATACAGAAAAAATGTGGCCGACATTGCCAGGGTGATTCTCTTGGAATTTAGTGAAGAAGTCGGGGGTGGGGAGGATGGGGTGTGGATCAGGAGGGTGATGAGGTAGTACACATGTAGACGTAAAAGGTGGCCGCAGAAACACATTTCCTTCTATAGCTGTCTCTCCACACCAGTCTGTCTTCAATCATTTTGGGAAAATGAGCAGCTGAGCCGACTCATCAGGCACTCTGTGGAGGGAACGTCTATAACACTTCAGTGTCGGGAGATCCCCAGCTCAAGTTGGGGACATAACATTCCTCAGAAGTAAATAGCACATTTTAGGACAAGAGTAAAGGAGTGACATTTTATGGAAGAATTTCCTAAATGTTGTAAAAATCAATTCTTAAGATCCCAGCATTGATCTGGCTTTCTGTTATCTCTGACTTCATTTCCTATTACTCTTTCCCGATTCACTCCACTTCGCCCACGAGGACTCCCTGCTGTTCCTCAAAGAGCGCTCCCACTGCAGGGCCTTTGCACTCCCTGAATACTGCCCCACCTTCTTCCCCTGGATGTCTGCACAGCTCACTCTCCCTTCCTTCAGATCTTCCCTTCAATGTTGCCCTCTCGTCTTCCCAGCCACCCTACTTAAAATTTCAATGTGTCCTCCTGCCCTGACATTTCTATCCCTTTTCCCTGATTAATTTTTATCCTTAGCACTCTAACATATTATATATCTTATTCATTTACCTAGTATATTTGTGTCAGCTCCCTGAGCACAGAGTTTTGACCATATCTCCAATGCCTGGAAGAGTGTCTAGAACAGTACGAGTGCCTGAAACAGAGTTTTGAATGAATACAGTTCAGTTCCATATTCATACTTTCCACAAGGACATGCCAACTCACATCAAGAAAATATTCTAAGCAAATTAATACTATAAAGGTTTCTTAGAGAATGATTAACCTGGGAGACCTAACTGATTTCTAGAATCCTCAAGTCCTAAAAGGCGTTAGAGATAAAGAAGCGTATAGAGCAATGTTTCTCAGAGTGTGGTCCCAGGACAGAACCAAGAGGGAACCCGGAACTCGTAAGAAATGCATGCTCAAGCCCACCCCAGACCCAGTGAATTAAGTTTCTGGGGATGGGGCTCACCAATCTGTGTTTTAAGAGTCCACCAGGTGACTCTAATGCAAGCCGAAGTCTGAAAAGCAAACACTGATGCAGAGGAAAGAGCAGTGGGCTCAATATCCAGAGATCTGGATTCTGGTCCTGATCTATTTAGTGGTGTGACCTTGGGTACATGCCTTAATCTCAGCCTCCTCTATCTGTTCACTTACAAAATAAAAGAGATGCTAAATTTTTATGATATGCTTTTAATGGACTCATGGGAAGTCTCTCCATCACAGCCCTGAAGGACCCCTTGAGTGAGCCTTGTAATTGTATGTTTGCAAGTCATGAAGCATCATATCTTAGGTAAAACTGTCTTTTCTCTCAGCCTGGCCTTTTCTTCTCAAGTTCGCCTGAATTCGTGAGCAATTCATACAGACACACAATCTTGCCGTCCTTGACACTTTTGACAATGACTCTCTTCTGCTACCTCCCACCTTTTCAGCTTCTGAGACGGCCCTATCTCCTGGGTTCCCTCCCGTCTCTTCAGATGTTCTTTCTCAGCTTCCTTTGCTGGCTTCTCAGCCTCAGCGCACTCCTTAAATGCTGGCCTTCCCGTCTTGGTCCCTGGAACTCTACACACAATTCCTGGGTGGCTTTGTCCTCACCCTGACTTTAGCTATTTCTCAAATAAGCTGATGACCTCCAAATGTTTCATTCTCTTAGAACTCCCCACATTAAATCCCCTGTTACATCCACCAGGCCCCTCAAATTAACATGTCCAAGACAGAACTCCTCGTCTGTCCCCCAACCCACTCTTCCTCCTGTCTTCCCACTAAGTAGCCCAAGTCAGAAACTGCAAGCTCCCAGATGCTGCCCTCTCTCCTTCCTTCTCATCCAATCACCGAGAACCGAGACCTGCAGCCCCTTGCTCTCGGACTCTCTTTAGCCATCTCTCTTCTTCACTCTCCAGTCACTGCCTTTAACTGGTCACCAGCTTCATGCCTCACCCACTCCAGTCTATCTGCCCCCCTGAGTTCTAACACCCTCACTGATGAGAGCCACCCTGTAACATTCCTTGGGGGTTCTCTGTGGCTCTCAGGAGGCTGTTCCAGCCTCTCTGCTCAGTCACACGGCCGTGCACCATCCCCTTCCTGCCTGACACTCTCATCTCCCTGCACCACACACCAGGCCACGTGCCACTGCTTGTTTCGCTCCTCCGCACTTCACCAGACTCGACCTTCTCCTGGCACGTCCTTCTTCCCCCTTTCTAACTGACTCCTCCCTGTCCCTTACAAGCCATCCTTGACCAACCCTCCCAGTCTGACTGAGCTGCCTGTTCCAGCTCCCAGAGCACTTGGTCCTCCCCTCAGCCACAGCCCTCCTCCCTCCGTACTAGAATCAGTCGTTCTCCTGACTATCTCCCCCCAGCCTACAAGCTCCTTGTGAGCAGTAGCTCTGTTTTATCTTCTTTGTACCTCCAGACCCCAGCACAGCGTCCGGCACAAAATAAGTGCTTAATAAACGCTTGACAAACTAACATTTATTTCTTCTTTAGATATAATACCTTTTTTATTTAGAGATTTCCTTTTTCATATTAGCCATGTGTGTCAATATTTCACATTTTCTCCATCTTAACCAGTCCTTTGACTAAACACAGCTACAGGTGGTGAGGGGAGACATCTGTGCTTGATCGTGGAGCAGGGATTAAGAAGGTGAATTTACCCAGAGGGGAAGCCTCTGATCGGAGGTCTGGGGGTGGAACGAGCAAGAGCCTGTCTGTGGGAGCCATGACATTTTGAAAGCAGCAAATTCACTGTCACCTTGAGCTTTTTCGGTGGGACAAAAGGGGTGACAGAGGCGGGGGCTTTTGTCCCCTCTTGTGGGCAGATTTCCCCGGTGAGTTTTCCTTTTGTGGGGCTTGTGGCCACGAAGGAGGCTGCCCCAGGAACCCCCACCTATTTTTAGCTTCAGTTCAACACCCCGCAGACAGCAGCCCTCCATCTACCTCTGTGTTAATTTTCAATCTTGCTTTTGCCAAGATGAATCACCCGGCGCTGGCCTGACAAATTGCTAGACCTGAAGTGAGAATAAAGACCTGAAGTGAGAAGGTAAAGCCTTTAACAGTGGAAAGTTGCAAAGATGCCCTGACATCTCATACATCTAACAGCCTCCCTGTGCTACTTTCATATGTAATGTTATGAATGAAGTTCTCTGTGATCAGAGTCCAAGATGTGGAGCCTACACTGGATAATCTAACCTCCTCCCCAGGATGTCCTCTTTAAGGGACACTTACCTGGGAAATGAATTGCGCTAGATAGATAGAGTCAGATAGATGACAAACCACACATCATTCTTGGTACACCAGTAGGCTTTTCACGTAAATACTGATTAGGTTAGCGTATGTACGCTTTGTCAAACTAGGTCAAGCTCTTGAGCTACGATATTTTGTGTTGGAAATGCTGCTGCTTCTGAAAGCCATCAAAGATCACCCTGGAAGGCAGCTGCTGCGCCTCAACAGCTACACCTCCCCTGGGTCCAGCCAGTCCAGCCAGTCCCGTGTCCATGGCCTTCAGACCTGCAGTCCGTTGATGGGGGTTCTGATGATGCATCGTCCTGCCGGCCAACCTCTCAACCAAGCAGACCGATTCCCATTCAGCCTTCTTCTCTTCATTCCACGTCCTCAAAGGAGTTTTGGCACACGCGATACCCTTAAGCAAATGCTAATCTATTCCTCTAAAGTAGAGCTTGTGCCCCAATTTCCTTTTTGATCTCTTGTCCTAGGAGCTGGACTAAGCTATAGGCAAGCCTTCAGGACCTCGTCTACTGCCGTACTGAAGGAGAGGTTTCCTCTCCCTGGGCTCCACCCTAGAGGTTAATCTCAGGCAGCAGAAGAGGAAAGAAGAGAAGAGGGCATGATCTAGGTCTGTTTATACTCTCTTCACGCCTCCTGCTAATGCTCCAATCCCCGGATGGGCTGAGTCCTGTGGTGGCTCCGTTTGCCCTCCTGCCCTCCTAACAGCCTTTATTCCACAATGCTGGCTTCTTTTGTAAAATGGGAATGACAACACCTTACTCACTCCACGCAGAAGTGGGAGCAGATGAGCTCTTGAGATAATTTCCAGACAGAGGAGAAAAGTTGAGTGGATGGAGAGTGAGGTATTAACAGAGAAGAAGAGTCAAAGAACAGTTATGATAGGTCTGACAAAAAGAGGATCCTCGTGCCTTAAACCATGGACTGGAAAAGGGAGATGCAGAAGAAATGAACGTTCTCTTCCCCACCCAGCGGTGTCCATTCCATCCTACATCCTTACATGTCTGACTAGAGTCACAAGGGGGCATGAGCAAGTACAAGGCCACGTGTGACCACAGGCCCAGTGTGCAAGACAGACCACACGAATTAGAAGGATTCAGAAGAGGGCAGAGCTTTCCAGGGAGAGGAAGACGGGGAAGGACTCTTGGAAAGGGTGGGTCCTGGCAAGGAAGTGGAAAGAAGCTGGTCCTTGGACAGGGAGGGGGAGCAAAGGGCGCCCCCTGGAGAAGGCCAGGGCCGCTGGAGCAGAGCGTTGGTGCTGGGGAGAAATGGGGACTAGGAGTGGCCGAGCGGGGCGGAGGCTGACTCTGGAGGGCTTTAGTGCTGCCTGAGGAATTCAGACTCTGTCCTACAGGCCAGGGTACGTCACTAGACCGTCTGTTACAGGAAACGACATGACAAAAACGTGTTAGAAACAGTAGTGAAAGGAGACTTAATTGTATAATTGTAATCCTTTTATACAACATACTTGAATTTTTTAACCACATGCAAGTATTATGTTTCAATTGAAAAACAACTAATTTTTAATACTATAGAAAATATAACATATAATTTGTGCCAATACTTTTGAAAATTTCTACGCTAGGAGCAGTCAAGCCACATCGTGCATTGTAGTGTGGAGAGGAACACTGAGAGGGGCAGCACGGTGGGTCTGAAGGCTGGCTTCTGCCTTCTGAGTGACTGAACCTGTCTGAGCCTCAGATTCCTTTAAAACAGAGATAATGATACCGCCCAACAGAACGGTTGTGAAGATTAAATAGGATAAAGCCTATCAAACACTGGCCCTGGTAATTGTTCAATAAACATATAAAGAACAAATTTCGAGGCTGCTCTAGTAAAACAGGGCCTGCACTAATGTGGGCACAGTGCAGCTGGGAAGGGGATGGGCTGGAGTCCTTTCAAAAGCAGGATGAACTGAACTGATTGGCTAAGAGGGACTTCAGGAGAGGGAACACTCTCAGCTCCCCCCGGACTGTGATAAACGATGCACTGCAATCACACCTCAACACCCAGTGTCGGGGCACATCCTCAACCCAACTTTCCTGAAATCTTAAGAAAACGTGATTCCTCGGAGAACAGTTATTCCACAGACGGCCTGAAGATGTCGCTGCAGACAGCACCATCCATACTGCGCTCCACATCTTGGTGTCTAGATTCTGCCGTTTGTGAAGGAATAAGTCCACTGTGGCTCCCTACCTAACTCCCCCTCCTGCATGCTCGTTTCCTGTACGTAGCCTCCTCTTTCTCCTGTGAATCGTCATCCTTCCCTTTACCTCCCTGCCCTGATGCCCTGGCCACTTGGGCGTGGATCTGAGCCCTCAAGGCAGCAGAGCCAACGTTGTGACAGGTTGTACGTGTGCTTCCTTGCTCTCTCTCCATCGTCGTGCTCAGATGGATTAATTACCAAGATTATACTCATGTCACCCTCGCCCGCATCCCCCTCGCCTCTTGAGTTTCCATCAATGAATGTAGGGGCACCCCATTCGCTATCTCCCACGCCCTTTGACTTCTCTTCTAAATTGGACCAATTTTCAAATATTAGCATCTAAGGATTTGGTGATGCATTAATCTACCTCACTTTCTGAAAATCGTGTTCTTGGTAAAATAATCCCTCAACTGTAGCCTATGAACAGCCCTAGGATATAGGAAATGATGAGCATTCCTGAGCTGAGCTGAGTGACTTATCCAGAGGGAATATGTCACAGTCATGGGACTGGACTCTGACAGCTGAGACCTGGTAACAAAGGAAAAATGTTCCAGGCCAATCTCCCCCTTTCTCCCTGCTCATGGCTTCTGTTTGCGACCCTTCTTTCTCTGTCATTTGCTTTCAGTATTTAAAAATCAGCCTAAGAATAATTTCAGAATCAATTTTTTATTGGTATCCCCCATTAACAGCCTCAGAGATAAGAATCCAAGACACATCTCAATCTCTAATACCAATCCAAGTAAGCTGCACTCTAAAAGGAGGTTTGGGAAAGACGTTATCACAGTGATTACGAGAAAGGGCTGAGGATCAAGGTTCCTAAATCTTCACTCTATTTGTGATCTGAAGCAAATCTTTCAGCAGCTATGATTCTGTTTAGCTTTGTCCTAAACCATTCCCAAGACCTTAGACCACAGAGGGAAAAAAATGGTCCACAGCCCCATATAGTTTCTGGTGGCAGATTTTGCCTCTGATGCTGAGGGATCACGAGCCCCTGACCTGATTATGGTGCCCAAGAGCAGGGTCCTCCTATCATTTATGTCCCATATCTGCGGAGTACCAGACCTTTGTGTGGAAATGCGCCAGTGCTAAGTATCCTCATACCCTGACTACACTCAGAATGAATTTACACCCTCCCACCGAAAATAGCAAATATACTGGTATGCAGAGGAAGCAATGTGCTGTTAAGCCTCCACCCCCTTCCTGATCCAACTGCTCCTCCCTGAACACAACAGAACATGATCAACCCTACACACCTATAGATATGACTTGGTTACTGCCAACAAACAGTGGAAAGAGAGAGCCAGGAATTCTGGCCGGGGGTGACACTTGCAGGCCTCTCCTTCCCTTCCCTGGCAGCAGGTTACCCAACAGGCAGACTGGGCACATGGTTGGGGCACCAGCAGAGCAGGTACACCTCAAAGAGGTGTTTATTGAAAGGATGAGTTAAAAAAAAACACCTAAGTGGTCCTTGTGAGATACATCAGAACTCTGTTGAGCTACTTACACTTATTTTACAGTGTAGTGTTTAAAAGTCCTTTGGAGGAGGGATAACTCTCTTTTCAGGGCTTAGAGCCTCTGATTCCAACCCTGCCTGCCAGAGACAGATCGACCTTCCTGGACAGACACACTCTACCCCCAGCCTCCAGTCACCCGGAGGAGCCGAGACCCCACGATGCCAGGGAGCTGAAAGTGGGTGCCTTCCCCCAGGCACCATGAAGACATCATACTTTAGCTGAAAAAGAGGTTGTAAACTCAGGGCCTAAATCTTTTGATTTAGCCAAAAGATGCAGAAATGCATTCTTGTCTGGTTTTCACATGTTTTAAAAGTTGAAAAATTTCACATCAAAATCCATTTTCTGGGCGGGCCCCGTGGCTTAGCGGTTAAGTGCACGCGCTCCGCTACTGGCAGCCCGAGTTCGGATCCCGGGCGCGCACCGACACACCGCTTCTCTGGCCATGCTGAGGCCGCCACATACAGCAACTAGAAGGATGTGCAACTATGACATACAACTATCTACTGGGGCTTTGGGGAAGAAAAAGAACAAAAAAAGGAGGAGGATTGGCAATAAATGTTAGCTCAGGGCTGATCTCCCTCACCAAAAAAAAAAAAAAAAATCCATTTTCTGATTTTTTCGTTAACAATGGAATATGAGTACTGCACTCAAAGTGCCACCTGGAAAAACTCATCTGAGCTGAGTGTGAGGGACATGTTCTCTCAGGTCTACACTGTGAGAGGCGCCACCACTTCCCCTTGGACTCACATGGCCGGCGTCACTCATCTGTGAAACCTGTCCAGCCCTGATGGGTTAAGTATTTGAGTTAGACCCTTTAAAGCTTTGATCCCCATTAAATTGCAGAATTTGTAGCAAAAGAAACACGTGATGGCTTTGACAGTTTTATTTTTAAGTCACTACAAATGAAGGTCCTGACAGCTGTTTTTCTGTGCAGAAAGATCCAGAGCTTGGGAGCTCCACATTCCGAGGGGGATGAATGGAGGCGGTTGCTAACCACCACAGGAGGAAAGAAGACTGAGCCTGGGATTGGAAGCAGAATATAAATTCAGAATTCCACAGTGGGGCTGTCCATGAGCAGTGTGCCTGACTCGCTTGCCCTTCAGGACTCTGTCATGGCCCCTCTCTCTCCAGGCCCGGCTGCACTGAGCAATGGGTAGCCTTTTTCAGGAGTTCAGTTTGCTGGGGCTAAAATAATTTTGGTTTAATTGGCCAGGGCAACTGGCACAGGACACCCTGCCCATGACGTTAAGAAAAGCCAAGTATGTTGGACCAGCTGGCTGAACTTACAGAAAAATCTCCCCCACGCTGCCAGGCCACTGGGCATTTCAGGCAGTAGGTTCGGTCCACACTGGGCATTTCCCAGCCAAGAAGAGCGTGAGCATCACTGGCCACCCTGTCATCCCCTACGGCTGCATGCTGGGCTAAAATACAAAGCAGCTTCAAGGTGAACTTATTCATTCTTTTGCCTCTTGCATTAAAAAGAAAAACGCCAAAAGACACTAAAAATAAGTTTTTTAACATCTTTAAAATGGTCAAGATTAGCTAAAATGTTTGACAATGAGGTGGGGAGAATTCTAAGTCTCTGAGTCCATAAAGTTCTTTCTAAACCAAAAATCAGTTTTGGCGTCTTCTCCTGCCCCACCTGCTTATGTTCTCTGATTTCCAGGTATGTTCTTTATGGGCCAAGTTGTAATGTTTGTTGATCTAAACCAAACAGAGCTATCTACGGTAGGGAGAAAACCTGTTGGATTACATTACTCAAAACTGTCTCCCAGGTTGCAGAGAAACAAAAGGCACCTCCTTGGGAATCCCCACCACGGGGACAGGTCATCAAGGCTCAGCACCTCCCAAAATTTCCAAAAGCAGGTGACAAATCTGGGCTGCCTGGGCCTGCATCTCACCACTAGGTGTCACACTAAACAACCAGGAATAAACACCACCAGGTCCTGAAAGCCTCAGGAACACAAAACCAAAACAAAAAAAGGAGGTGCAAAGATACTTATTCCTGAGAAATGTTTTACTTATGCATGATTTTCTTTTTAATGATCATTTTTAAACCCGCAGCTAAAAATTCTCTTCTAAAGTATCCTTTCTAAGTGAGGCATTCCGAGTTCGACGCTTGTGTATGTTTTTTACAGACGTGATTATCCCCAGATAGGAGGCCATCAACCCTCCATTTTGTCTAACAATTGGAGTAGAAAGCACTTTGAATGTCTTCCAAATTATTTTCTCATTTTCACAATATGCTTTCAAAGTGTTAATACTATGACTGCTTTGGCCAAATGATTAATATGTTGGAATAGAAATTACATAACCTGCCATGGGGTGCCTAGCTAAATTTCTCTGCATTTCAGTTTCTTCTTAGGAAAGCAGGAGTAATACCTATCTTACGAGATTAGTTCGGGAACTAACAATGTGCTACATAAAGTCCTGGAGTTCTTCCAAACATTTACACTGATAGTTCCAAGAGACATGGCCCCCTTAAGCAGAGTTATAAATGCATTTGTGACCAAGTAATCCAATTTTTAAGCTGGAAAAAAACTCTAAATAGCATTAAGTCCAATCTTATTATTATAAAAACAGGTATATCACAGCAAAGTTAACTGATCTCTCCAACTTAATAGGCAGTTAATTCGAGGTAGAGCCTGGAATGGAGATCTCCTGCCTGTAGTTGCTCTCCCACCTTGCCCCGGTAATCGTACATTTGAATATCATATGCCTGCAGATACAAAGGGGTCTATCCCTGGGAAGTTTCCATTTTAACACGTGATCATCACTACCCCGAAGGTTTTATTTCCTGATTTTACCTTTCCTCCGCATCTTTTGTCTCACACCCCCATGGACCCAGGTTCCCTACATTCAGGTATCGGGGGCGGGGGAGATGAGAAGAGAAAGGTTGGTTAGTCCACGGCCAATCAAGTTAAAGATGATTGCAGAAATCTCTGCAAAACTATAGAGGCCTCCTGGGGCTAATTCTGCAGAACTTAGACCAAAGTTCCTTTATTTTGCCTGGACCAATTCTAGAAGTAGATGAACTCAGTCCGTGGCTTGTTGGCTAAGAGGTGGGGGTAGGGTGGGGAGCATAAGTTCTATCTCTGCAGGTGAAACCAGGGGATGGGGAGCCTGGAGCGACTACCCACGTTTGCACAGATAGGTTCCACCACTGCCTCCCCCAGCGCAGGAGAGCAAGGAGGAGGCAGGGGCAGGAGGGGGCAATGTTAGGGCTGGCTGCCTTGCAGTGGCCTAGCAGTTACTTTCCCAGCCATCCATAAGGCCCAATCCTGGATAAGACACTACTCAACCCATTCTTCAGCCTTCTTCTCCAAATGCTTCTGGAAAGTCACCCAGCTGGGCAGCCAGAGGTAGGCTCAGGATCCATTCTCTGCAGCAGCACAGTGCAAATCAGAGAACACGACCTCAGTGATGACTTCATTACTGCAAGGTATCTACAACTTCTAAGACAAGATTAACACCTTGCTCTGCTTGAAAAAAAAAATACAGTCATATTCAGCATTTTCCTGCATACTGGCCCAGTGCTTGTCCCTCCCCCAGTCAACAAGATTGTTAATCCCGAGGAAATGATTTGAGGGTTCTCCAAGCATTTCCACTTTTAACGCGAGGGGCTGAGGGGTGCCACATTCCCTGCACTGCCGAGAGCCTGGCGCTGGCAGGAACACAGAGGCAGCCCGCACTCCACCTTCTAACCGCCAGTGCGTCCTTCTCGGCAGACAGAAGTTTAGGGAAGCGAATCCCTACACCAAGCCATCATTTCCACTCGAGTTTTCAAAAGATCAAAAATCGGAAAGGACCGTTAGGTTGGCAAACCCTAAAGAGGAACCGCCCAGCAGGTCGGCGTCCTTGGAATCTCAGCAGCCGAGGACCCCTAATCAAATCGATCGTGGGAAACCCCAGGGAAAGAAGGATTCTTGCAGACGGACAGGATTACTGAGTGCAGGCTGCAGGGAAGTACCGGGGGAGGGGGCCCGGTCGGGAGGACTTTCCAGCCACTCAGCCTTCATCAAAAAGTTCCCTGTACATGACCCCAGTGGCTCATCGCAGGGAGTTTCTCTGCTGAACCCCGGCTCAGGGTTTAGAGTTCTTTTTCCCCTAGCAGAGGACGAGGCCAGTTCTCTTTTCTGGTCTGACTGGCTTGGAAATTCCCCGCGCCTGACCCCGCCCCGGAGAAATCCCCTGCCAGCGCTTATAGGGCGGCGCGGCGGCGCTGCCGAGCCCACAACAGTCCGGAGCCGCCGCGCCGCCCGCCCGCCCGCCCGCGCTCGACGCTGCGAGAGAGCGAGCGCTGCCCGCGGCCGAGCGCACCTGGGGAGCCGCGCCGAGCCTTTCCGCGCCATGTTTCAGCCCGCCGAGCACGGCCAGGAGTGGGCCATGGAGGGGCCCCGGGACGCGCTCAAGAAGGAGCGGCTGCTGGACGACCGCCACGACAGCGGCCTGGACTCCATGAAGGACGAGGAGTACGAGCAGATGGTGAAGGAGCTGCGCGAGATCCGCCTGGAGCCGCAGGAGGCGCCGCGCGGCGCCGAGCCCTGGAAGCAGCAGCTCACCGAGGACGGAGACTCGTAAGTGTCGCAGGCCTGGGTGGCGGGGCCGGGTGGGGGCGAAGGGCCTGCAGCCCGAGCCGCTGGGCCCGCGATGGGGCCTCGGACCCGGGGTTTATGCACCGTCCCCGAGACGGTGCAGAGCTGCAGGGCTCCGGTGGGGACGGGGGGTGCAGAAGGTTAGGGGGTCGCTCCCGGGGCCGGGGTTCCGCAGCTCTGCCTTGCAGCCGCGCACACCCCCCCACCCCCCCGTCCCTGTCCTCGGGCCGGGGGCGGGGCGGCGGCGGGGACGCGAAGTCCCCGCTTGCATAAGGGGGGCGGGCGTTCCTGGCCCGCTGGCGGGCGCCGCGCGGCCGGGAGGGGAAGTACAGGGCGTTCCGGGCCGGCGGGAGGGCGGGGCGGGCTGGCCGGCGCCCGGCGCGGGGGGGCCCGGAAAGTCCCTGGGCGCCTGCCAGGAACACTCAGCTCATAATAACCTCGCGGAAAACACCGCGGCCGCGGCCTCCAGAAACCCCGGCCTTGCGCAATCCCCCGCAGCCCGCGCCTCCCCGCGCCCCACGCAATGCGCTCACCAGCCCTGGGGGGTTTTCCCTCTCTTCCCTCAGGTTCCTGCACTTGGCTATCATCCATGAAGAGAAGGCCTTGACCATGGAAGTGGTCCGCCAAGTGAAGGGAGACCTGGCCTTCCTCAACTTCCAGAACAACCTGCAGCAGGTGCGCCCCTTGCTCAGCCCAGTGCCTCTGACCCCGTGGGGGAGCTGGATCTAGCACACTTGCTCCCAAGCCTTGATAAATGAACAGTCACTGGTCATTGTCTGCCCTGACCTTTTACGTTGGAATCTGCCAACATCCTAGAGTAAAGAATTCATTGATTTGGTGAGGCCTTTATGAAGCCCATCTGGGGGCTCTGGTGTTTATTTGTTTGTCCCTTGTACCTGTCTGGGAGGAGCAGCACCCACAAGCAGGACTTCTCTGGGGTTCAAGGGAACTCAGACTGTGGGTTTAGCCCGTGGCTTATTCTCTTTGTGTTCCCTCTTCTGTCTGTAGACTCCACTCCACTTGGCTGTGATCACCAACCAGCCAGAAATTGCTAAGGCACTTCTGGAAGCTGGCTGTGATCCTGAGCTCCGAGACTTTCGAGGAAATACCCCCCTACACCTTGCCTGTGAGCAGGGCTGCCTGGCCAGCGTGGGAGTCCTGACTCAGTCCTACGGGGCCCAACACCTCCATTCCATCCTGCAGGCCACCAACTACAATGGTACGTCTGGCTGCCCTGCTCATCAGAGGGCAGGTCACATGGAGAAGGGGGGAGAGGCAACTGAAGGAGTCTAGGCAAGAGCTTAAATTATCACCACGTAAAGGTTGAGCTAATATGTATGCAAAAGGCCTATCTGATGCCTTTACAAAGTTCATTCAGAACCCTGGCTTCTTCAAGTTTGTCCCTTAAAGGAACAGGTGAAAGGTTCTGCTTGAGATGTGCGAGTTGAAACAAATAGTTATACTTTTTTCATTTTGTCCTTCCAGGCCACACGTGTCTGCACCTAGCCTCTATCCATGGCTACCTGGGTATCGTGGAGCTTTTGGTGTCCTTGGGTGCTGATGTCAATGCTCAGGTGAGTGCTTCCTGCCTCCAGGTGGAGTGCATCAGGCTCCAGGGCCCACCTCAGCAAGACTTTATGTGCTCTTGTTGCAAGCAGAAATTCCAAACTCATCTAAACATCTCAAATGCCTTTTGGTTTCAGGAGCCCTGTAATGGCCGAACTGCCCTCCATCTCGCAGTGGACCTGCAGAATCCCGACCTGGTGTCCCTCTTGTTGAAGTGTGGGGCTGACGTCAACAGGGTCACCTACCAGGGCTACTCCCCCTATCAGCTCACCTGGGGCCGCCCAAGCACCCGGATACAGCAGCAGCTGGGCCAGCTGACCCTAGAAAACCTTCAGATGCTGCCAGAGAGTGAGGATGAGGAGAGCTACGACACGGAGTCTGAGTTCACAGAGGACGAGGTGAATCTCAACTTCTTTGTCACTCTGCAAAAAGCAGTGAGAGTGGCCATTCTCCCTGCACCCTCCCAGGCCCCTAGAGCTACTCTTCCCTAAGGTCTCAACATAGTGAAGTTCTCAAACTTGCCTGTGCATAACTAGTATCCCACGAGTGTGTCTTTTCTCTTTTGCCCCTTTTTAAGGAGAGGAGCATTAAAGGAAAACTCCCTCAGTCCGTCCAGTTAATTTATATTTGGGTTATAGAGAATGCAGTCCAAGAATACCTGAGTTATTCCCACTAGCACCACCCACCATCATCCCAGCCCCCTTGGCAAAGCTCTGAAGTTTAACGTGCCTTTTTTCCTCTTGTTTTTAGCTGCCCTATGATGACTGTGTGCTTGGAGGCCAGCGCCTGACGTTATGAGCTTCAGGAAGTGTCTAAAAGAACATGGACTTGTATATTTGTACAAAAAGAGAGTTTTATTTTTCTAAAAAAAAAAGAAAAAAGAAAAAAATCAAAAGAGTGTACTACTTATAACCACACTGCCTGGCCTGAAACATTTTACTGTGGTGGATCAGCTCTCATTTGGTTATTTTTGTGAACTTTGGAAGGGGGACAAGCAAGATCACTGGAATCCCAAGAAAACCCCTTTTAAACCTCACCTTTGTGGGGCTTTTAGAGAACGTGGTCCAAAATTTGATGAAAGGAATACATTTTATTTATTGTGCTTCTTGATTGAACCACCTGGATTCAGTGGCTGAGCCCAGTTGTCTCCTGTGACATGTAACAATCAGGTGTATGGTTGAACCTTTTGGTGGTATCGGGTTAAAAGCCACTACCTGTCCAAGTTTGTGTAAACACCTCCTGTAAATGGTGTACATAGTGTATTTTGTTGCTAATTATTTTGGTACTTCTAAGATGTATATTTATTAAACAGATTTTTACAAACAGAACTATCCTGATCATTTTCTTCAGGCTGCGTGGGACTCCTTTTCTGAGAGTCATTCGATCCTCAGGTGGAGGTAGAGGTGGAGAGTTGTGTGGGAGCACTTACCACAGCCAGCCACGGAACCCTTTCAGAGAGCAGCTTCTCACACTGTAGACACCAGCCTCCCCATCAGGCTTTGCAGGCAGCCCTAGGGCCCCGTGCGTGGGAGGGGAGGCTGTTGCTAGATGAGAGGAAACACCAGTCTCAGGCTTAGGGCGAGCAGCTTGCTGCCACCCCACACCTGGAAGGCTCTCCATTGTCATTGACTCATCCTCTTGGCTTAAACTATTCCAGGACCCTTACTTCCACTCTAGGAAGTTATTTTGGCCAAGAGGAGTATGCTGAATTCACATTTTATTTAGCTGGAAACCTATAATACTGGAAGTTCCTGAGGACATGGGCTCTGGAATAGGACTGCACTAATATTCGTTAGCAGGTGCCCACCTCTGAGCCTTCGTTTCCTCATTTATAAACTGGGCTGTTGGGAAGATTACACGACAATCCATGTAAAAAGCATAGCAGAGTGCCAGGCACATAGTGCAAAAGAAAAATACAAGCTATTGCATAACATCCTGTATTTCACACAGGAAGAAACAAGTCCAGAGAGAATGTCCTGTCCAGGGTCACCTGCAGGACAGGCAGGTGCCTAACTTATTTAATATACTCTTGTTTTCAGGTGGTTAACAGCTTAAATGCATTCCACCTCTAAATCAACCTATTTTGTTACCAGCTGTGGTATAAAAGTGATAAGAAAGGTTTGAAGGGTCTTCATCAGCTCAGTCAGTCTACTACTGAATGATTCTACAGAAACAGAAGATTTCACAACAAATCAATAACTTGTGAAATTTGGGTTTAGGTGCTCTGTATCAATATTTTCATCCCTAAAATGCATCTCTTGCTCAGGTGGAAAGAGGAGTAAAGGAAAATTTTAGGGCATTCTAGAAAATGCAGAACAGTGCATAAATACATGCACCATTCATGTACTTTGGCTTGCATCTAAGAAAACAATAGGACATTACATTATCCCTTTCCTGATCCACAAATGATGTCCAAGGCAAGTTAATATGATGATCACCTGCCTCTCAGACCAAAAAGGAGCCAATGTTTAGTAGGTCTTTTATATAGAAAAAGTATTACTCTAGACCACACTGACTGGTCAAAGCCAGCTCTGTCCCCTTCCTACGGCTTAAGTCGTCTAGAGCTGAGCACTGTGGTGGCCCCTCTACCAGTCTTCTCTCAAAGAGCTCCATGCCCATCACTGAAATTCCTTGTCCCTCCCAGAGCACTTGAACACAGGTGTTACAAGATCTGGTGCATGAATGTTGATTAGGTTCAGCTCTCTCAGCTGATAAGTAGAAGAGGTAAGAGGGGTAGGGGGAGGGATAGTCACCTCATATCCAAAAGAACAAAGGTTGTTTGGAAACTTGGCTCCCAATTTTGGAATGACGCCCTTAGCACGCTTCCCAGTCAGACGTGCCTCTTTTCTCCCCCTGTGATGGTGCTGAATTTGTGCCTTGTCCCTCCAGTTCTGTGCTAGAGGGCTGGACAAAGGAATGAGGCCCACTCTTCCTCAGCCTCCTTGGTGACCAGCATTTGTGTAGAGATATCACCTTCCGTGGTCACAGCTGGGAGGGGCCTTTTCTGACCCAGCCTCCCACCTTTCTAGGCTTCAGCTTTTCTGCTCTTCAGGACCCCCACCCTCAGAGTGGAGTCCATCATCTGCAGAAATCTCGAAGTAGCTGGGCCTAGTCAAGGACCGAAGTTGGCCCCAGTTTCTTATTCTCCAGGTCTTCTTCTGGTTGCTCCATCTCCTTTTTTATTATTTTGAACCTGCTTTCTTTCCTTCATGCCATTGGTTGGGTGGCTGGAGCCTGGAGTTCCCTAAAGAAAAATTTTAGAACATTCTAATCTTCCTCAAATTTGTGGAAAGTCCTCCCCAAATTTCTAAGCAAACAAGAACAAAAGTTTTCAAAGAAAACAGTTCAGCAGACTGAGAGCCTTTTATGCCCTTGATTTTCTCCAGAAGCTAAAGGTCCTGTCCGGACAGATAGAAGTAAGGGAGCCTGGGGAAAGAGGGAAGCTACCCGAAGGGGAAATAAAAAATCACGTCAGCAACTTCCTCGAATTTAGTTCCTTGATTCCTTCTGCCTGCCTCATCCTCAGGATAAATTTCCTTTATAGGTCACATGTACCACCTCCCTTGAGAAGGAAGGGTTTTTCTTTAAAGAGGGAACACACTCCAGTCTGAGCAATCTGAAGACCTTCAAGTGGGGCCTGGAAATGCCAGAGGCTGGGTGCTTGGGGGTATTTGCATTGAAATTTCGATTGCTACTGGAAGTGATTAAGTGGTGACAGTTAGAACTGACTCAGTGAGATGGGTTCTTCCTGCGCCCCCTTTCCTCCCGATTTTCATCAACTTGCCTTAGGTGTAGTTGAAGTTTCATTTGGCAAGAAAGGTCAGAGCAGAACTCCAGTCAGAAACATGCCCAAGAAGCATGTCTCACCCTCTGGTTCTTGGACAAGAAGATCCCAGGTCGTTTCCGCATTTTAAGGGAGCATTACAGAAACTGAAACTGGATATCCCATGTGTGTTTCCCTACCAAAGAAATGGGAGTCAGTCTCATCCATTCATTCACATTATAAAGCACTATTACTCTCCAGGCTTTGTGCCAGGGGCTAGAGACACAGAGGAACCAGTCATGGCCTCCGCCTCAAAGAGCCCTTGCTTAGGTGGAGAGGGAGACCAAGAGCACATGCAGGACAGGATGGTAAGATGAAGCACCGAGCATGCTGTGAGCTCAGCCCAAAGGCCCCAACAGGAATGCAAGGGGGAGAGGATCAAGAGACCACCCACTCATTAGCTTTGTGCCCCCAGGACAGTACAATCTATTTTCTTATCCCATGTCCCCAGTGACCAGTGGCACCCTTTTGACAAGTGGCAGGAAACGAAGTTGTGCTAGGAACAAAACTAACTTCCGGGCTGGGATTCAATCTACCATCCCCAGCAGGCTACGCTGTTCATTTTTGCATCTGTGTGTGATCCTAGGTTCCAGACCTGAGCCTGAAAGCAGTTTGCCGCTAGTCTTTGAATTAAAGACAAATGACGTGCATGCCTTAGGCCAGAGCTTCTCAAACTCAACGTGCGCTCAAACGGCCTAGAGATCTCGTTGAAATGTAGGTTCCGATTCAGTTGGTCCAGGGCTGGCCTGACACTTGCATTTCTAACAAGTTCCCAGACAAGACCTGTGCTGCTGGTCCCGGGACCACACTTTGAAGAGCATTTTGAACAACATTTTAAATAAAATGTTATTTGATTTATTTATTTAAAGCCAGCGCTCTCTGCCACCCACCTTGACGCCACTGCAAATCAGGACAAGACCTTCTGCAGCCGCTCACAAGGGTGATTCCGCATCAGGCAACCTGAGTCTTCGGAAAGCCGGGCTGGATCCTGAGCACTGACATCAGAATAGGGGCCACGGCCCACAAACCTGCCATCAAACCATGTATGTGTAACAAGGGAAGCAGCTGACACAGTATACGGCCAAAGGCTTAATCATCTGAGGTCCAAGAAGGGAACAAAAATCACGAAGGAATTGCACATGAAGGGTCATTTGCTAATTAAGAAGATGAAAAGCTGGTTTTAAAATGAGCTTATTTGTACCTTTGTATGGGGCTGCTGTGACCTGTGGGAGGGGCCCTGACCAGGCCTCCACCTGGAAGGAGGAGAGAGGGAGCCGCTTCCATAGGACAAAGTCCCCACTGCATCCTTATCAGAATATGGGAAGCCTGAATATGCACTTCACTAAAATGCACAGGGAAAACTTTAAGTAAAGAATAACTTCCCCTTGAATGTTGCCATCATTTCATATTTCCTAATTTAAAAAATTTATTGAGTCCATTCAGCTACTGAAAGGTAAGTTTTCAAAACACTTTTGTTGCCATATTTTCATTTTGTACAATATTTTATTCAAAATGTTATTTAACTGATCTATGATAACATATGTCATGGGATAAAATAACAGAATAAATTTACCTTTTATTTATTAAACACGTACATAGTGCTTACTATGTGCCAGACTCTATTCTAAGTGGTTTACAAATATTGACTCCTGTGGTCCTCAAACTACCCTGTGAGGTAGGTACTATTATTATTTTCATATTTTTTATAAGGAAGCTGAACTCAGCCCAGTTAAGAAACTCTCAGGCTAGGTGGATGGCAGTGCCCGGCTGGGGTGGGCTCCAGTTCCACGTTCCCAGCTTGTGGTATGAAGCAGCTTCTACGTGTGCCTGGGAATTCCACTAACTAAGAGGATTTCAGGGCATCCATTCTGAATCTGTTTCTTACACATTTGTTACTGATATCCTACCAAAATCGAGTAAATATTCCTAAGGATGGTTTGCATTTCTGATGTGTCATCTTAACGGAGGAGTGTCTCGTAGAAACTATATAGTAATGCAGAGAATGCAAGACGTAAGATCTTAGGAAACCTCAGTGAACTGAACGACAGTGTGGGACTCAGGCAGAGCTGGACCGAATCCTAGTTCATCTCCTCTGAATGTTTAGCATCAAGTTTCATCTGGTTCTAAATAAAAGGAAATGAGGCACATCTCTCCTTCCAGGAGTTTCCAGTTGTGTGGTCTGTGTTTGCTTCTGATTGAGGCAAGATCTACCCAAAGTCACCACATTAAACATTTTGGTCAGACTTCTTAAAACTTTGCAGTGTGTTAATATTCATCTCCGGGGAAGCCCAAAACAAACAAGCAAATGCGACTTTGAAGGACTAATGAAAGAGCCTCTTTCAGATGGAATGTTCTAGTGTTGATTCAGTTTTAAGTTGGTTTTTAAAGTTCTCCTTCGAATGCTTTCCCACCCCCATCATCAGGTGGCAACCTCCCAGGGCAGGACCCAGCCACGTGGCCCACTGTAGGTGACCTAGCCAAGAGGGCAGCCGGGGCTCCATAAACCTTTATGTGCATTTGCACTTCACTCAGTTGTTCTCTTCCACAAAACACAGAGTAAACTCTGGTTTGAAGGAGAGGCCTAAACCATAGATATGTAAATATCATGTAATTTACAAGTCAAATTCAGTAGAGACTTTCACCTTTTTGAGGCTAGAACTGGGAATAACCGTAGCACCGGCAGATTCACCACAGAAGGGTCTGTCTTGGGTGTATGCAGAACCTCCCAGGTTTGAAATGCACGCAGCAGCGATGGTCACCAGGGGCTCTGTGCTCACGGTCCTCCACCAGCTGTCCCCACGGCACCCCGAGGGAGGAGAGGCAAGGTCAAATTTCAATGAGAATTTCAAGTTTGGTTTAAAGCCGGTCTTTCAAAGCAGGGACTTGATTGGGATTGGGGAAATTTCATGGTGCAGCAGTTTGGGGCTGGAAAAAGCCAGGTGGGGATTTTAAGGCGAAGGGTTTGAAGCGTCCCAGGCGTGAACGGTCTGTTGATGCTTCCTATTACAGAGTTGATGGGTCTTTCGGGAAATTCCTGCAATGAACTATCAAGTTATTTGCCTGGGCAAGAGTGTCTTGTGATAGTAAAGGTATCGTAATGAACAATGGAAGAACAAAGTCATGTGTGTAGACAGTAAACCAGGGGGCAGGAGGGGGTAGTTTTAGCCTCAATCTGATTAGTCATCAGGGCTAGAGTAAGGTCCTGAGGAACATGAGGACACATGACAGGCACATTTTGATAAATTAAAAAGATTAAAAATTCAGGACATGAACGCATGAGCAATGAGGGTGCGGGGTTGGGGTGGGCTAACTGGGAGTTTACAGAGAAAGCTGTACACAGGCAGCACAGAGAAAGTGAGGGGGGATCAAAAACCAAATTTTACCTGTTCTATAATTTCACCCTGTTCAATAATTTTACTGTTGAATAATTTCAGTAATTGACAAGCCTTAGCTACAATCTCTGTCATTAATTAGTTCACATTGCAAATTCACACTGCAAAATACTCATTTAATCTAGCTACTGGTGAATAATAACAGTAGGTATCATTTCTCAAACAGTGGCTGTATGCCAGGCATTTTACATATGTGATCACTATGGGGTGGGGGAGGCATTATTATCCCCATTTTGCAGATGAGGAAACTGAGGCTCAGACAGGTTTAGTAACTTGTCTAAGGTGCTACAGCCAAGATAGGTGGCAGAGCTGGGATTCAAACCATCCCCCTTCTGCCTCCAAAGCTCTTTCTCATCAGGCTGGCAGAGTGAGCCTCCTCATTTGCTGAAGATTTTTTTTTTTCCTGAGGAACACTGGCCCTGAGCTAACAGAGCTAACATCTGTGCCCATCTTCCTCTACTTTATATGGGACGCCACCACAGCATGGCTCGACAAACAGTGCGTGGGTGCGCATGGCTTGACAAACAGTGCGTCGGGTGCCAGCCCGGGATCCAAACCAACGAACCCCAGGCCGCTGCAGTGGAGCGCCGGCACTTAACCGCTTGCACCACCGGGCCGGCCCTAGCTGAAGATTTTTGAAGCTCTTCAACCACTGCCATTTTCCACTGCTGCTGGTGTGAACCTTCAGGAGCTCGGGTGCCATGTAAATCCATTTTACTCTGAGAAGCCATTCGCTACTACTTCTATTTTATAAAATTTCCTTCTTGGAAAAGTTGGAAAGGTGCCTTGTAGGAGTTCACCGAGTTGCTGTAAGTGCACAGGAGACTCACCGCACAGCACAGCCCTGGACGCTGGGCTTCAGTGGGTGAGAGGCCACCCACAGAGAATCTCCAGATACCTCTGGTCCCAGCTCGGGGGCTGTCCCGGGAGGGTTTTTGAGAGCAAATGGTAGGAACCCACCAGCAAAGGAGAGAGAAAACTCCGTTTCCTCTGAGCCCGAGGGGAAACCCTGTTCAAGGTAATTCGTGATGAAGTTTAGACCACATTTCCGCTGACCCTCTGTGGCGGAGCCTGGGGCCTGGGGGAGGCCGCTTCAAGGGGCACTTTTCAAAGGACCAGCAGGCACCACTCCTGCTGGCTGCCACTCCAGAGGCACCTCTGGAGTGACTGCCCAGCCATCTGAGGTTCAGACCAACCTGGGTCCCACTCTGGGCCCTCATCTGTACATCGTGTGACCCGGGGCTTGTTGCTCAACCTCTCTGCTTCTCATCTGTAAGCGGGGCGGTGCAGCTGCCTTGCGGAGTTGCCGCGATGCTTAACGAATGGTGTCTGCGAAGCTCTAGCAAAGTGCCCCCCACACAGCAGGGGCTCCGTACATGACAGCTCCTGCTGTTCGGATTATTCCTCTTAGTGACTTTAAGAGGCATCCGACAAGCCTTCCTTTGGCACGTCGTCCCCTCCGACCAGCACTCCTTCCACCTCTCGGAGTCGCCCAGGACCTGAGGAACCAGATCCTCTGGGGACAAACTGGGGCAGCCGGTCTTCCCTGGTGCCCTCCCTGCCCTTGTCCCTTGCCCCAGGGCTCCACCCTCACCCAGCCCATCTTGTCCTCGAGGCGTGGCCCCCTGATGGGGGGACCAGATGGTTGGGGGAGCCTGTTTTGTGCAGACCCCACCGGCAGGAGCTGCCATGGGGCTGGACAAGGTGACAGGATCCATGAGGCGCTGGACCAAGGGTGGGAAACTGAAGGTTGTTATGGGCCCGGCCCGGGTGCAGGCCTGGGGGCTCCTGCCCTCTACCAGCCCCGTGAAGCCGTGGAAGGTGAACCTCTGCTCCTGTGGCCAGCAGTGGGCCAGGCCGCAGGCCGCTCAGCAGACGAGTCTCGGTGGAGAAGCACAACCTGCTTATAGAGTGTGAGGAACACCCCTCTCCCGGGGCCTTGCCAGGAGCCCACTGTTGGGGGGCAGCTGGTCAGGCACGCCCTCCGGCCGCCCAGGCCCCTCATCCTGCTTCATGATGAGGAAAGTGAACTTCTATATGGAGACCTTTCCTTTCCTTCCACCAGCCCGCCTATGGGAATGCAGGGGCGGAGAGAGCCTGCACTCCTGCAGCAGCATTAACTGTAGTTGAGAGAATGGAGGAAGGAGGAGGTCTGTACACCCACAGACACCCTCCACATGCTGTTAAGTGGGGGAAAAAAGCACCTCACAGAGCAGTCTGCATAATATAATGAACAAAAAAGTACACTGAAATGTTCTGCCTGCCAGGATTCTCAGTTATGAGGAAAAGAAACTAATTGCGGATAATTTAGGCAGAAAGAGATTTGTGAGGAGGATTTTGGGGAGCCCTCAGAATCTCCAGGGGGGCTGGAGAGCCAGAGAGAAGAGCTGGTGAGCTCCTCCCTGCAGCCTGGATGACCCACTGTGGCCCGATCGGATGCCACACAGTCCTTGCCATTATTAGCCTCTGATTCAAGGTCGGGTCAGAGGGTGTGATTGCTGGAGATTTGCTCATGTGCCGGATCAAGGGAGCCTGGGAACACGAGTGCTGGCACTTTTGCTTCAAGTTAGGGCTTCCCTCAAACATAAGAAGTGGATTCAGATGACAAATTTGAGTGACAAATGTCCTAAGATGTAATAGTGGTTATCTCTGGGTGGTTGGATTAAAGGGTGGGTATTTTGTTTGTTTTTTTTTTGTAATTTATGGAGAATTTCAAACATATACAAATGTAGAAAAAATATTAAAATGAACCCCCATCTCCAGCTTCAGTTATCAGCTCATGGGCAATTTTGTTTCCTTTACACCTCCATCCACCCCCTTCCCCCCAGCTTATATCGAGGTAAACACCAGTCATCATATTGTATAAGTTCATCCTTTTTTTGTGTGTGTGTGAGGAAGATCAGCCCTGAGCTAACATCCATGCTAATCTTCCTCTTTTTGCTGAGGAAGACCAGCTCTGAGCTAACATCTACTGCCAATCCTTCTCCTTTTTTTTTCCCCCCAAAGTCCCAGTAGATAGTTGTATGTCATAGTTGCACATCCTTCTAGTTGCTGTATGTGGGACGCGGCCTCAGCATGACCGGAGAAGCGGTGCGTCAGCGCGCGCCCTGGATCCGAACCCAGGCCGCCAGTAGTGGAGCACTCGCACTTAACCGCTAAGCCACAGGGCCGGCCCTATAAGTTCATCCTTAAATATCTTAGTACTTATCTAGAAAAGATAAGGCTATGTTTTAAATGCATAACTTTAATGCCATTATCACGCCTAAAGAAAACTAATTAACAATAATTCAGAGAGATTCCCTTTACTCTCTTCTTTGTGCATTTCTCTATTACTTTAATTATCAGGAAAAAAAATAAAAGCTATTCCCATTTTTAATTGGTTCTCAAAAACATTACCTCACAGTCGAGCATGCCCCACCAACCCAGTCCTGAGGAGAAAGGCCAGTCAGGGGACACAGAAGCGTAACCCAGGGTGACAGTGGGCATGGTTTGGGTCACAAGTAACAGAAGCCCCTGGAGCAAGGGCTCTGGAGGCTCCCCGAAGCTGAGGACAGTGGACAGGTGAGGCTGCAGGTCCCCACACATGACCTGGGCCGCCATCTCTGCTCCTCTCTAGGGACGCGCTTTCTTGTTTCTCTCTGGGTGTCCTGTCACACGGAAGGAGAGCCAGGCTGTGGCTGCCAAGCTCACGGGTGACAGGCACAGAACGGAGACAGGCCAACCCCTCCAGCAACCTGGCCCTTTCTCTAGCTCACACACACACATACACACACACACTCCCGGGGAGAGGACTGAGACCAGTCTAACTATATCCCAGAGTGGGGCACATTTAAGACCTGGCTAGCCCTTGAGAGCCTGCACTGCATCCCTGGACGGGTCTGGGCACCGCAAAGACAGTGAGCAGCAGGAGGGTCAGTGCGAGCTGGAAAGCCAGCCCAGCAGGTGCCCACCTCACAGGGTCTATGCCAGCAGAGAGCTTGGTTTCGGGGAGAAGTCCCGGGTGCGGACAACAGTTAGAAAGCCACACGGAGCAGCATGAGGTGGGGTCAGGTGGTGGCCTGGGCCACAGCTCCCACAGGGGAAAGTCCTGTGGACTCCAGCATCACCGAATCCCGGACTCTACACACTGGACAGGCCTTGGTCCACGTGGCTGGAGCCGAGAGTGAACTCTGTGCCTCTGTGGACCTGGGATCAATGTCTGTCTCCTTTTTTCTGTGGTCATACAGTGCAAGCCGTACTGCACCCACCCAGCTCACAGGATCGTAGTGACAAAGGAAGGAGGCAAAGAAAGGGGGGCCTTTGGACAGACCTCCATGACCTCTGCCAGGGCTGGGGCCTCACAAAGGAAAGGGGTGAACAAAAGTGGGGCAGAGGGCTTTGCATAGTATTGGTTCAACTATAAGGAACCCCCAACGACCACCTGACTCACCCCAGGCCTTCTGTAGATGACAGCAGCAGCCCCCAGGGAGAGTCAGTGACTGTCCCAAACCACAGCAAGCTCCTGGGAGCACTGAACCAGATCCAGGGAGCCAACTCCCAGCCCCAGATTCTTGCCAGGGTTTGGACAGACAGGAAGGCACAAGGCTTTCCAGCAGGGGAAGATGTCAAGGTGGGTTTCCACCTGAGCCCCTCAAGGAGAATGCAGGGCTCCTACAGTCAGATGGCAGGGGCGGGACCAGAGTACAGAAGGCTATGCACATCTGGACTTGACCTACGGGCAATAGGGAGCCACACTAAGTTCTTGAGCAGGGAAGTCACGTGGAAAAGGGCAACGGTGACAGGTAGCAGAGTTTAGGATGCAGTGAGCTGTAAGGGAGCCTAGCTGGGAAGCTGCGGCAGGTGCCCAGCAGTGAGAAAATGCAGACCTGGATGGAGGTCACGGGGGATGAACTAGGTACAAGACGTACTGTGAGGAGAAAAGTAGGGGCCACTCCGACTGGCTCCCCACCGCCAACTTGTCAGATGAGTGGTTGACTCAGGCCCACTGCTTGTGTCCATGAGCTGTAAACCAACTCCAGCTAGTTTTAAGCAAAGGAGAATGTCATGGAAGCCCACGGGAGCTGGAGAGCTCACAGAATGACAAGAGATCCTGGAGACCAGGTTGGGAAAGATAGGAACCGAGGGCCCTAGAGAGCCAGAAGGAGGTCACATGCAGGACGCTGAGGCTGCAGCACGCCGCCCGCACCTGCTTGTGTCAACGACCTCTAACCGCCCACTGTCCTCGCTCACTTGCCGGGATCCGAAGCCCTAGGCAAGAACGTCCAATCGGCCAGGTGGAAGCCATGTTCCTGTCCCGACTGGGTGGGGCAGGGGTGGAGCGGGAAGGATTTGGCCCCCTTGCCTGTCTTTGAGGGAAGTAGGGATGAGGCGATCTGCCCAAAGGAGGTCCGAGTGCTTTTAGGATTGGCCGCTGGATGCCCCCAAAACAACAGCTAGCCTCCACCTGGCCCTTGTTTCCATTGCACTGATTCCCCAGCTTGCTGAGACCTCTGACCACCACTGCTCCTCTCCTGAAACTGCTTTCCAAGATCACCGCTCCCATAAGGGCCTCTCCGGTGTCTCTGTGCTCCGTGACTTCCGGGCTGCCTCTGATGCTCCTGCGGGTGATGGGGAGCGTCTGCTGGTGGGCAGGTGGGTGAGTGGTGGGCTGACCACGTGGCTTCCAGGACTCCTCAGAATGGTCCTTGGCTCCTTAGGCTCCCCCAGTTTACCTTCATACAGCCCCAGAGCGAGCCTTCCAGCATCCTTGTGATGAAGCTTAAGGTCCTTTGGTGGCACACGAGGCCGTTTATGAGCTGGCCCTGCCTGCCCAACCTTCCAGTCTGCCATGTGCACTTGCCACATTCTCTCCATACACCCTTGCTTCTGTTGGTCCCTCTGCCGGAAAGGCCTCTGAGCCCTACTCACCAGCCCACACTTCTGGCTGGGGCTGGCCAACTCCTCTTCAGCCTGCAGAACCCCTTCCCCGCCTTCCTCAGGATTCCTCAACACTCCTCCTTTGATCCCACCACATTGGTACATATCTCTACCAAAGCATTTTCCTCCCAGAAATATCACATTTTGTGATATTTACTTGTAATACTTTTTGTCTTTCAGAAAGAAATGGGACTTTGGACGTAAGACAAAAATTCCCTTTAACTACTAGCTCTCCATTCCCCTCTCTCCTCCCCTCTCCGTAGGGGTAACACTTTCCTGAACTGGCTAGGTAGCCTTCCGATCCATTTTGAATACTTTTGTATACTTACTTTACCCATAAGCAGCGCTCGGTGTTGGTCGTTGGCGGTGTTGACTTTATTCTCATTTACGCAAGTGTCCTCACGCTCCGCTCGCGTTACTCCGTGTCTTCACTCCTCCTACTCACGTCGTCACGGCAATCAGCAGACTGTGTCGTAACCATTTTCCTCCCACCCCTTTGTCTCCCTTCTTGGAGGACAGAGCCTGGGCCTTTTCCACTCTGTATTCCCAATTAGGTGCTCACTACATATTTTTGAGTGAATATATGAATATTCAAACATGGCTCAAGAGGTATTTTCATTAATTCCACTGAGAATGTAAGGTCACAGCAGCTGCTTCCTTTCCCATCTTGCCAGCTCCACCAAGCTCTACCTTCTCTTGGTTCTAAGTTTTAAATCCGCCTTGATCCTGCCGCTGCACCCACTCCCTGCACCCGCCTAATTCCCCATCCAACATCTTCAGTTCTGCTGATCTTTTGGAGAACATTTGAACAAAATCTTGAGAAATACAAAATCAAATGACTACAAATGACCCCTCTCAGCCAGCAGGAATGAATCAGATGACCAAATGCCAGCAAGGGAGAGGGAGGGCCCAGGAGGCCTTCCTGGTGCTGCTGCAAATGTTTTCCTTTTTATACGTTCACTTCTTTTTCTTTATAAAGAAAATGCATGTTTCTTAAAGAAAAAAAAGTAGAAAAAACTCAACTAACTCGACTTGACTGTCCTTACCCAAATGCAAACTCAGCTATAAGGTAGCTCTCAAAATTACTATTTTGAATGATTTCTTTCCTGACTTTATGGAATTTTTTCTTTATACAGTCATGTATGTATAATTTTGTAATCTATTTTAAAATGTAACATTATAAGTAGTTTCCTTATTATAAAAGTTATTTAAGCGTAAGTTCTAATGGTTGCATAATAAATATCCAAGTGAAGACTAATTTACCTAATCACTTCTCTAATATGAGATATTTAGTTTATTTCCATTTTTTTTTAGTAGTAGAAATAATGTTGAATATAGAGCTTCTTATGTATTTAAGGTTATAGGCTTAGGATGGTGTTTCATAAGAGTGTGTATTGGGCCAAAGGGCATGAGCTTGCTGAGGCTCCTGACACACATTGCTAAATCAGAGCACCAGCAGAGAGCCAGCCTCCCTCCTGGCAGCAGTGGGTGAGTAAGAACACTTGTTCTACAACAGCACTTTTTCTAACTCTGATGTTATACATTTTCAAAGTCGGCTAATTCGATAGATGGAAAATATATCCTATATTAAATGTGCATCTCTTTGATTATTCTACCTTTTTTAATTACTTAAAAATCAATTGTGCTTTATTTGTGATTTGTCTACTCATATCTTTTATTTCTTTTGGAGTAATATTATTTTTCTCTTCCATTTAATGATACAGTAAGAATTGTAATACTTTGTCACCTTGTCTATCAATATCTTTTATCAGATTTTCTGCTTTTTTAAATTTTTTAATTTATTTTTTTGTGAGGCAGATTAGCCCCGAGCTAACATCCGACGCCAATCCTCCTCTTTTTGCTGAGGACGACTGGCCCTGGGCTAACACCTATGCCCATCTTCCTCTACTTTATATGGGACGCCACCACAGCATGGCTTGACAAGTGATGCATCGGTCGGCGCCCAGGATCCAAACCTACGAACCCCAGGCCGCCGAAGCCGAGCGCATGAACTTAACTGAACTTAACCGCTACGCCACCCGGCCGGCCCCCAGATTTTCTTTTAAGTTTTAAAAACTTTATAATCACAGTTTTGGACTGAGTTGAAATGTTTAGGCATGTTGTTGCCTTTCAGGCATACCACGTGTTTTCTCAGGCTATTTTCCAAGCAGAGTATATTTGGTCCCACATAGTACATGCTACTTCTCATATTCCTGGGACAGAATTTCATTGCCTACATTTTAATGGGATGCAGAGGCCATCAGCCTTTGCTTAGAGGTCTTGTCCCTCATTGCCATAGGAAATAGTCTTTACTCAGCTGAGCTGAGTGTGGCTTAAAATGTTTTTTAATCAAATCTATCAATCTTTTCTTATATGATTATTTCTGTTTTAAACTTAGAAAGTCTCTTCATCTCCAACGATTATATACTTGTTCTCTTTTGTTTTCCTTCAGATTTTGTGGGTTTTGTTTGTTTATTTTTAATATCTAACTCCAATCCATCTGGAATTTATTTTGGTGGATCTAGGAACAGTTTGGAAATATGCAACAAGAGCTATATTTATACTTGCTGACCCACTCTAGAGTTATACCTGCAAGGAAATAATGCAAATGAAAGATGGGCAGAGATGTTCATAGCAGCACTATTTATGACAGCAACAGTGTAGAAAGCCCAGATATCTACCTGCAGAGGAAGAGTGAAGCAAACTGTGGCACACAATAGGAAAAAGAAAGGAGTGTACGATGAATTTTAAAAAGAATACAAAATGTACCTACTCTGTGCTTACGCTTACGTAAAGTCACGCAGGCATATGACCACAGCCTGGGAAAAAGACGCAAGTGGCAGGCTTGTGAATAAATTACTGACTGCTGCTGGGCAGGTGGGTGGCCCCTGGCTGTGTGTCCCTTCCTTCAAAGGTATTCAGAAAGGGGATCTGCAGATGGGAGGCATGCCCCTGGGTGAGTTATTTTCCCTTTCTATTTAAATTCTATTACTATCAGCAAAAGACATTATATTAATACAGTAGTCACCTGACATTTGCAATGGATGTGTTTCATGACCATTGCCAATCTCCAAATTTACACATAGGGAAACATCCAGCTCCTCACCCCCTGAACCATGTCTTCACAGAGAGCCCCTATGTGTCTTCTGCTTGTTCTTGTATCTTTTCAACCATCATTAGCTTTATCTATCACATGATGTCCTCTTTTTTTCCACAAAGAAAAAGTGTTGATTTCTGCCCCCCACTTTACAAGAGCCACCCTGTACCAAGATGAGTGGAGGCCATCCAAGCCTTGATAGGAGTCAGGTGCTGGGCAGACAGCCAGGCTCACTCACCAGTGAGTGATTCCCACTTTAGCATTGACCTAACGTCACCCTTGCAAAATCACAATCCCGACATCAGGTTTGCTCTCAAATAGTTGAGCCTGAAAATGTCAAATCCATGACTATTACTAGTGTTCTGGAACAAGAAGGAAGTTGTGGTAGACTGTTACACTGTAGTAGACTGTGCCCGCCCAGGAAGCACGCCTCCTAGAATCCATGCCCTGTGTCCTCCCGCCCACACGGGCTTTGGCCTTGGCCATGTGCCGGGCTTCAGCCAATGGGACTTGAAGGAGGCATGACACAAGAGCAGCCTTGCTAAGTGCTTGCGCTTTAGGTCTGTCCTCTTGGAACACTCCCTCTTAGAACCCAGCTGCCGTGCTTTAAAGAAGTCCTGGCTAGCCAGCTGGAGCGTGGAGACGCCGGGGAGAATGAGACAGCTCATAGAGAAGAACAGAGGTGCCCAGCTGAATGCAGCCACGTGAGTAATATATGGAGCAGAAAAACTTCCCAGCCAACCCACAGGATCTTGAGAAATAATAAATCAAGGTCATTTTAAGCCACTAAATTTGGGGGTAGTTTGTAACACGGTATCACTGAAACACATGGAAATGTATATGCAGTATATACTGTAGGATGTTAAAACAGAAAGTAAGACACAAAAGAAACACACAGTGATCAATCGAGTCTATGTAAGAATGCATGCCTATACCACACACCAGGATTAGAAGCCACTTTAAAATGATAGAAAGTGTTTGCTACTCATTAGGTTACTTTTTAAGTATATATTTCCTTGAAAATGCCATAAGGAATTTCGAAAATTCTATTGTGGCTCCTGTTCTCAAGAACTTCCAGTCCTTGGGAAAAGTAGAGCCAGGAAGCTCTTGGGAACAATGCTTGTGACTCCCAGCCCAGAGAGGGACTGGCCAAATGGGAGACGTTCTGGGGCCAGCAAAACACCAGTGTGGCTTCCTGGAGAAGCGACTGATATCTTCTCTTCGTAGAAAGGTGGCTCTCAGTAAGAGGCTCCACTATGAAACAAAATGATTGTGTGTGTGTGCGTGTGTATGTGTGTGCACTTGCACGCAAGCAAGAAGTAATCCAGCCTCAGAAAACTCCCCCAGTCCTGAGCCCCCGGGGTTGGGGCAGTGCTGGGCTCAGTCCCCAGGTTCAGGGACCTTCTTGGGACTCACTGACAAGTCTTGAACTCTCTCAACTCTTCCAGTCAGCTCCAGGCCAAACCACGCTGTGGTTGCCATCAGCAAGTAGGTGACATGATGCAACCTGTACAGCTGGGATGTTCTAAAGGTGATTGAACCCTTGTTGGCTGAAATACACCATATGTGAGGCCTGTGCGAAATTAGGAAAATCACAGAATTGGTAAGGAGGCAATGACATGTGGAAAAGTACGTTTTACAAATAAACCACTTAAGGAATTTTGCAAAAGAGGCTACCACAAAAATGTAAAACTTTATTTCCATCCTTCCAATTTCTTGACTAATTATAGTTGATTTCCATATATGTTTTACAGGATACATTTATAACAGCAAACGGATATTAATGAAAAAACTGGGAACCCATTCTTCATTCTGTGAGGGAAAGCTTTTTTGGACACCTGCTTTTGTGATTTCATGTCCTAATCATAAGCAGACTTTCTGTGGGCACTGTTGCTTCCGGTTCATGAGATGGATTAATAGTTCAACATGTCCTGGCGTTTCAGAAGAACACCTTGGCTACAGGACCCAGACCCGTCTGTGCTCCTCTGCAGAAGCACATTGGCGCACTCAGCCATTCTGGACTCAACCATTTCCGAAAGGGTAAGAGCGCTATTCCTGCCAACCAAGAGTCTTGTAACTGAGCCGGGGCCTTCAGCAAAAAGTTTAGGAGTCAGGATCCTGATCGATCCACTTATTTAGAGGGAATGACATTGTGTTTGCGAAACCTCTTTGTGAAATGAAGACGTGCTGAGTCACCTTTATGAGGTATTCCTGCGATGAGCTTCCTAGATTTCCTAAGCCTTTTTTATTTCATTTTTCCTTGATTAAGAAATTAGTGCAATGAGTAGCCTAGTAAATGTCACTGAAGGTAGACAGACACCGGTGTTGACAGCCAGGACTGCTTCAGGTTCAGCGAGTTCTAAACGGAACGTGCCCTTTCTGTTTGCTGAGGGCTCCACTCACAGATGCAGCAAAGATGGCCTGGCCCTGGCCCTGGGAAGGAGTGGACTGGCTACACAGTGTTGACTTTCCTTCCAAATTGTCTCCTTCAATGGCTACTTTGAATTTTCATTGGAACCTTTTGTTCCAGCTGCTCAGTGAACTGGGCCTCTGTGGTCTTGATAAGGGAAGGCAGCTTTCCTATTTTTTCTGGCTTCCTAGCCCTGCATCTTGGCTTGGTTTCCAGCCTTATCACAGTCTGAATAAACAGGCTCTCTGGTGAGGGTTCAGTGACCCACCCCCTAGTAGGCAGTGCCAGGGGTGGGGCCTGGCTTGGGCTGAACGCATTCCTCATGGAGTCCTCTTAATTCCCACTTTTCACCTCAAACGCCCACTGGGCACCCAAGGGGGTAGGCTGGCAAGGACTTCTCACAGCTCAGGGGTTGTGGAACTGTTGGAATCCTCACGGTGACAACAAAAAGCTCCTTGATCTTGGAACACAGCTTGCTTGGGCAGCCATTGTGACTCTGCTCAGAGGATCCCTCAACACCCCATCAAGGGCAAGGGGGCCACCACCAATCACTTCAGAGAGAGCGGGCAGTAGAGCATAGCGGTTAAGGACGGCCTCCTCGCCTCACCACTTGCCAGCCATGAGGCCTTGAGCATGTCACTTAACCTTTCTGTGCCTCAGTTTTCTCATCTTTAAATTGGAGGTTTCAATAGTTCCTACCTGTAGCGTTGAAAGAAGCAATCCAAATGCCTAACCCACGGTAAGCTCTCAATAACACACCCATTAATATTAGTTGTAGGGTAGTGGGGAGAATAGGAAGTATTTTTATCTGTGCTGCTTCAGAAAACAGTTGCAACTGCCCCTGTTAATCGGGCACCAACTCCCATCCCCACCCCAGACCTCACCCCTGCCTGGGCTGCAGAAGGCGCTGCATCAGTATTTAGACCTTCTTCAGTCCCAGTCCTTGGATTTCTGTGGCTTCTCTCCTAGAATGACTGCCCATCCAAATTCAACACACACTCCTCAGGTGTAAAATTGCTTACAGAGAAGAAAGGATGGTGCAGGAGGAGGGAGCACAGACATCACATGGGACACGTGGGTTGATACAGATGAACATTAACCTTTACAGTCTACTGTGGGAGATCCTGGGAGACAGGATTTCAGAGAAGAGAGCCATCACTCCAACAGGGCTCATCAGGAAAGGCTTCAGGAGATGGGCTTTCTTTCCTTAACACGCCAGGATGGTCCCTCCCCAGCTTCTGAACAACCAGTTTTCAACAACGTGTCTTTGACCTGAGCCTCCATGTCTTTGGCAAGGGGTTTAGAAAAAGTGCTCAGAAAACAGCTCAGTGCAAGAGAAGAGCAGGGTTGGGTGCTACTCCAAGCTGGGATTCCTGGGTTCTAGCCTGGCTCTGCAACCCAGGCCCCTTCCTTGTTGTGTAATTAGGGTGATTAGGTGGTCAGAAGCTCCCCAACCTCCCCTCTTTTTGCTCTCCAGTCCCTGCCCCCACCCTCCAGCCATACATCTGTGCACCTGGGGAAGAAGCCCCAACAGGATTCAGCTGACGCATGTTACAGGAACAGGACGTATTTCATATTGCTCTCTGGACCTGGAAAAAACCCTGAGTGCGAAGGGTGGACCAGCCTGGGACCGCTTCCTGTTTCTGCGAAAGCTGACCGCCATCAGTATCCCAGCAGCAGCGCAAGCCGAGGCCGGCAACTGTTGAGGGCCCCCAGCTCCGGCCTCCCGGTTCCTCACAGCGCTGAGCGTGGCCTCCGTGCCGCTGCTGGAAACTGACACAGGAGCTGGGAGGCTCGTCCCTGCCCTCGCATTGGTGGAGCTGGTGGGGGGAAGGATGGATTAGTTCGCAGCCTGGAAGCTCCTGGAGGGTCCTGTGCGCCCTGGTGCCCACAGCACAGGCCCTGACACAGAGAGGGTCTCGGTGGGATCCGTGGATGGCCGGACCGACCCCTGTGCCTCCAGAGGTACCTCTTTGGGAGGAATGTGCTCGGCACATCCATCTGTCAGTTTCCTAAGGGACCTCCCCCCGGGATGTATTCACGCTTCCAGACACCAGGCCCCTCATTTCCTGTAAATATGGGGAGCTGAGATCTTCCAGGCTCTGGGCCCCCAGGATGGAGGGTGGCGTTTGTGGAGGCTGTTTTGACTGGATACGGTGGGAGTGAGGCCTGGATGAGGGCCTCAACTCTCTGTTGTGCACATCACTGGGAACAGGCAGGAACCAGCTGTCACCGCACAGGGGGTAATTTGGAGAGTTTAATAAAGGGACTGTGTAGAATGGCGAGGGGCAGGGCCCTAGGCTCCAGCAGCGGCCGTGACCCCCGAGGCCTGGCGGGCGAGAGGGCGCAGGGGGCTGAGCCCAGGGAGGCGAGGGAACAGCCGGCCTCGCCCTGCCTCCCGCCGCCCAGCTCCGCCACGTGCCCGCGCTGAGCCCAGCCTGGAGCGCCGCTGTCCCCACGCGCGGGCGAGAGGAGCCGGAGGGACAGATGTCCAGCACTGCCAGCTAATGTTAGTTGGTTTTGTTTTGTCTTTGCAGTTTAGAGAAAACCATATAAAAATAGCTGCATCCAGATGTCTCAAGAGTCAGACAGTCACCCCCAAACGCCCGGCCTCCTGATGGGCTTGCATCCTCAAGCTGTTCGTGGAGGAGGAGTGGGCTTCCCTCCCACCAGATCAGTGGCCAGTCCCCGGCGGTGGCCCCATGGTCGCTGCCACCGGCAAGCCCGAGCAGAGCAGGTCGGGCTGTCTGTCCAGAAAAGCCCCCAAATCACTCGTTCCATCCTGGGGACCAATTCAAAACTCGAGTTGCTCAGTCACTGCCCCTTCTGTGGCCCATTCTTGTGCAGAGTGCCAGCTGAAGGAAAGCACCCGTGGCTGCATATTACTTAAAAATGAAAACAAACATTCTTCGTATCCCAACAACATAAAATGTTGAAAGGAATATTGCTTTTACAAAATCCAATAAACCATCCACGATTGTACCTTGCAAGCAAAAGTGCACCTTTGTTTGTAAGCAGAGCAATGAAGAAACATTGGGGACACTTGATCTCATGTGCAGGGCACAGCTTTAAGGACCAGTCTCATTTTCTGCCCAGAAAGAATTAATAGTCTAAAAAGAGTTGAAGAAAAGTAACATTTATTGGATACTTCCTAGCGATGTAACCTTGGACAAGTTCTTAACCTCTCAGTGCCTCCATCTATTTATCTGTAAAATGGGAATAATCATACTGCCTTTTAGGGTTTTGTGAGGATTAAAGAGTCCGTCTCTGGAAAGAACTTGAACAGTGTCTGATGCACAGTAGAGTGATACCTAAGTGTCACTTCACTATCAGCTGTTATTATATGCCAGCTCAGAGTAGGTGCACAGTCTCTGTTTTCCACCCCAGGAGACTGCAGCTTCGAGGCACTAGATGGTGGAAAGTGGCCCTGAGTTGGGATTCAAAAGACAGTATAGCAGCCGAGTGATCTTCGTCTCTGGGCCTCAGGGTTCCCATGTGTAAATTAGAGATAATAATTGCCCTACCCACCTACCCACATGCAGGGTGGTCGTAATGATCAAATTCAGAGTAACTACGAGCTCTTCTTAGATGTAATGTCACAACGCAGAGTGTCCACTGCCCCTCCAACCCCAAACTTCTCTTTCTAAAGCTCAGCAGGGAATGGAATGGATTAAAATAAACCAATCTCAGTGGGTGTGCAAGGGGAGCTCCTTAGCCATGCAGAGTCCTGGTCTGCCCCCGTTGCCAGGCTGCTGCTGGGAGGGGGCCCAAGTGAACCCTTGAACTGCTGGGGACAGGGAATGATGGGAGCAGATGTCCCATCCCAGGTGGTTTCCAGGTTCCAGGAGGAAGCAGGGATCCTGCCCCCATCCAGCCCGGGATGGAGCCTTCTGGAAGAGGTGACCCAGGTCCTGGGGCCCACAGGGCTCAGAGGGAGGGGGGTGAGGTGGCTGGAGGTGAAGCCACAAGTTCCTTTTGCAAACCTGAAGCTTCTAGTTGCAGCCGAATGTAGGGGAAAGTACCAGGGGAGCTAAGGGGACTTGTGAACAGAGCACCCTTCAATGGGGGAGATAAAAATAGAAACAGAGCTCTCCCCACCCCCACCGCAGCTGAAGAATGTCTGCAAAAAAAGCCACCCTGGAATTACACAGAAGCAACCACACAAACTACAGTGATTAAATGAGATAGCATGAGTGCCGGCCTAGCACTGGCCTGGCACATAGTAGGTGCACAGTGGATTTGTTCCCCTTATGCACAACTGCATTCAGCTTCACCACAGACTTTCTGCAAATACCAAGGACCTACTATGTGCGGGGCGTTGTGCAAGGTTCAGGGGACCAGGCCCAAGAGCTGGCCTTGGCCTCTGGGAGCTCCCAGGCTGGTGGTTGAGACAGACTGGAGCCCAGGAGGGGACCAGAGCCCTAACAGGAGCCCTGAGGAGGGGCTCCGGAGCTGGGGGTGCTGGTGCATTGGCCTCCAGGCTGAGAGAACAGCAGGCACAGCAGGAGGGGCGGGAGCTTCAGGATGACTGTGGAGCGAGAGTTTGGCGGAGGGAGGGTCCTCAGGCAGTATTTCCTTGTTACCCACTTTCTTGATCTATTTCCTTGGCACTTCCTGGAGAGGCAGGACCTTGGCCTCCCCACCCTGCAGGCCTCGCCACCCTTCAGGCCTCCCCATAACTGCACAACGTCAGCCCAGCATGGGGCCCCCGTCATGGGAGGGGATTGCAGTACAGCCCTTGCCCCAGATGACAGCACAGGTGGGCTGGAAGAATCTACAAAAGAGCCCTGCCCTCTGGATTCCAGAACATTCTAACTCATCACAGAGTCCTCATGGGGTGAAGGTTCTCCTAGAGGCGGCTCCTAGGACCAACTCCAAGTGTGGGGCCTGGGGTGCCACCCATCACGTCTTCCCTCCCGTGCTCCAGGCACTCTTCTCCCCCACCTTTGGGGGCAGGTGGCCAGTCCCCTCCACCTCTTGCTTCCTGCAGGATGGCCCTGGGTTGTGCAAGGGGAGGGTGGAAAAGGATCCTTCTCAGTGGTCTGCCCCTTGGGTGGGCGTCTCAAGCTAGGCCAACCCTTCACCCAGAGGAACCAACTCCTCGGTTATGATGAGGGAGCTTGTCTCCCCCTCCAGCCACACATTTGCATGAAGAGTTGGGGGACTGGATAGGGGGGAAGGAGACAGATAACTGAGAGTTGAGCCCTGGGGGCTGGTGCAATTTAAATTTTGCGTCAGAGCCGGCTTAGAACAAGGAACGTATATCCAGCACCCATTATGTGCCCGGCTCTGTGTCAGGCCGTTTGCATACATTCTCACCTAACCCTCACCACAACTGTATGAGGGAGGTTCTAGACCCATTTTACAGATGAGGAAACTGAGATACAGCAAGTTTAATTTAGTTGCTCAGGGTCAAACAGCTACCTGAGAGGAAGACTGGCCCTTTGGCTCCATTGGAGGCGCTGTCTTTTCTGACTGAGGGTCCCTCAGCGAGCTCCCGGGGCCTGTGTGGATTCTGCGTGAATGGCTATGACTGGACTGTGTGTGGAAGGCTGGCGTGGTGAGAATGGCAGCTCGGTCACAGATGGCTGGGGGCTGTGATTGCCCTGCTAGCCAATGGGGTACTGTGCAAGGGGTTTGCATAGGCCACCCCCTTCCCGTAGTCACCAGGACTGAAGTTAGCGAGGGTCCCCAAGCCTTAGATTCCGGCGTGGGTGAAGGCTGCTTCCCAGTTGATGCAGTTGGAAAAGCCCCTGTCTCTACCATGGGCCACAGAGTGCTGTGTAATTTCCTCTATAGGTCAGTCCTCCACCAAGGGCTGTGACGGGGCCATGAGTCAGGCCTCAGCCTGTAGCTAACAAGCCACCAGCTGCCTGGCTTCCAGCCAGCTTGGTGGACACCAGAGTGGCGCCCACTGCCTTCTCCCGTCTCTGTCCTGTCCTGCTTAGGAGAGGTGGGGCGGCTCCAGGGATGGTCAGGCAGACATACCCTGTGGGTCACACCAGACCCAGAGCAGGTCAGCAGCAGGGACCAGTTCTGGGGTGTGGCTGCAGTGAACCATGACTGAGGCAGACCCTCGGCCAGCCCCCATGAGTTTCCAGGGTCAGGAATCAAGGTGTCACCAGAAACCTGTTTGAACTGGGTCTGATCACCCCACACAACTTCCAAGTAAGAACATTCTCCACCTTCCCCTCAAGCTCAGAAGACCTGCAGGGGAATTTGCTCCTCTCAGAAAAAGGCGCTTAGCTTAGGGAGTTAAAAAAAAAAAAAATCAGTGGTTACTTCAACTGCCTTCAAGGAATTCACCATGTACGGACAAGGCCTTGAAACTCAACAGCTGGCTTTCAGAAATCAAGAAGGATAATCTTCGGATGTCTTGTTCTGAGCTGCCAGTGGCTCACTCAGAACCCCTCAGGGTGGGGAGGCACGGGCTAGGGTGCCAGTCATACTTCTGGGCAATTTAAAGCCACGTGCTCTGTGTCACCAAGACTGTGACTCAGACCAGTGCTTGCCAAAGCTCATTCACAGAGGGATGAAACTGCTCTGTAGGCACTTTTCACAGTGCGGTCTCTCCATCTCCGGGAGGGAAAACCAGGGATACGCAGGAGATGGGCCTTTCCAGCTGTCCAGTTGGGGCCCCTCAAAGCCAGGACCGGAAGGTGTTCAGTTCCATGTCCCTAGCCCCTAGACTTTCTGTAAATGTCGATTAGATGACTGAAGGAACAACAGAAAAACTTTAGTGAAGCTGGTGCAAAAACTTACAGCCCATACTTTCCCACGTAGGTGTTCCCTGGAGTCTTGCTTCTTAGCAAAGAGGAGTGATGCTTATGTGGTCCCCACAGGGAGCCTGGACCACCACAGAGTGAGCTGATGGCCAGCTGGGGGCAAAGAGGTCCATGCGCCCCATGGGCTGGCCCTCCCTCTGCACCACTCCGGAAAGGTAGGAGTTGGCCCAGAACCCTTTGAGGGAATAAGGCCACTCTGCACCTGGGCTATTTCGGAATTATAAAGTTTATGTTGGCTGAGACCCTCAAAAGAGTTTATTATTGTGCTCCTTAAAAAAAACAACGGCCTGGTGACAGGTGCTGAGAGCTCAGGCTAGACCAGCATGGCCAGGCTGGGAGCAGTGAGCAGCCACTTGTGGGCCTTGGTCAGGCTGCCTCAACAGAGTGGAACCGCTTCCCACACTGCAGGCTCCATCAGCCCCACAGCATCTTCTTGTCTCCAAATCCCCACCTTCAGTTGCGCCTGTGGGTCAGACAGCAGCTGCCACCAGAGCTATCCCCCACTGCAGAAAGGGGACCTGGGTATCTTGGCTTGGGTTGGCTTCTTTTTTTCCTTTCCTTTCCTTTTCTTTCTTTGCCTTCTCCTTATTTAATCTAATTGTCAATGTGGCAGGTGGGGATGGGAAGCCAGAGAGGACGCAGCGCAGGACAGAGACTCCAATTGAGGTGAGAGCTCTGCAGCCAGGGCTGGGCGAGGTGCGGCTCCTTGGCTGCCCACACGGTAGGCAGGTCCTGCTTGTCTCCCTGGACACTTGGTTTCTGAGGTTCTGCGCGGGAGACACCTACAGGGCAGGAGAGAACAGAGGTGGGGGGAGACGTAAAGGGTTGGATCCCTATGAGAAAAGGTAACAAGGACATGGACAGTTTTATTTGGCTGATCACTTTAACAACCAAGCCACCAGAGCTGAGTGGATCAGAAATACAGCAGGTGTTGGTGCCTGGAGATTTTGAGTTTACTCTGTGCTCAGGGCCGTGACATCCCCGTGGCAGGATTTTTCACTTGCCAGGCCTTCGACAGAAGTGCATTCTTACCGTTCCCTGCAGCATAAACAAATAAAAACGCTCATGGCAAGCAGCTTTCAAAGACCTTTGTCTCTAAAAGGAAATCGGGACTGCATTTTCCCACAAGAAGTTCAAGGGAATTGTGATTACTCAGAACTCCCTCTCAACATTCTTGTGAACATTTGAGAAATTCCCAGTGCCTCCTGTTGCCCTGAGTGCGGGAAGCCAGGGATGTGCCGACTCACACACAGCCGAGTGAGGGCTTTCGGGCGCACAGCCACTGCAGAAACCGTTGCATAACTGCAATTGTGTGCTTTTTTTTTTAACTTTGATAATGAAAGGAAATGCAAATAAAGAAGTAATGACTTCTGGTAAAATTACGCTGAGAAGATGACTTCCTACTCCCTATCACTCCCATCCCCTCAAAAGTCCTCCTCTCAAGATCTGTCTCCAGGAGCTTATTTCCCTGAGCAGTTTTCCAGGACTGTTAAGGGGCATGCGACAGTATATGTAATTAATTCTGCAAGACCCCTACTTTGGCGCTCAAAGTTTTCCTCCGGCAGGAGGAGGCAGGGACGCTCCAGGCTAGAAGAGCCTTCTGGCCATCAGCCAACTTCCAATGCAAAGTGCAACTCCAGTCACGAAAAAGATGTGGCGAGTCTTGCCAAATACTGAAGACTCTGCCAGAAAAGAATGAAGGCCCTGCATAAGCCTGCCCCCATCACTCCGAGGAGGGAGACAGCTCATCTTGGTTACCTACAACCGTGGAGGATGAGTGGGTGGGGGCTGGAGGTGCCCAGGGGAGTCTAACCAAGGGGCTGCGAGAAGCCCAAAGAAGGTGTCTGCTCACGTGCGTGCTGCAGCACTCAAGGAAGAACAGCCGCTGGACAGCTGAGAATTCTGGAAAATGAGGTTTCCCAGGATTCTCTGCCTGGATGAATGTTGTAGGCAGGTAGACATATGTCTCAGTTTCTTTTTTTTTTTTTTTTTTTTTATTTGTTTCTGGCGTGATATTCTTTTTTTTTTTTTTAATGTTATTTATTTATTTTTTTTTTCCCCCAAAGCCCCAGTAGATAGTTGTATGTCATAGTTGCCCAGCCTTCTAGTTGCTGTATGTGGGACACAGCCTCAGCATGGCCGGAGAAGCGGTGCGTCGGTGTGCGCCCGGGATCCGAACCCGGGCCACCAGCAGCGGAGCGCGCGCACTTAACCACTAAGTCACGGGGCCGGCCCTATATGTCTCAGTTTCTAAAGAACGATCTGTTTTAAGCAAAGGAAGGAAGGGAGGGAGGAGAGAGAGAGGAGGAGAGGAAGGAATGGGAGAAGAAAAGAAAAGGAAACAGATACAAGTTCTAGGTGTGTGCTGTTTGATATGGTAGCTTCTGCTCACATGGGACTACTGAGTGCTTGAAATACAGCTGATCTGAATTGAGATCTGCTGCAAGTACAAAACATGCTGGATTTCTAAGATTCAGTATGAAAAAAAGAATGCAAACTAAATAACAATAATTTTTATCAGTTACATGTTGAAATGATAATATTTTGGAGATTTTGGATTAAACAAACTATATTAAAATTAATGTCACCTATTTTTTACTCTTTTTAATGTGGCTCCTAGGACATGTATGATTACATCTGTGGCCTGCACTCCATTTCTACGCAGCTCTGCTCACTGCTTTACGTAGTTGCCCCTGGGTGGCCAGTGCAGCCCCTGGTCCCAGCCTCGCTTCTAGGTCCCACCAAACCCTGGAGGTCTTTAGCTCCGCCCCTTTCCCTGGACTGTAGTAACCCAGGCAGGTATGGAGTGTCTTGATTCTTAGATTCTCAGATAAGATTGAAGCCTGGAAAGCCCTGTCGCATTTTAAGCAGCTCTTTTTTGAGTGCTGCTTGACCTTTTACAATCCTCTGCTTCCTATGAGGGCGAGCAGGGGCTTTCTTGCACTCGTTGGAGAGAGCCGGTAGGTGGCTGTGTGATAGTAACGGAAACTTTGAATAGGATGTGTGAGTCGTGGGAGGTTTTGGTTTAGCCTCAGTGGGACTAAGGCATTGGCAGACACTGTTCAAATGTGAATCCAGGTTCGTCAGTAAATATTTAGGAGGATTTTTAGAACATCACAGACCATCAGAACATCACTAACAAAACATTTCTTTCAAAAATATGCATTAAGCTCCCCAGGAGTACACCAGGTGATGAATTCAGCAGGCAGCTATGGACCCTGGAGGAGGGAGGAGAGGCTGGGCATCCGGGGCGGTGGGGAAGGGTCCAGGTGTCCACGGTCAAGTCCACGGTCAACCGGGGTCCGGGTGTCCACGGTCAAGTCCACGGTCAACCGCTCAGTTTCCCAGGCCTCCAGCCATGTATGCGTACTTTTTATAAAGTCATATTATAGTATAGTTACATGTTTTGCTTTATACTTCCTTCTCATAAATGCTCATAAGCATTTTCCATGTTCCTATATAGTCCTCATATCCTCCTTTTTAGTAATTAAGTAATATTACACCAAGGGACTGTGTCATTTTGTAACCTTCTGTGGAACATTTAGTTTCCAGTTTTGCTCATTTAAATAAGATAGCAGCAAAAATGCAATTTGCTTTTTTTGCTGTCTTTTCTTTTGGATTTATATTTCCTTATGATTAATTCTCAGAAAAGAAAGAAACTCCTGTGTTCAAGGGTATGAATGTTTTTCGTTTTTTTTTGTGTGTGTGTGTGTGAGGAAGATCAGCCCTGAGCTAATAGCCATGCTAATCCTCCTCTTTTTGCTGAGGAAGACCTGCTCTGAGCTAACATCTATTGCCAATCCTCCTCCTTGGCCCAAAGCCCCAGTAGATAGTTGTACGTCATAGTTGCACATCCTTCTAGTTGCTGTATGTGGGACGCAGCCTCAGCATGGCCGGAGAAGCGGTGCGTCGGTGCGCGCCCGGGAACCGAACCCGGGCGGCCAGTAGCGGAGCGCGCGCACTTAACCGCTAAGCCACGGGGCCCGCCCCTGAATGTTTTTCTAGTTCTTGATAGGTAGTAACAAGGTGCTGTCCAAAAGGCGTGTAGGAACTTACCTTGCTCACAGCAAGGGATGCACGTGCTAGGTTTCTTGCAACTTTGCCAGGATTGAGGTGTTACAGCATGTATATGTATATATAATATATATATTTTATAGCATTTAAATGTATATTTTACAGCATATATTGTATATATGTACCTACATATATATATTTGCATAATTAAATGCTCTAAAAAATGGCACCTCTCTGAGATTTTTGAAGCTTTTCCAAGCAAAATATTTATAGACAAGTAACACAAATATATATATCTTTTTCTGAAAATGCCAAGACATTATCTTGAGCATTTCTGGACTTTGCATGCATTTCTGTTTTTAAATTATTCTGCACCAATTGCTTCTCGGCCTTTTGGCTAAGATCAGGTGTAGTATCTGTTCTTATCAGTTTAAATTGTTCTGCACCAAAGATATGTCTCTTCCTCTCCATTTATTAATGTATTCAATCATTTATTTATATCAATATGGACTCATTTATACTCTGGGTTGTAATCCAGTTCTACGTTACTTTATTGCTCAAAATGTTCCAGCTCAGGCCATTGGGAGCTCTTTCAGTCGGCTCCTGTGCCCTTTGACATACTCCATCACTGTGTTTGTATTGTGAGCACTTCCTTACCTTCTGGCACTGCAAGATGCTCCAGGCTCATCTTGTATATTTCCGACTGCAGTCCTAGAATCAGTCTGTTCTACAAGGAGCCCTGGTTCCTATTATTGGAGAATGGTTCCAGAAACCAAGATCTGGGTGTCAACTAGGGTGTCGTGTCTCAGGCCCTCAGGTGACAGAGCAAAGATATATGTGTGTTTACTAGCCTGCATGTATATATCCACATCTACAGTGTAACTATTTCTAGATGTAACCATCTGTTTCTATACTAAGTGAAACATGCGTTCTTACTGATGCCTCCAGCGCTAATCCAGTACCACATGGATCATTCTAGCTTTGCTTATCTTCCTACTACAACTCGGCACGCGTTTTTAAGTTCTCATTCCAGGGAAGGCTGATCACCCCTGTTGAAGAATTTCCTTTTCAGAAGTATATTGTTTGTGAAGGGGAAAAAAAAGTTGTGCCTAATTTCTATCAACAGAGAGAGGAAAACGTCATCAATTTGCAAAAAATTTAAGATGTCCTTAAAGTTATCAGTGGAATTTGTTGCTGATGGAAACATAGCAATCTGCACGAGTCTCCAAAGTACAAGGGCTACATAAATGACTTTCCTGGTCCAAGGCCCGGGGTGACTTTGCTCCCAGCAGCTCCTAACCAGCACCCACAGGAGGATCCTGAACACCACTGTCCATCCTCCAAAGTCACATGTCCTCAGTGGTTCCCTAGAAGAGCTCATGTCTTGGACCAGATGGGCTGCCCCTGCTTTGGTCAATGACCCTGGTGACCTCAAACCAAATCAAGCCAGCGTGATGATGTCCCACAGGAAGAACTGTCCACACCAGCCCGCTGCTGCTCAGCACACGGGTCTTCTGTGTTCTTTTTTTTTAATTGAAGTATGGTTGACTCTTCTGTGTCTTCTTAATCTGGCTTCCCACCCTCCAGGAGACATGAGCCTCCTTTCAACACAAACATACACAGCAGGCATCTCCCTCCCTGTTCAAGCCCACACTCAGGTGAGTCGGCCTTGTTGGCGTGGGATTCTCTATCCATGCAGGCACAGCCTACTTGTGAAACCAAGTTCATGTTTAATTACACAAGTAATAATAATTGGAGCTCTTCCCATGGGTAGGGCTCTTTTCCAAGCATTTTGCTTTTATGAACTTATCTAATCCTTGCAACAAGCCTATTAGTACCCCTGTTTTTATAGAAAAAAAAAGTGAGGCTCATCGAGGTTTAGTTTTTTTGCCTCTTACACAGCTGGTAACTAACGAAGCCAGGGTCTACACAAAACGTGGCTGTGCATACAGCTGCTAAGTAATACATTAGTGCAGGGTCATTGTCTAAAAATAAAGAAATAAAAATCTAACAACACAGAAATGTATGTAGTAAAACTTACAGTCCCTCTTCGTCACTGCTCTACCAATTCCCCTTTCCTCCCTAGAAGTAACCACTCTGCATAGTGTGTGTACATCCTTCTAGACCTGCTTCTATGTATGAGATAGTCTTAGTGTTACCGAACCAAGTGGGCTTGCCTCCTGGTGAGTTAAATAAGACTCCACACCAGTGGAAGTTGTCTCACAAAGTAAAGTGTATTTGCAAAGCAAATAGGAGGCCATGGGGAATCATTTCCAAAGTCATGGTGTCCTGGAACACAGGAAAGCAGGAAATTTTATTTGGTTGAGGAATGAATATTCAAAAGGGAGAGTCGAGTATTTGCTTGCACAGGCTCAGTTGGAGAACATGCTTCTCCATATGAGAAGCAACATAATGAGGCCTAAGCTCCTCCTGGAGAGATCTTTGCATTAAAAATAAGGCAAAGGTCATGGGCATAGCTCTTGAGGTGAGGCTTGGTCAGTTTCAGGATGGCTGGTGGTTACACCGCCTTAACACACACAAGGAAAAGAAACAACCTGGAAAAACAGTTAATTGCTTCCAAATCCACCTTTGAGTTTCCTGAGGCACCTAGTCAGTGACATGAGGATTTGGAGGGACTTTAAATAAAAATATTATACTAAACGTGCCATACTTTTGACTTGCTAGTTTCACTTGTCAGTGTGCCTTAGAGATCATTCCATGTCAGCGTATGTAAATCTGCCTCAGTCTTTTAAGGATTCCATGGTATAGATGTACCGTAAGTTGTTTATTCAGTCTCTGACTGATGGCCATTTAGGTTGTTTCCAACATGTTGCTAGATAAACAATGCTGTGGTGAACATCCTTGTATATGCCTTGTGTGAGAATACCAGAGTGTGGATTCCCATCAGAGGAATTTCTGGATCAGAGTGAATCCACATTTAACATGTTGCTACTGCCTAATTGTTCTCCGAAAAGATTGGGATGATCTTCACTCTGTCCGGTTGAGGCCGCCTGTTTTCCCACACCCTCATCAACACTGAACGGCAGCAATCAACATTTTTACGAATCTGATGGATGAAAATGGGGTCTCCCTGTTTGAATTTGAATTGACTTTGTCTGAATTTATGTTTCTAGTTCCCTCATTGCTTATCTGTTATTATGCTTTGAATTTCTTCTTTTATCTTGTGCAAACATTTGCATCTTTCCTAATAATAATCTAAAATAATTCTTTCAAACTTTTTGTGGATCTCACCTTTGAGCCTAGGTAGATTTCACTGAGAAACAGGAGCTGTTTTGGCAGAGTGACCACAGCCCAGCAGGGACAAGAGGGCTAATTTTCCGTCTTTCCCTGCAGACCCCCCCTCAGTCCTTCCTAGCCCCACATGGAGCCCCTCCAGTGCTCCTTCCTCAAGGATAAACTGTTCTGGAACACATCAGCATGCTTGCCTTTGGAAATTTGTGGACTTTTGTCACAGCGTCCAGGATGGTTGTGACTCAGCCCCTGTCCCTGCATCTGAGGCTGTCCACGTGGAAACCACTAATTCCCTGTGCACAACCCCCCTTGGCCCTAGGCCAACAGAGGACTTTCTGCGTCTTCCTGCCACTGCTCCTTTGCTCCTGCTCTCCCCTTTGACTCATAATGCTCTTACAAAAAGAAAAAATCCACAGATGCTGAACCACTCAAACAGTACAAAATTATCCCGTGAGAATATGTGGACATTTGTTTAACCTCTGTGCCTCTTTTGAAATGTCCATGCATAAACATGCATATATTTGCATAGATTCTTTTTTAAAACTGCAAATGGCAGACAGCTATACGTTGTGTTCTGCAACTTGCTATGTTTTTTTTAAATTAACAATGTATCTCTGAGATCTTTCCATGTCAACATAGGCAGATCTATTTCATTTTGAATGGCCACATGGTACTCCGTTGACATGTCATTATTTATTTATTTATCCAGTTCCCTGTTAATAGACATTTAGGTTGTATCCATTTTTTTGCCACTACAAGCACTGCTACTGTGAACATCCTTGTGGACATGTAGGAATGTCCCTGCAGGGTAAATTCCTAGGACTGGAACTACAGGGTCAAAGGAAATATGTACTTTAATTTTGATAGACATTGCCAACGTGCTCTCCAAAGAAGCCTTGCCGGTTTACCTTCCCATCACCGGTCATGGGGAGAGGCTGTTTCCCTGTCCTTCCTCTCACTAGCATCAGGCTTTGTTAAACGTGCAAACCTTCTCCCATGTGATAGGGGAAAAATGGTATCTCATTGTAATCTTAATTTTCTCTAATTATGGCTGAGGAATATGTTTCAAATGGTAAGAAGTCATTTGTATTTCTTCTGTGAACTGCCTATTTATATCCTTTATGAACTGTCCTATTGCTTGTCAGTCTTTATCTTATTCATTTATAAGAGTTCTTCATATAAGAAGGGACTTAGTATTTTTGTTATGTAGGGTGTAATAATTTCCCCCAGTTTATTGTTTGTCTTTGTTTGTAGGCTTTTATCATATAGATGTTGCCCTTATAGATTCTGGTTTTCTATCTTACAACAGGTTAGAATTTCAACACACACGTTTGGGTGTGCAAGAATTGATGTTCGTACCTCATCCTCATTTCTGTATTTCAGTCCCTATTTCCCTGAGGTGGCAGATACTGCGTCTTGTCAATCCAGAGGCTAGCTGGTCCCCTTGTCCCCCCAAAGTTCCTGGGATGGTCCTGAGTCCAGGTGGGCTTACTCAGTACAGAGGAGGAGGCTGGAGCTCATTTGATCCGCCAGGCCAGCCGTCCATATGGCATCCCCTGGAATCCCCTATCTGGTCACTTCTGGGCTGTCACTTCTTGTCCACAAGGGCTCTCCTTGGCTGCTCTCTCCTCCAGGCCCCTGCATTACCGAGTACACAGGACTCTTTCTGTCGCCCGCAGTGATGCAGAAGCCCATCTGCCTGACACCACATGGCTGTTTCTAACCTGGACCTATGCCACCTCCTCTGGGCTCATCCCAGGAAACTTGGGCAGGGCCCCTTTCTCAGGGCCACCCACTTCTATGTACATCTCATGACACCCCCAACTCTGCCCTCTGCCCAATCCCAGGGACTCTGTCTAGTGGGAGAGGCTGGCAAGCTTCGCTGTTCCTCATGCAGCAGTTTCCAAATCTGTGCCTGTGTCTTACCTTCCTCTAAGGAGTTGGAATTCTCAGAGGTCAGGAAGACTTTCTTTTTATACTTTTTCTCCTCTTTCTGTTGTCACATCCCTTCCCTGAGGCAGTGCACACAGAACGGCCACAAATGTGTGTGTGTGTGTGTGTGTGTGTGTGTGTGTGCGCGTGCGCGCATGCACGCGTGTGCAGTTTCTGGGGCGAGGCAAGGCCAAAGCTCTTCAGGAGCCGCCAGGAGGAAAGCCGACAGGCGCGAGAGCCCGTGCGCTTCCGCGGCCTCTGCAACAGCTCTCAGCCGCGGCCCTCGCCGGCCCAGGCTGTGCTGCCTCAGGCCCCGGTCTGACACCATCTGCTGCGGTTTGCCTGCTTGCCGGTGCCCCCTTCCCTGGAAGCCTCCGTGGGCAGGGGCTGCTGTCCTCTGTGGCACCTAGCCCATGGGCCTGGCACATCTGGGCACTCAGTCGGGAGTGTGGCGTTGAAGCACCTGCTGGTTTTAACAAGCCAGACTGTCCGTGTCCTCGGCGCTCTCCAAGAAGGGTGGGGCATCGGGGGAGGGGGACTGTGGGTTTCTCCTGAAGGCTTTCCTCGGCTGACCTGCAAGGAACTGGGGAAAATGGCCTTCTCCAGAGAGCACTGACTGTGGGTGAGGCCTCCCCACCTGTTTGTCTCCCCCAGCCCCCAGCCCTGCTTTGCTGGTGTGTCTTCAGGCCAGGGGGCTGGACGGTACAAAACGACCTCAGGAAGGGGGGTGGGGGGGTGGGTTCCGTGTTTGAACACAACTGAGTTCGTTCCTCATGACGTTTTCACCCCGTCCCTACTGCACCTCTGGTCCCATCTTGACTTTGCCTCCAGCTGAATCAAAGCTCCACCTCTAAGTCTTTGGTCCTGAGGGACAAGGTCCTTTCTACGAGACCTCACATTTCCTGGGAGTGGAGATTGCAATATAATCCAGCCACCTGCACACTGAGAGGGTCCTCCCCACTCAGGACTCCCTCTGCCTGCCCCTCTTGCTCTTTCCTGGGCAGGGCCAGCTCTCAGGCCAGCGCAAACCTATCTTGAGCTGGTATCCAGCCCTCCAGCCATTTCTAGTCATCCCTGCCAGCATCCTCCATGAGCTCAGCCTGCAACCTGACCTCGTTTTGCTGGCCCCGTTACCCCACATCTGTGCTGGTTACCCCAGGGCCTTGCTGCCTTTAGGTCTTTTATGTTAATTAATCTCTTCTCAGTAGCATCTCTGAGCAACACCATCCACCAGCAGGCTTGTCTCAGGCTGCAGGCCAGACTCATCTGGGAAATAAATTTATGCATCCGTGGAGATTTGTAGTCAGGAGGAGGGTCCAGCCCCACCTCCGGCATTGACTGGCTGGTCCCTCGATTCCCTGAGCCTCTTTCTTTATCAGTAAAGTGGTGAAACAAGCAGTATGTACCTTGCAGGGTGGAGTGGGCTCCACAGGCGTCATGTGTGTATTTATAAAACACGTGCCATCTATTAGTAGTGTATAATGTGAAAAGCATCTTCCATTGCAATTGATCCTGCCCCATCTAGCATAAATCTTGAGACTTAGATTTTTTTGGAGGGGAAGGGGGCTTTTCTCTCCCATTTTCTTTCTCTTTTTTCTACATTTCTTTTTTTAATTAGAAGGTGGAGATGGTGATGGCAGTGTTAGGGAGGAAAACAGTATAGGGTGTGGATGGAAACATAAACAGGCTATTGGCTGCCCTATGTCCCAGAGCAGGTGCCAGCAAATTCAGCTGGGACTGAATAAAATTTGGAAGCCGAGCTCCTCACGCCCCAGCAGGTGCGTGTGGGCACTCCCCAAGAGCTTGTGTTAGAAGGCAACCCCACCCATGGACGCCATGGGGCTATCGATGCCCTCTTCAATTGCTTTATGTCACTGTGGTTTCTCACATCTGAAACACAGACCACTAGGGAGGGTACTGGGCCCAGGAGTCAGGGCCCCAAGGAGACATGGGCTAGGGTCACTGCTGAGCCAGGGGTGAAGGGGCAGGTAGTCTCCTGAGAGGGGACAGCAAGTCGGGAACCCAGAGGACCAGAAGGCCCTGAAGTCACAGTGATGGTTGGTCTCCCTCATAGGGAGGCGGCTTGGGAGATGCAGGGTCATGAGCCAGGAGAGGAAACAGGAGGTTAGAAGCAAACCATAGCGATCTGTACAGCAAAAGATTGAAAACACCTTCAGTTTCCACCCATGTGGGGAGGCCTAAATATTTAGGGCGTATCCATACAAGAGAAGGCTGAGCAGAAGGATGAGAAATTGTAATATGTATCGATGTGAAATATCCAAGATGTATTAAATGAAAAAAGCAAGATGCAGACAGTATATAAAATAGGCTATCATTTGTGTTTTTATTTATATATATTTGGTTGAATATGCATAAAATATATCTGGAAGGATTCACAGAAAACCATTTCAGGGAGTTTGTGTTTAATGGGGACAGAGTTTCAGTTCGGGAAGATGAAAAAGTTCTGGAGATGGATGGTGGTAATGGTTGCATAACAGTGTAAATATACTTACTGCCACAGAACTGTACCGTTAAAAATGATTAAAATGGTAAATTTTATATTATATATATTTAACCACAATAAAAAACCCCAAAACATTTCATTGGCTGACTGGGTGTTCGAGAAAGAGAGGAAGGGAGACTTTTTACTGCACATGCTTTTGTACTCATTGAAATCTTTTCAAAAAATAAGTATGGAAAATGAAAAATAAAAAAAACAGCAAACTGATAAGGCCCGAGGACTAGCTAAGCCTTGCGGGTGGACGGCTGGCAGGCAGCACACAGTGGCGCTGGTTCATTTACAAAGATGTAAAGCAGGAGGGAGGGCACCGCGGGGGCGCAGCGCCCTGGGGTCAGTGGCCGCAGCCTCATACTACTTACTGGAATCCAGAGGAGAGAATCTGTGGAAGAGGCTGCCTGACAGAGGCTGTGACTTTCCTTCCAGGGTCGCAGCCAGCCTGGGTGACCTTTCAGGGAGGGCGTCAGAGGAATTAATACAGACTTCCACCTCTTCCCTCCCTTTGATTTCTCCTGGGCTCCCCATTGGCCAATGCCAAAAGGCAGCCAGAGGACAAGGGCGCTGGTCTGTGCAGGATCAGTTACAGGGGTGGGCCTCCTCCAGACACTGCGCAGGGTGGAAAAGGGTGGAGAGAGGAACTGAAGAGACCAAGGGACAATCTCTGAGACAGTTTGCAAGGCAACGAGCCAGCATGCCTGGGCAGGTAGCCAGGTCCACCACTTGCTACCTGGGCACCTTGGGCACCATGATCTCTAACACAGGGTGCCTATCCTAGAGGCTGCTATGAGAATTAAATTTGTTAACATCCACGTACAGTGCTTAGAACAGTGCTGGGCACATGGTAAACACTAGACACGAGAGCGATGACTGTTATCGATTGTAGCCTGCTGTGTGAGATCTGAAGCTTTCCACGGCTTCTCCGGGGCAGGATGCAAAGGAGCAGGCCCAGGCTGAGAGGGAGGAGGGGGAACCAGCAGTGAGTGTCCAGGTGAGGCTGGCACCTAGGAACAACAATAATACCTGTTAAGGGAGCACCTCGAAGTGTCAGCGCTGTGCTGGACCTGTTGTGTCCATTGTCATGTAACCCTCACCACAGATGCCAGCTGGGTGGGATCCTTGCACCTTACAGAGGAGGGAAGACTAAAGCTCAGAGGGGGAGGCCTCTGCCCAAGGCCACACGGCTGCAAAAGGCTTATCCTAACTGGAGCTCTCACTGCTACACCCCTCCCAGCTGCTGAGGGTTCCTTTAGAAACTCAGAGCCTGTGAAGGATTTACAAATTGCAATATAAGATATCAGAATTGAGAATAGCCTTTATTTACAGACTTTCTCTGAGCTTACCAAGTACTTCAGCACTTATGCAGAGGGTAAATTCCCGTTTAAAAATACTACAGTAGGGTGCTGGCCCGGTGGAGCAACCAGTTAAGCGCGCGCGCTCTGCTGCGGCGGCCCGGGGTTCTCCAGTTCAGATCCCAGGCGCGCACCGAAGCACCGCTTGTCAGGCCATGCTGTGGGGCATCACATATAAAGTGCAGGAAGATGAGGCACGGATGTTAGCCCAGGGCCAGTCTTCCTCAGCAAAAAAAGAGGAGGATTGGCAGATGTTAGCACAGGGCTGATCCTCCTCACACACACACAAAAAAAAATACTACAGTAAACGGAGAAGAGTCAATTAAAAGTGTCAAAAATGTCAAATTTATGAACTTTAAAATACAACTTTAAAGGGGATTGCAGGCAATTTTATGAAAAATTAAATATGCTAAGCCTATGTTGGAAGTAATGTATTTTTCAGAAAAATACCAGTGGCATGGTATTTAGACACAGATATGGTTAAGAAAGTGATATAAGTACAGAATAATATTAAAGTGATTAAAGTACCAAGAATAATAATTTTCTTTTGTTATTTTTAAATATTGGGATAATCAATATAAATAAGCTTTTATTTGATCTAACGTACATGTTATCTTTTAAAATGGTTTTATTTTTGAAAATAGTTTTTAAACACATTATTTTATAAGCCCACTAATATAATAAAATCAATTTCTTAGTTAATAAGTACTTAAAGTTTTTTAAAAGTCCAAGGCCACCGCACATGTCAGCCCCTGTCAACGGGTATATGGGTCACCTCCTCGCTTCCTGTCCCTGCCTCTTCACGGAAGGAAAGATGATTTTCACCCCTATCAGTCTCTGTTCAGGGTAAAGATGAGTGAATGAATGCGTGGATGGACAAATGGTGTATCTGAAGGACAAACAGGCCAATGTAGAGAGGCGCAGGTAACGAGGATGGGCAGACAGTTTAGGTGACATGGGAAAGGCTCTGACACAAGACTGAAGAGAGGATTTTGCCCAAGAGGTGGTACAGTGCCCACTGGGGTTTTGGACAGGAAAGTGATGTGAGGAAACCCCGGCTTTAAGGAAGATTTACCTCACCAAGGGGTGAGGAGAGGTTAGAGAAAGGACTGGCGTCAGGGTCACCATTTGGGGGCTCGAGGTGACAGTATCTTTAGGAGGGCCTGGAAGGAAGGCAAGGAAGCCTGAGAGGTGGTAAAGGGAGCTGGCAGGTGCCCGAGTTGGGGGCCCAGGAGAGGGAGGGGCTGGGGATAAGCCCTTTTGCAGTTGGCTGTGGGGAGGAAGCCTTTTTTCTCTGCGTTGTGGATATGCCACCTGCCTCCCACTGGCAGGGGAGGTGTTGAGATTCATTCTCAGGTCAGGACCTGTGTCTGAGTCTGGACATCTCCCCGGTTCCCCAGAGTGGAGGACACCAAGGCCACAGCACCACCGCTGCCTCTGATTCTGGCCCTGTTTCCAGGGCGAGGTTCTGTCCCCTCTCGAGTGGCTGATGGGAGATATCAGGTCCTTCCTTACAGTCCCCAAGACTTCTCCCAAGCAGAGAGACCCTGGCCAGAACATTCATCCAGACATGTTTTTGTATCCCTTAGTGTATTTCCAGGATACCCAGTGGATAACCTCACCTGGGACCATCCTGTTGTGCTGAATCCTGAGGGGCTGAAATAGCACAAGGAACAGAAGATTCCAGATCATCTCTCCCTTGCTCTCTCCAGTCCTGCCTTGAATGTCAAAGTTCAAAATGAACTGGACTTAAGGAAGAAGTAACCCAAACCATAAAGGAAGTGGCTGCCCCTCCCATTTACGCACACAGAAAGGCATACTGGGAAAGAGGCCAAGGGGCCACAGACCGGAAGCTTCTGATTCTTGTCTGCCAGGTCAGTGCTGGGCAGGTGGGATCTTTATTAGCAAGAACATAAATCAAGGGATCAGCAGCCCCTTCCAGCGTCACATGGATGATTTATGATGTCTGTGAGCCCCAGGCTGCTCCTCACACCTCGGTGAAAGGAGGGAGCAGAGGTTAAGTCCCTCGCCTCAAGCAGCCTCCATGGTCAGAAGACCCTCGCTGGAATCAAATGGCTATTTGCAAATTTTGAAATGAACCTCCTGGAGTGATCAAGTGATCCATGCCTGTTCCTGGTGAGAAGACAGGGCTAGCCATGGGCTTGAAGACACGTTGGCATTTCATTCATTCAACACATATTTATGGAGCTCCTGTTATGCGCCATGCATTGTGCTGGGTGGGGGAATAACAGTGAGCAGAACAGAAAAGGTCTCCACCCTTATGGGACTTACATTCTAGTGGTAGAAGAGACCTGCTAAGCAAACATCTACGGTAATTTGAAATGGCGGTGTGTGCAATGAGAGAAATGAAGAGGGTGTCATGATAGAGTGCAGAGAGTCCTCTAGAAATGATGGGCAAGGACTCAGCATTTTACCTGAAGGAGACGAAGGCACCAGCCAGGTAATGACCCAGGAAGGTAGGGGAACAGAGAGTACAAAGGCCCTGAGGTGGGACGTAGCTGGGCTTGTTCAGGGAATATAAAAGAGACATTCGTGAGCTGTGAGAACTGTCTAGACCTCTAGCACTAAAGTTTCTAAATGAAACCCTGCAGGAAACAACACAATGTTGAGGGTTTACAGTGCTCCCAGGTCAAGAGTGGCCAAGCCCAGCCCTCCAACGGGCCTTCACTTTCAGGCTGGATGGTGGGGAAGGGGCGGCTTGTGAGCCCCCAGAGGAGAAAGAGGATGGTGGTGACTCCTCCTACCTCTAGGGGTTTGACAATTCTTCCTGGGTGGGTTGCTCTGGCTATGTGAGGAGAGAACCCGGCTGGAAGCAAGACGGACCCCGTGCCCGTCCCCAGCTGCCCCAACAGTGAGAGGGGTTTGCTCCTGTTCCCTTCTGCTTAGGCCCCGAAGTCACAAGCTAGTCAAGATCCTAGTTGGAGCCAGGAAGTGTTGGGCCAGCGTTTCTCTAAGCAGGGCAGGGTCCTTGGGGGGACACGTGGGGAGGTGTGCACTGGGGGCCTCTGGAGGTTGTGGGTCACTGCTGGGGAGACAGGCTGTTGCCGGAGGCTAGGGCCTCGGAGTGACCCTTGGCTCCATCTGCCTTCAGAGTTTCAGCAGAGCCTGGAATCACTTCAGGGGCAAGGGCGGTGCATCTGCCAATGTCCGCCCAGCTCTCCTCAGCCATGGGAGCCCTGGACCAGCAGCAAGTGGGTGGGAGCCAGGGCGGTGTGGGGAACGGGGCTGTGGCCAGTGGAGGCCTTGGGACATGCATGGGGCGGGGAGGTCCTTGAAGTCTTGGGCAGCAGGTTCCTCAAAAGCAAAACCACTTGAACCATATGATGTGGGACAGCTGGGCCCCTGTGGCCAGCCCCCCACAGCCCAGGAGGTTCTGTGGTAGAAACCCCCGGCCAGAAAGGACAGCTAGGGGCCCGAGATGCCCAGGGATGCATCTCCCCACCCCCACTCCTGCACAGGGCCCGGGCCGGCTGAGGACAAGGGGCTTGGGGGCTGAGGGACCAGGAGGCGACTCTGGGGAGACGGCCATGCCAAGGCCTCTGCTGGGCTCCGGCCCGCACCGCGCTCAGGCTTCCCCGTCTTGGCTCTGTTCCCCTCTTCTCCTTCTGTTCTCTGCTCTCACTTTTCCCCCAGTGAAGGCAGCCTGGGAGCTGCCAACAAGCACTAGAGGGCAGGGGCTTGGCAGGCACACAGAGTCGCCTCTGTGGGAGCGGGGGCTAATTATCCTCCGCTGGCAGCAGTGCGGCAGGGAGTTTCCCAGCCCGCTCGCCCGGCCTCCTTCTGTGTGGTCAACACTGTGGGGAGGTGTGGGGACAGAGGGCAGGGGCCTTGAACAGGAGCCAGGTAGGGCAGCCCGGCCAATCCCTGGCTCCAACTAGGAACTTGACTTTGAATCCCTGGATGTGAGGCAAGGTCCAGCCCCCTCCAGGGTCCGGGGTCCAGAGTCCAGGGTCTAGCGTCCTACTGAGGGGGGTGAGTGGCCCAAGATTCGTCCAGCTGGGATATGGTGGAGCCAGAATGGAACGGAATGCTTGGGGAAGGCCCAGAGAAGGGGCCTGGTGGAGAACGTATTATGTCCGCCTTTCCTTTTCCTACAAATCTTGGGGACTTTCCTGGGGTCAGGGCTGCTGCGGACAGCCAAGCAGGTGTGGGCTGAGGCGTGAGTGGGGACTAACCCAGCTGTGTTGGGCTACGTCTGTCTGGACGATGGGTCACTTTTTCCAAATCACAGAAAGGCCCTGTGCAAGTCGGGACCTAGTGCCCACCAGGCTGGGCTCGGGGGGGTTGCTCATCAGAGATGAGCCCTGTGCAGTGGAGAAGCTTTTGGCCTGGGGACTCCTTCTCCAGAGAAAGGGGTGACACTTTCAGGACAGCACATGTGACGTGGTGCATCAGTGCCTCAGGCTCCTGGGCTGAGTTCTCAGCCTGCGAGGTGACCAGCAGGTTTGCAGAGTAGCCTGGGGCTCCTGGCTGAGAAAGCCCAGACAGCTTTCCTCTCCCTAGGCTATTTGCTTCCACATCCTTCTCTGCCTGTGTACTAACCTCTGCCACTGTAGCAGGGTCACCTCTAGATCAATCAAATTTCATCCCATGTGGCTTGAGTGGCAGAATCAGAATGAGGCCTGAGCCTGAGGAAGTCAAGTCCAGGAGTCAGCGCGGTACCTGCATTTGATCTGAAAAATATAGACCAGGAGGCTAAATTACATGTCAAATGAGTATATTGGTGCAGGATCAATGATCTAATTTCAGCCCTATCCTTACATAATTCACAAGAATGTTTAGATTTACAAAAGCTAATCTTGAAGCCCTATTCACTCAGCCTGCAAACTTGCATTGACCACCGGGGTCTCACTCAGCATCGTCTCTGAAGACCCAGCAGGGAAGCAAGTGCACCATGTCCTCGCTCACATTCTAGGGGGCAAAACAGACCAAAAAGCCAAGAAAGCAAACAAAAAAATTGCAAATTGCAGTAAGCTTGAGAGAGGAAATAGCATGCCAAAATAGAGAGAGATGGGCCTGCTTGAAGCGTTGAAGGTGTGGCTGAGCTGGTCTTGCTTCACTTCTGAAATAAGATAATGGAAAACCCACCCAAGTCATTACCAGAGGAAAAATGTGCCTTGACTCCCTCCAGACCACAGAGCCAAATGAAGAAACAACTTCCCCGCACACCTACTCTGAGCGGCCGCTGCTCCCAGAGGAGAGGCCTGCGGGAGACTTTGCCTGCTGATGGGAGGGCCCATGGAGGTGAGGGACGTGCGGGACGTGCCACCTCTCAGGCGCTGCAGGAGGGAGAGATGGGTTCTCTGTCATGGTAGCAGGAAGGATTCATAGAAAAAGTGAGAGAGCTGAGGTTGGTATTGAAGTGTGAATCCAAATTTGCAGGCTGGCGAGGGGGAGGCCTACCTGGCACAGGAGTGCAGGGGAGGGAACAGGCGGAGGTGGGTGCGCTGGAATGGGGTGCCTGAGGACTCTGCCCGGGGTTCAGACAGCACCCCAGGGGCGGCCGGTTCCCAGCCCTCTGTGGCACCTCCCCCACCCGCCTCTGCAGCTCCCAGGGGGTTTTCCCATGCTGTCAGCCTGGCCAGAGTCCCCCAGGGCAAGGGCCTGTTGGTGTGATGGGGGAGGAGGGCTCTGGAGAGGGGGCCCTGGGAAGACAAGCTGCTTCTCCTCAGCCTGGCCTCTCGTTCCTCTGCAGAGAGCACCAGGATCCTGAGAAACGCTGCTCTTGCTGAATGTCTGGCCATTAACACAGAATTTCGGGGGTGGGGGAGCTGGCTGGGAAGAGGAAGCAGGCTCTTTGCATAGAGCTGCCCCTGGTCTAGGTCTGGCTGAGTGGGCAGGACAGTGGTTCTCAAACCTGAGGGGACAAGAGTCACCTGGGGGCAGAGGGGCCTGTTAGCGTGAAGACTCCCTGTCCTTCTTCCTCTCCTCTGAGATCAGGATGTCTAGGATGGGACCCAGGAACATGCAATTTTAACAAGCACCCAGGTGATTCTGATGCAGGTGGCCGGTGGGTCCAGAGCCCTGGAAATCGGGGCTGTGTGGCACAGAAGCCTCCAGGGAGGCTAGGAACTGGTGGCTCACTGTGGGGCATGGCAGCACCAGAGACCCCAGGACTTTTCCTTTGGTCCCCCCACCCTGCTGCTCTGCCACAAGGTCTCAGAGGGGGTCTTCTTCTCACCGGCATCCCCACCTGTTCCGTCTGTGCTCCAACAGACAAACAAAGGCTACACTAGAGTCTTGAGAGCCTCCTCCCCCATACTTTGAATCACGTTTTTTCCACCAGAAACACAGCCCGAACAAAGCAGATGTGAAGATTTGTGGGGGCCTGGGGTCTGGGGATCCAAGGCTGAAATGTGTTTCTCCTACATGTCAGTCCTCGGTCCCTCAACACACACAGCTGACGGTGATGTTGTCAGTGGACAAAGATGAATATTCCAGAAGAAAGTCTTGAAACCACCAGGCAACAGAGGGAGCTCACAGCTGCCAGGAACCTGGAGGCATCAAGGCATAACTTCTTTGCCCACCCCCACAGCTGTTAGGCTACACACGTGGCAGGCTGGGGTAAACATCCTGCTTGGTGATGAAGGTCAGAAGGGGATGGAGGGGACAGCCCGGTGGCTTAGGGGTTAAGTGCGCACACTCCGCTACTGGTGGCCCGGGTTCGGATCCCAGGCGCGCACCGACGCACCACTTCTCCGCCCATGCTGAGGCCGCGTCCCACATCCAGCAACTAGAAGGACGTGCAGCTATGACATCCAACTATCTACTGGGGCTTTGGGGAAGGAAAAAAAAGGAGGAGGATTGGCAATAGACGTTAGCTCAGAGCCGGTCTTCCTCAGCAAAAAGAGGAGGATTAGCACGGATATTAGCTCAGGGCTGACCTCCCTCACAAAAAAAAAAAAAAAAAAAAAAGAAGGGGATGGAGAGGCCCAAGGGGGACCTCAGGCAGGTCAGGGATGTGGCCCTCAGCCTGCTATCTCTTTCCAGGGTCAAGGCTGGCTGAGCAGAGGCGCACAGTACTTGTCTAGGGTTAGATGGGCCTCATTGCACAAGCTTTCAGTCCTCGATTAAGATTCGTTCTCACCTCTAGCCTGCTGTCTCCTAGGTCCTGAACTGCAGCCCAGGGGTGGGATGGGGTTGCCCCATCTGTGGGGCTGCCCCAAGGCTCTCGCTGAGGGGCTGGGCAGAAGGAGGCCTGTGTTAGGACCTGCCAAACTGCACCAGTATTTCAACACCCTTTGTGGGAGGCGGAGATTCTGCTCTGATAATTCTCTCCCCTTTCCAGACCCATTCGTAGCTCTGGTCTGTGGCCTTTCATCTCACAGGAGCTGCCTTGGGGGTTTAGGAGGGGCTGCCCTGCCTCAGTGCGAGACAGGCCCACAGGCTTGACCCCAGAGCCCTCAACCCTCCCTGGCTTCTGGCTGGTGAGAGCCACAGAGCCGGCCGAATGAATAGACTTAGTTGGATAACACCACCCAACATGAAGCAAATTCTGTTTTGAAGTCATAAGGCAAAGTTACTTTGGCTTGCTTCTTATTAGGCGTTATACCTCATTTGGTCGACATCCTAATTTGGAGGGCTCAGTGTGAAACAGGAAAGCTTCGCCTGCTCTTTCTCGTCTGTCAGTGTCGGTTCCCAGGCCAATCCAGAAAGCTGAGCTGGATTTAGAGGGTTTTCTAGGGGCCTCCAGGGAGTCTCTGGGCTCCCTTTTGTAGGTCAAAGATGCTGTGAGACTTGAGTTGAGTGAGACTGGGGATGAACTGTGCTGGATTGCACAAAGTGAGGGCTGCATGTTCTGGTCGACAGCAGCCCTGTAACCGGGAAAGACTCCATGGCCACTGAACTCCAAACAGACTTGACTTTGAATCACCACCCACCATCTGTGTGATCTTGGACAAATCACTAATCTCTCTGAGCCTCAGAATCCCATCTGTCAAATAGGCATGAAAATATCTGCCTCACAGGATAGCTATTGAGAGAGTCAACAGAGGTAGTGTTTATTTTAAGCACTGATCCCAGGTACAAAGTAGACGGTCGGTGCGTGCTCCTGCCACCTCTGCTTAATCAGGAGCAAGAGCCCCTGGGATTCCATTCCTCTCCTGAGCAATCATGGCCCCATCATTGAGGCAGCAGCGGCAGCAAGAGAGGAGGAGAGCTGGGGAGCCAGTGACATTCTCATCAGACCCTCAGCCCAGGGACCACGCGTGGTGCTGACGAGACGGGTTGGAGGAGCTGTAGGGATCAGATGGCCGAGGGGTTTGGGGCATCAATCCGTTCTGCCTGGGTCGGTCACTGTTTACACTGTCCCCTGACCCCATTCTCCTCTGGATATGGCAGTCCTCCGGCCCACCTTCGGGGATCTCACCCTTACCCCTACCTCCTGCCCTGGGCCGCTGAGGCACAGCAGGGTGCAGCCAGCTGGGCGCTGCATTTGATCTTTCTCTGGTCACAAGCTCCTTGTTCCAGGGTCTCAGGCCGCTATGACCGAGGGCCATAGGCCAGGGCCCGGCCCCCACACGGCCAGGATTTACTGCCCTCCTTCGTGTCCCTGCATTCGTCACTACCCTGGACTGTGGGGCTGGAGGGGTTTGTCCAGGTGACAACTTTCTGCACCAGACAGGGCCAGGAGTTTAAATTAGATAAACAGAGATAAATGCTAAACATGAACAGAAACTTTATGCAAGCTGTATTTGTATATTAAACAGACGAAAAGGACCTCGGAGCATCTGAGGGTTTTGTGTGGCCTTTCTCTGGGTTGAACGGGGTTCCCTCAGACACAATGTGCTGAGGCTTTGTCTGGTCCTCTCGGCCTGCTGTGGATGTGGCTTGTTCTTGCCCCGTCGCAGGGGCTGCAGAGGGGGCACTCAGGGACGCAAGCCTGCCTCACCCTTCCTTTCTGGGTCTCCCAGAGACAGAGACTGCTCGCTGCCTGGGCAGTCCCAGGAGCACATTTACATTATTTTGAGGCAATAAGCAAATTTCCTGGAGGGGGGTTTTGGAAGAGCTGGGAGCCACTCAGAAGGAAAGCTGGAGGAAACAGGTCTGGGCAGAGGCCAGCGGGAGGAAAGGCGGCCTTGGCCTGAGGCTCTGGGCTGAGGGATATCTGGAGCCTGCACCCCTCCTCCGCCCTTCCGAGCTGCACGGGGGAAGCCAAGTCCCCAGCAGGCCCAGGCGCTGCCCTCGCCTGCACCGACCTGCAGGAAAGCTTGCCCAGCCCAGGCCTGTGTCAGCAGCACGATGATGATCTAAGGAGGCCGACCAGGCTGCAGAGCAAGATGGAAAATTCCACGTTGCTCCTGCACCTGAGGCTGCACCTGGGGTGGGGACACGGGCACGTGCTCCACTCAGGCCCTGACTGCGGGGTCGGGGTGGGGGGGGCCACCTCAGGGGGTGGCGGGGCGACACTGGAGGCAACAGAAGCTGAACAACTTCAAGGGGAGGGGAATGGAGACCTGGCCTTTGACCTTTCTCTCTGTACTTGTCTTGGGAACTGGCCTGACTATGGGCTTAGTGGGTGTGTGTGTTGGGCGGGGATGGGGAGGCCATTAGGAAATGAGAGAAGAGAGACCTGCTTTCTGCGTATAAAGAAGGTCCAACAACCCTCCAAAATAGGCTGAGATCTGAAAAAAATGGGCCGTGTTGGTTTATACAAATCAAGCGGCATTCCACAAGTGTATCAAGATTTTAAATTTACATCACTATTAAAGCTCTTAAACGTGCAGACATTCTAAGGTTCAACCAATATTGATGAATATACCATTGTCCCTCAGTGTCTGCGGGGGATTGGTTCCAGGACTCCTCCCCACCAAAATCCGGGCTGTTTAAGTCCCTTAGTCAGCCCTCCGTAAACTTAGTACACGATTCTCGGTTGGTTGAATCCACCGATGTGGAACCCCAGCACGAGGAGGGCCCACTGCAGTACTTTGCTGGGCCTGGGGCCTTGAGGAAGAACGTCCAGGGGGCACCTGCTGTGTGCTGGCAGGTTCACACAGACCCTCTCGTTCAACCCTGGGTTGGTAAGAGCTCCTTTGTATGTATTGCGGTGCATACAAAGCAAGACAGAAATGCTCCTGACCAGTGTTCTTCCTCAGTTTCTCCCAGGAAGCCAGGCTAGAGCAGGCTGTTTCCAGGCCCTGGAAATGCAGGTGTTTTCCATTTAGTCGGTCTACAGAGCAGGAGCCTCACGTTCCCTGTGCCCCAGGAAGACGAGAAGGATCCAGGTATCAGGAGGAGTGTCCTCTGGACACTTGGCTGGGAGCCCAGCCGCCTGGCGGCCGAGCCCAGGAAGTCCTCCCCCGCCCTGTGGGGCCCAGTCAGAGGGAGGAAGGAAGGAAGCCATGCAAGATAGGGTTTCCCCATCCTAAGGCCTGCAGTCTTCCTGGCTCCAATCACCTGATAAGCAGGCTGGTTTGTTAGCTGACCTGTAGTTTTCCACAGGTGACAAAAGCCACTATGAGGTTGCAAAATTCCTGCTGCACAAGTAGCTCCAGGAGGCCACACTCTTTTGACAAGGAGAGGAAGAAAAGGTAGAAGAGTCCTGGATGTTCCAGAGAGGCTGACTCACTTCAGGGCCCCCTGGCTTGGCCCAGAGCTACAGAGAGGAGCTTATAGCACAGATGAAGTTTCCCATCTCCCCTCCCCTTTCTTGTGCCTCCTAGGGCCCCTCCACTTCTGCCCCTCCCTCCCAGCTGACCTTGACTCACACACTCCTTAGGTGAGGCCCCTGCCCTCTGGCTCCCTCCATCTGCTCTGCCCCATCCCCAGGACACCCAGGGGGAGGAGCCCCTGGGAAGGCAGGCTCGGGGTGCAGGCCAGGGCCTCACAGCTCTGTGCTGGCGTCCAGCTGAACCAGGGCTCTTGCGGACTCTGTAGGCCCTGGGCGGAGAGGGGCAGGGGGACGTGGGACCTGAGCCCTGAGCCCACGTTCCCCTCAGAGCTCCAGGAGACTGTTTCAGTTCATGGGAGGATAGGAAGCAGCTTGCTTCCTGAGGCCATCTTGTGTGCTCATCCAGGAAGAAAAGGCTCTAGCCAGGGCAGGATTTGCCCGAAAGGCCAGGGACCCCAATGGGGAGAAGCTGCAGCCTGTGGGTGTCATAAGCAAGCAAGTGATGGAGGGCGCAGGAAGGAACCTCTTCACCAGGAAAGAAGCGGGAAGTTGGCTCCCAGGCTGAACCGCAAGCCTTGTGCGGGTTACACAGGGCCACCCCTGCTGGACCCTGGCTGGGGAGGAAGGCTTTTTAACTGCAGGCTGGCTTCTGCCTTGCTGACTCCACTGCTTGAGTGAAAGTCTTCGCAGGAAATCATATTTTGGAAGATCAGGACGCTTTAGAAACTTGAAAGCATGTAAGAGCCGTCTGGAAGAGCTACACCATGCCCTGTTGATAGACAGTATATACTCTTCTTTTCAGCACTTTAAATGCACTATGTTGTTTAATTCTCATAGCATCCCTTTGAGATGGATCCTATGATTACGTCATTTTACAGAAGAGAAAACTGAGGCTATGAAGTACTCAGCTGTGGATTGAGAGTTCAGAGGCCCTCTGTCGGAGGATTGAAGTCCCTAGCTCTGAGTCCAGGAGATGACAGCCTGGAGGTGCAAGTGCCCCTGTCCTCACCTCCCCACTCAGCCCCTCTGTCGCCTGGGTCTCCTTGAGGGCCAGTGTGAAATGGAGCAAATGCAGGGCTGGGACGTGGGTGCTGGGTGTGCAGCCACCAGGAGATGTTGGCCATGACCTTCTCAGCAGAGTTCACCCCAAGCCCTGTTTTGCTGTGTTGTCTGGTGTCCCAGTGCCTGGACAGGGGTTCACGTGACCATTTACGCCCCTCCATGGAAAGCCCCTCCCTCCAAGGCCATCAGCTCCCCCTCATTTTGTGAGGGAAGGGACGTCTGGGACTGGGGTTTTTCAGAAACGTGAAATCAGCTGTGAGCACCTGCAGCCCTTCCTGCTTCAAAAGAAACTGCACAATACCCTGTTTTACAATGACGGTTTGTTTTTTAAGAACACAGAGAGAAAAAAAAGAAAAGAACCCCACCCCTTCAGCAGGGATCTCCACATAGTTTGTGGCAGGAAAGGCACGTACTACGAGTATTAATTTGCAGAGTTGTCAGACGCCTCTTCTCAATGATCACGGCCAGGTCGCTGCCGGGCCTTGGGGGTGCCCCTCACACAGCCCGTCTGGAAGGAGGCCTGAAGGCTGGTTTTGCACAAGATGCCTTCATGCCCAGTCTGCTTCTGCCAAGGGGCAAACCCCCACCCTGCCGCTGCAGAGAGGATGTGAAGTTGCCACAAATATCCCTGTGACAGCTCACTTGGGGGAGATAACTCTGCAAGAGACGCAAGTGCCGAAATTCTCAGGCCCCAGAGAGAGTTAGCCCAGGCTGCTTGTGCGTCACTGGGTCCCCAGGCCCGCAAGCCGGGTCTGACTTGTAGGAGAGGCTCAAAAGTATTTGCTGACAATAAGAACTAAGAGAACTTTTCCTACGCTGACAGGAGATCGTGCAATAACACAGCCCCTGCACAACAGCTCTCCTCCCTGCATCTCTCTTGAAGCACATTTTCTCAGGTGGCTGCCGGACACAGGCACAGAGAGGGGGGTGGCCCACTCCAGGTCACCCTGTGACGGTCTCCACAGCCATTCTATTAGGATCAGTGAGCTACTCTTTTGGAGGGTATGATTTTGTCCCATGTTGTGTTCATCCAAAACTTAGAGCTTGACCACTACCACTTAAGAAATGTCAGCATGGGGGCCCACCCGGTGGCGCAAGTGGTTAAGTGCGCACCCTCCACTGCGGCGGCCTGGGGTTCGCCAGTTCGGATCCTGGGCGCGCACCGACGCATCACTTGTCAGGCCATGCCGTGGCAGGCGTCCCATATGAAGTGGAGGAAGAGTTAGCCCAGGGCCAGTCTTCTTCAGCAAAAAAAGAGGAGGATTGGCAGATGTTAGCTCAGGACCAAACTCACAAAAAAAGAAATGTCAGCGTGGCCATCTTCACGGAAGCTTCTTTTGCCTTCCCTCTTGGTGAGAACTTATATAAGCTCCCGAAACATTTGCCTGCCAGGCCCCTGGAGTGGCGCCAGTTACCCCGACCCAGGCCAGCATGGCTCTGATGGTGGTTATCAACTAGACAGCTAGATCCAGTTGATAACTGAGGTGCTGCCCTCGGCCTCCATCCCTGGAAAACCCCCACTAGGCCAGGCACTCTGCAGCTGCTCGCTGGGGCTCCCCCCAGTTCATCCCTGCTCTGCCCAGGGAAACCAGGCCTTTCCTGTTCTCCTTCTGCTTCTCCTTTCCATCCTCATTCCAGTCACCAGTGGAGGCGTAGTCACCACAGCTCGGTGAAACCTACACAACGGGTTATCCTTGAGGTTTGCAGGTCACCTCCTACGGTAAGGTCAGATGATGATTTCTGTGTGAAATGCCTCTAATGCAGACAATCTTCTTGTGGTAACTGCTCACAAGGGGCATCAAGAGCTTCACTCAAGTTTCTGCAACACCACTCGCCTTCTGGGACAACGCCGCATTCCCTTCTCCTAAATGCGTATTTCCCTGTATTCCCTCATGTCCCTCTGGACTTGGGAGAGGTCTCCTGTTGAGAGGGGTCTGCAGAAAGCCCCGGTGGATCTGCCTGGAGCCCAGAGCATCAGGATGAGGTTGCTACGAGCTGGGCTGCTGAGATGGGTTAATTATTGTTAGACATTTGCATTTTTTGTCCCCATGACTAGCTTTAGAAGTCAACGATGGGGTCAGCAAAGGCACAGATGACATGAACCTAATGCACGGAGGTCACTTCCTGGAAACCCGCTTGACTCCTCAGCACACTGGTAAGGTGCCCACCGAGCAGTAGAGGAATAGAGGTGGGATGAGCCCCCAGTACACATGACTATGATCATGCACCTGCAGTTACCTCCCACCATGTTTCCTAACCAGCAGCAAACACCAGACCTGACAGGGGAGTGCCCTCAAAATTACACATGCCCAGAGCAGCATCCTGGGAGCCACTGAGTCGATAGATCAAGGCTGGGGCCCAGGCTTGTATACGAAAAACTTCCCCTGGTGGTTCTGATGTGAAACCCTGGCGAAGAACCACTAAACGAGCACATTTCAGTCTGAAAGTCTTCACTGCTTACCCTCACGAGATTTGGGCATAGAAAAGTGGTATTACAGAGAATTTCAAACCACACTGAGCTCAGTGATTTCCTTCTTGCATAGAGGGGTCAGCAGGCAAATAGTGCTTTTCGCTACCCAGGAGGCTTTCTTTGAGTCAGAAGCAAGCATAGCACCTGATGGCGTGCTTTCATCTAAAGCTAAGGCGGGGCCCTTCCTGGGCTGGAGGTGAAGCCGCTCACACCTGAGGTCAATCAGATGGATGACAGGTGAGCTGGGTGAGACGGCACCAGGGAACGTTGCAGGCTGCTTTCCTGTTCCGGGGCACTTGCGCTGTGTGTGGCGGTGATGCTTTGCCCTGGGAAATGTGAACGCACTTCATGCACACGCGGAGTTTGTGCCACCTGGGTTAGGGCTTGTGTGTGGTCCCGAACTGACCAAAGCAAGCCCCTCCTCAGGATTTGAAGGGGGGGTCTTGACAAGCACGTGACCAGATGAGCAAGGTTCCTTTCCAGGTAATCTACCATAGGATGTGCAAACACTTCAAAAGAGGGTAAGAATATCCGTGCCTTCACTTTTGGTATTTTAGTGGGAAAATTTGGGCCTATTTGCTCAGAAAAAGACTGAAAACTTAAATCAGGTTAAAAAAATTCCACACTTTTCAATGTAGGTTTTTGGAATTCAGGACTTAATTTTTGTCTGATTCTCTAAGTAGTTAATACCTGATCCATTGAACAACATTTGGAAAATATGTTAAAATATAAGAAATGAGAAAAATTATTCATAACCAGTATGAACATTTTGGATTATCTCTTGAATTTTCCCCATGCATTTAAAAAATTAATAGGCAATTTCTTTTTTTTTTGAGGAAGATTAGCCCTGAGCTAACATCTGTTGCCAATCCACCTCTTTTTGCTGAGGAAGACTGGCCCTGGGCTAACATCCGTGTCTGTCTTCCTCTACTTTATATGGGACGCCGCCACAGTGTGGCTTGACAGGCGGTGCATCAGTCTGCTCCCGGGATCCGAACCTGCAAACCCCAGGCCACGGAAGCGGAGCGCACAAACTTAACCGCTACACCACTGGGCTAGCCCCAATGGGCAATTTTTTTAAGCAGTTTTAGATTTATAGAAAAATTGAGCAGATTGTACTGAGAGTTCCCATATAAGACCCTCCCCCACACACATCAGTTTTCCCTGTTACCAATATCTTGCATTAGTGTGGTACATTTGTTACAATGAATGAACTAATATTGATAGATTATTATGAACTAAAGTCCATAGTTTATATTAAGATCCACCATTTGTGTTGTGCATTTCTATGGGTTTTGACAAATGTGTAGTGTGGTGTACCCACCACTAGAGTATCAAACAATGATTTCACTGCCCTAAACCTGTGCTTCACTAGTCATCACTCCCCACCCTCCCCCACTCTCCCTCACTCCTGTCCCAAACTCCTGGCAACCATTAATCTTTTTACTGTTTCTATAGTTTTGCCTCCTCCAGAATGTCTTATAGTTGGAATCATACAATATGTGGCTGTTCCACACTGGCTTCTTTCACTTACAATATGCATTTAAGGCTCCTTCATGTCTTTTTGTGGCTTGATAGCGCATTTCTTCTTATCGCTGAATAATATTCCATTGTCTGGATGTACCACAGTTTGTTTTCCATTCACTTATTGAAGGACATCTTGGTTGCTTCCAAAATTATGAATAAAGCTGCTACAAACATTTGTACCCAGGTTTTTGTGTGGCCATAAGCTGGACCTTACAGTAAGACTGTGTTTACCTTTGTAAGATACTGTCAAACTGTCTTTCAAAGTGGTTGTAGCATTTCGCATTCTCATCAGCATTTCGTATTGTCGATTTTTTTATTTTAGCGATTCTAATAGATGTGTAGTGGTATCTCTTTGTTGTTTTAATTTGCAATTCCTGATGACATATGATGGACATCTTTTCATATGCTTATTTGCCATCTGTATATCATCTTCAGTGAGGTGTATGTTAAGATCTTTTGCCAATGTTTTGTATTTGTTTTCTCATTGTTGAGTTTTAAGAATTCTTTATCTATTTTTGGATACTGGTCCTTTATCATATATGTGTTTGCAAATATTTTTCTCCCAGTCTGTGGCTTGTCTTTTCATTCTCTGAAGTGTCTTCACAGAGCAGAAGTTGTCAATTTTTTTGTGTGTGTGTGAAGAAGATTGGCCCTGAGCTAACATCTGCCAGTCCTCCTCTTTTTTGGCTGAGGAAGACTGGCCCTGGGCTAACATCCATGCCCATCTTCCTCCACTTTATATGGGACGCTGCCACAGCATGGCCTGACAAGCGCTGTGTCGGTGCATCCCGGGGATCCGAACCGGCGAACCCCGGGCCACCTCAGTGGAGTGCACGCACTTAACCGCTTGCACCACTGGGCCGGCCCCCAAAAGTTGTCAATTTTAATAAAGTCTAGTTTTTTCTTCAACTTGTTTTCTCATAGATTGTGTTTTGGTATTGTATCTAAGAAGCTCATTGCCAAACTCAAGGTCACCTGGATTTTCTTTTATGTTATTGTCTAGAAGTTTTATAGTTTGGTGTTTTACATTACGTCTATGATCCATTTTCAGTTACTTTATATGATAGGTGAATATCTGTGTCTAGAGTCATCTTTTTGCATATAGATGTCCAGTTGTTACAGCACCACTTGTCAAAAAAGACTATTCTTTCTCCACCATTGAATTGCTGTTGCTCTTTTTTTCAAAGATCTGTTGATTATATTTGTGTGGCTCTATTTCTAGGATCTCTACTCTGTTCTATCACTATATCTATTCTTTCATCAATACCATGCTGTCTTGACTACTGTAGGTCTGTAGTAAGTCTTGAAGTCAGGGACCAGTCCTCTACCATTGTTTTTCTTCTTCTGTATTGTGTTGAGTATTCTGGGTCTTTTGCCAAACTTTAGAATCAGTCTGCCAATATCCACAAAATAACTTGCTGGGATTTTGAGTGGAATTGTATGGAATCTATAGATTTAGTTGGGAAGAATTGACATCTTGATAATATTGACTCTTCCTATCTGTGAACACGGACTATGTATCCATTTATTTAGATCTTTGATTTCTGTCATCAGAGTTTTATAGTTTTCCTCATATAGATCTAGTACACATTTTGTTAAATTTATACCTGAGTATTTCATTTTTTTTGGTGCTAATATAAGTGGTATTGTTGAGTTTTTAATTTCAAATTCTAATTATTCATTGCTAGTATATAGGAAAGCAATTGACTTTTGTATATTAATCTGTATCCTTCCACCTTCCTATAAACACTTAGTTCCAGGTGTTTTTTTCTGTATGCATTGTTTACATTGTTGAGATCATAGACTGTGTAAACAATCTTATATCTTATTTTTTTCTCTCAATTATGTCATAAGCATTTTTCAATGTCACTTTAAATTCTTTTAAAACATTTTTAATGGCAGCAAAATATTTTATTGAGCTATGATTAGTTAACCCAGTTAACACATCCATCTTTAACTTCATGAATATTCCTAATTAAAAATACAGAAAAGTACAAGGAAAAAAATGAAATGTGCTCATAATTCCACCATAAATAACCAGAATAATTTCCACCAGAAATAACCACTTCACATTCTATTGTTTTCCTTCTACTGTTTCCTTTCTGCCAGCGGTTCTCCTTTCTTGGGAAATAGACTTCTTTGAATATCTGATGAAAGCTCTGGGTCTTTCCCAAGAAATTAAGATATGCATTAAATTTTGCATAGATTCAGAGTTCTAGGGACTTCCATGGCCCATCCCAGAAATGTCCCACAAGAGGCTGGGACATTTACCTACCAGCTTCAGTTGGCATTATTTCCACCACACTTCCAGTTGTGTTAGGCTTCCACACACTGAGCAGGCTTTCCTGACTTGAGAGAAGACCTGAGGCTTCAGAAAAGCCCCTGAGACAGGGAAACAAAAAAACACATGGAGCACTAAAGGTGGGAAACTGTTGGCAAGAGTCAGGAACTGTCTAGGCAGAGGGGATGAAACGGGTACCAAAAGCGTCTGCGGCAGGGATCACACTGTATATTTTGTATCCCATTTCTTACATAGTATCACATTGTAAATATTTTCCATTAAACATTCTTCAAAACAGGGATTTCAATGGCTGCACAATATTCCACAATATTGGATGTAATGTAATTTATTGTTGAACATAAAAATTACTGTGAAATAATTCTGCATCTCTAATTACGTCCCTAGGATAAACTCTTACAAGTAGAATTACCTTTTTTTGTTGTTTTCCATATATTCCCAAATTGCCTTCCAGAAAGTGTGAATGTTTATCCTTCCACCAGCAGAATGAGTAGCTAACTTCTAATGTACCTTATCATTCCTTCATACAACAAATATTGAGTACTTGCAATGTACCAAGTACATTAGTATTATAGTTTTAATTGAAATGTTTCACTAACTTGATAGAAAATATGGTGTCTGGTAATTTGCATTTAAAACTATTGAGATTAACCATTTTTTCAAGTCTATTGACTAGAAAATTTTCATGACCTATGTTGTTAGTACATTTTTCAATTGGTGTTGGTATTTTCCTACTACTTGAACTTTGTTTATGGTGGATGTTTTGTTGTTAGCAAAATTTTAAATTTTTATGTAGTGAAATACATAGATTTTTTCCCTTCATGATTTTAGCTACTGTTTCTGTTCAGAAAATGCTTACCATTTGGAGAATGTTTCCCCATTAATTTGTGGTGCTAATTTTATCATATATTAAATTCTTATATATACTAAAGTCTGTTTCTGGGCAACTACAAGTTTCAAAAAACTTGCCTCTCCTATTTTGACTCGAATTATTTTAAGCCTATACATTACTTTAGAAAAGAATTGACTTGACAACACTCAGTACTCCCATTCAGGAGCAGGATGTCTTGCAGTCAAGTTTTTTAGTTTCTTTCACATAGGTCAATACTTCCAGTGAGAACTATTCCTAGGGATTTTATATTTTTTGTTTCTACTGTGACTGTAACACACACTCTCTCTCTGTATACATTTATTCTATTTTTGAAGCAGTTTTCTTGGTATAGTGAATGGTATCTTTTAGAATTTTGAATCTAGCTGCCTGATGATGGTGGGGAGGGGGAACTTGACTCAAGTGACTTGTCGATTTCATAATCCCCTGACAAAGATGTGTCTTGGGGTCAGTTATGGGTTCTACTCCTGTCATTGACACTTGTTAGTTGTGTGATCCAGGCCAAATTACTTAATTTACTGAGCTGTTTTCTCACCTGCAGTAGGGGACTATTAATAATATAGGTCTGTGATCCTTTATCCAAAAGCCTTAAGCCAGATTCATTTGAAATTTAATATATTTTGGATTTAGAGAGGTAATATGGTAATATATTACATAACTCTCCCACTGGAGTCTAAGAGCAGTTAATGTGTTTAATGTGTAATTTCTGCAGAGATAAAGGGATATAAATACTGAGTATAAGTGGCTTCACAATTCAGGCCAGATTTTGAGGTTAAATGAGTTTTAAGAGCTTCCTGAATTTTGGAACTATAGAAAGATTGGAGGCCTGAATTGAAACCTTTAAACAGTTTAAACGGTATTGTACATAAGGTAGGGCCTGTCCCAACAAATGCTAATACTTTATTAGCTGATTCTTCTTTTTTTAGGTGAACCATCTAAACAGCAGATTATAATTCGCTTGCGACAACTCTTAATTCACGTCATTTTTTATTGTATTACCTAGATTTTCCGGGATGTAAAATAAACGGAGATAATAGTCATCCTGGCATCATTCCTGATTTCAACAGAAGTGCTTACCACTACTCACCATTATGATGTTAGCTGTTAAGATTTTTTTCTTGTATTTTGGAAATGCAGCAGACGGTTGGAACATATTTAACCTCAGCATTTCTAACTCTTTAAGGGATATCTTGAAGATCCTTAATGTAGTAATTTGGCTGTAGCACAAATCTGAATCTTGGATTTGGGGGCTAGTGAAGGAGACGAGTACCTGGTTTGTTGTTCACTTATAAGCTAAATGGTACAAGCTGTTTCTTCACGAAAATGGGTGCCAAGAGAAGGAAAGCCAGATGTCCATCCAGTTTCACATTCATGAATGTCTGGACATACCCCTCTGAATGCCAATGTTCAACTGTATTCTTATATTTCTTACTAGGAGTTTATCAAAATGCCCTTTGGGTGAAGATATTTAAAGTTTTAAGATATTTTTCTTAGCATTTGCATAAGATTTCTGCATTAACTGTTATCCATTCTAGACTGTGTTAAAACAACAAACCCAAAACAGTATTTAATGTTCACATACTTAAATTGATTTTTTTTTTTTTTTGTGAGGAAGACCAGCCCTGAGCTAACATCCAATGCCAATCCTCCTCTTATTGTTGAGGAAAATTGGCCCTGGGGTAACATCCGTGCCCATCTTACTCTACTTTATATGGGACACCGCCAGAGCATGGCTTGAGAAGCTGTGTATGGGTGCGCACCCGGGATGCGAACCTGCGAACCCGGGCCACCGCAGCGGAGCGCATGCGCCTAACCGCTTGCGCCACTGGGCCTGCCCCTGATCTTTTCTACTTCTTCCAATTCAAGCAAAAATAATTTAACCCATCTAATATACTTACTTAAAACTATTTTATACTTAACTTCTAATTCGTCTAGATTTTACGTTATAATGTAAAAATCTATTTTTGTAAGAGAATTTTCATTTTCTATCACTAGAAGGTATTTTCTTACAGAAAACCTGAGTTATTTGCTAGTCTCTCATCCATGATTCCAGAAGGGTGAAGTCAGTCAAGGCTCTAGGGGTACAGAAGTTCAGAGTCTGTTCAGGGAAGTAGCCCTTCTACACAGACCCCACTTTCAAAATGATGGCAGCACCTTTACAGGACCTCGTGGATTTGGATGGGCAATCCCAGAGCAGCAGCCCCTGAACTGGAAGAACCCTGCTTCCCTTTTAGGATGCTTTACAACTCATGACTCAGCTCTGAAGAGGATGTGGTCGGTGAAGTTTCCTGCTTCTCGTGGTCACAAGTTCACATGGCCTCCCCTTTTGTGGGCCTAGTGGTTGCAGAAACAGGGGCAACTGACTCTGAGGATTGGTATTAGAACAGCAGCCACGCTCACCTGCATGAAGTAACAGCACTAGTCTCACCCAGCGCAAATGTGCAAGTGAAATGTATTGGCCTCAGACATTCCAAGATTTTTGGATCATCTACAACAATTAGTGGTTCAGGTCACCAGGGACTCACTCCGGGAATTTTAAAAACTTAATTCTGTACATGAAAAAAAACCAAACGATTATTCTGAATATACAGTTTGCTCTTCTTTTTCCCTTAACATTGTTTATGATGGTATCTCTACTTAACTACAGACCAACTCCTTAATGTCTGCTTTAAACAATTAATCTTAAGGCAGCATAGAAAATACACATATGCTACAACTTTTCTAGCCCTATTGTTTCTCAAAGGTAACTACAATTTCTGTTCTTAAAAATACTGGTTCTTGGGGCCAGCCCAGTGGCACAGCAGTTAAGGGCGTCTGCTCCACTGCAGTGGCCCGGGGTTCGGATCCCGGGCGGGCAGGGACGCACTTGACGCTTGTCAAGCCATGCTGTGGCAGCGTCCCATATAAAGTGGAGAAAGATGGGCTCAGGGCCAATCTTCCTCAGCAAAAAGAGGAGGATTGGTGACAGATGTTAGCTCAGGGCTAACACACACACACACACACGTTCTGACTATACACACACACACACACACTGGTTCTGACTACACACACACACACACACACACACACACACACACACACTGGTTCTGACTATAGATTAAATGTATATCTCAAAACTACTTAAAAGCAATAATGCTAATCTTTTCACTATAGTTAAAATCTCCAACAGAAGTTGGAGTCCAGGTTCAGGAATATCTCGTTTGAATGAATGAGGAATTATAAAACAAAGGCCTTGGGGCCGGCCGGGTGGCATAGCAGTTAAGTTCATGTGCTCTGCTTTGGCAGCCCAGGGTTTGCAGGTTTGGATCCCAGATGTGGACCTATACAGTGCTTATCAAGCCATGCTGTGGCAGTGTCCCATATAAAGTAGAGGAAGATGGGCACGGATGTTAGCCCAGGGCCAATCTTCCTCAGCAAAAAAGAGGAGGATTGGAAACAGATGTTAGCTCAGGGCTAATCTTCCTCAAAAAGAAAAACAAACAAAAAAAAACCCCACCAAGGCCTTGCCTCACATGCCAACTTACAGCCAGAGCCGAGTTTTGAAACCAGGTTTTTAGTTTGCTATTTCTTAATTATGGCATATAGCTATAGTTTAAGTTTCTGGCTATTCCTTAAGCCAAAGTAACTTGCATCTTCGTCAACAATAAAGCTTGTTACAATATGAGGATGGTGAATATTTAACAGTCTGCATGTACTAAAGGCTTAATACTTAAAACTGGAGGTAAAAAAGACAGGATGCGATTATTTTCCAAAAGCACTGTTTTTATTTATATAGAGTCCCAACCACTTCAGTGGCAGAAGGAGTGGGAGAGGTTCCTTTTTCAATTCAGGGGCCTCCAAAATGTTGGTCTGTTGTTACCAAACACACAGGCAAGTGGCGTCACGGATCTGGTAAACTAACTAGGATGTTTAGTCTCTCTCTGCTAGAGCAACCAGGTGAGCATCAATCTCTGCTTCTGTGAGAATCCTGGAAGGCAAAGGGAAAAAAATCCCACAACTATTTACTTCTTGAAAACTTTTTATTTTGCAAAATTCCAAACCCACACAAAAGTAGAATAGACAGTAATAACTCCTGTGTATCTATCACCCAACTTCAACAATTATCAATTTATAGCTAATCTTTTCAAAATCTATACACTCATCCCTTCAGATTATTTTGAAGAAATTCCTAGACATCATACCAACTTTGACTATACACAAAACTGTTTACTTCTTTGCCATCAGATCCAGAATTAAGTCTTTTGAAAAGAAAACTCTTTTAGTTGCAGCTGTGATAGAAAATACTTAAATTAAATATAAAGCTAAACTATACATAATATATTCTATTTTAGCTCCTATGTCAAAATGCCTTTATACCTAGTATAATTCAAGTTTGAGAGGGAAGAAGGTACTCCATGTTGAACGTATATTTTCTAACTGATGTTTGCCCCAAAGAAATCAATTGCTTGGCAACCTTTAATGTGACCTATTACCGCTGGACTTCTAAAAAGTGAAATTTGTCAAAGTGACATTTTTTTAAAAAAAGTGCAAATTGGGGCAATGTAAGCAGTTTGTATAGTTGTTGATGCTCATGTTATACAGTCTAGTTATTTAAGTATACTTACTATCACAGCATTCATAAATGATACAAGGGCTTTTTGAAGACACAAAAAGACACAAGATCTTTGGTTTCTTATTTATTTAACTAATAGATGAAAATAAAAATTTTAAAGGTTATAGGAGGGTCTCAGAATAGAAAAGAAAACAAGAACTAACTGTAGGTCCTTTAGAGAGATTTGTAAAGTGCTCCTGCTGGAATTTTACTGCTTAAAAAAAAAAAAAAGATAACCATTTCCTACTGGAAAAAAAAAAAAATGGAACCTATCTAGAAGATAGATTCAATTTTTTTTTAATTTTATAAATTTTTCTTAAATCCTTCATTTTTATATCACTTAACTGCAGGCAACATCAACAAAAAAACAAATTAGAAAAAAAATGCATACTAATAAAAAACTCTTTAAGGCCTGGTTAAGCTTTTTTCCTATCCCTAACCATGACCATGTGTCCTATAATTGTGACTTAAAGGTAGATATATATTACAGTTAACATGTCTTAGAGCAGTTCCTTGCATCTGTGGATTAACTGAGGTCTTTTTCACTCTTCACAAGAGCATCCAGGTTGATGGTAAGTAAACCACCTCATGGGGTTGCTGGGGGGATTAAGTGGCTGATATATGTTAAGCACCCAGTATAGATTTGACTCATGGAAGCTGTAAGTTTGATCTGTGGGAGTTAGTCACCTAGTGAGTAAGAGCAGACAAGCATCCAGCATCTGCAATTCAATTAGCTATATTCAAAATTCGGGGTTTCCAAAGATCTCCAGATAGGGTCTGATATATATCAGTACTTCATATTGCTCTTCAAAGCTCCACTTAAATAACCATGAAATAATCAAAACTCCACCTGAAAAACCTGAAAACTACTACTTTGGGAGTTGAATTTCTACTGGCCTTAAGCCAAAAAAGAAAATACTTATGCTTACTTTACTCCTTACATAAAGGAGGTTATTTTATGTCACCTCTGGTATTAGACATAAAATCATTCTGAAATGAGAAAAGCAGTTATGCATGTCTTAAAGAGACACCCAATAAGTTTTAAAACAGATCTCTCAGGTGCTGAAGAAAAAATCTGTAATTGTAGTTCAGAAAAATGTTTTTTCCCCCAAGTTATAGGACAAATGGACCCACACACCTCTAGCTTTCTAGGCTAGAATTTTTCACTTGGGAAACTTCCGTAAGTACCTGGCTGATGACATAACTCACCTGAATTTAGGATTTTCAACTGTAACTACTCCAACTTCTATTTCTGAAGGTTTGAAATCAATTGACAGAACAGTAGACAGGCATGTAATTGCAGTCTGAAAAAAGTATCAACATTAAAATATAGTTTTTTTCAGATTCCAAGATTTTCTCATTCCAAGCTTACTTAAATCATGAGTTAACCATAAGCTCTTTGTTTCTGCTCTGTGTTTCAGTGATGTAGTTTTACAGCCACGTTACTAACAGATTGTTTAATATGTCACCTGCCAATGACGAACTTGTTTATACCACGTTGAGCCATAAATTAAAGGGGTCCATCAAACAAACAGAATGATTGACACAAAACAGTCTATTTGCTTGATGACCACTACACGCCAGGTACTATGCTTAGCACTTGGGGTGAGATGGGGAGAGGATAAAGATGAACAATACCGTCTTCCTTCAAGGAATTTACAGTAACAACAATTTAAGAATGTTCTAAGTGGCTTTTTATCTGATGTGATTACTTAGGTAATTATGAATTGCAATAAAAAAAAAACCTTTAAGAAACATTTAAACAGGGCACAGTATCTCCTAGAAAAGAACTAGGTTTGTATCTCCTGGTAATATAAATAATACTGCCAACCAAACATGAAGTATTAGATGGTAATTTTTCCTTTATCATTTATCAGAATCATGTTGTTAGTCTTTAGAATGGCTGAATCCCAGACTCTCATTTCCAAAATCTACTAAAATCTTTGTTTTTAACCTATTGGCAGTAAGAGGGTTCTCTGATCTAAGGTTACTAAATATTTGTATAAGAATTTTTGTTCGTCCTGTCAATCTAAAAGTTCCCAACCATAATGAATAGTCCCAAGAACCCTGAATAAAGCTAGCTCTACTTTTGCACCCCAGATAATTTCTTTGCTAAGTCTTCCTGTGAGCTTATCCTTTTACTCGGAAGATGTTTGCTTCCCTGAGAATTTGGTGTGTGGTCGTTTCTCCCTCAGGACCAAAAGAGCAACGTCACTGACTCAACCTTTTCACCTTGCTACCAGGAAGCTTAAGCCTATTTGAGTCACAACCATACAGGTCTTTGGGCCTGGCTTGATTCCTATTAGTTATGTTTTCCCATTTTACATGTGTTTTGTTGAAAGCAGTTTCAAATATATTACGAAATGAGATAGGGAATGAGGTAAACAAAAGCAGTCCTCAAGGTTTCCATGTCAGCTTAATGACACCAATTCTACTATTAAGCTGACAAAACTTGGATCTCAAGATATAACCCAGAGGGCCGGCCCTGTGGCTTAGAAGTTAAGTGCTTGCGCTCCGCTGCTGGTGGCCCGGGTTCGGATCTCGGGCGCGCACCGACGCACCATTTCTCCGGCCATGCGGAGGCCGAGTCCCACATGCAGCAACTAGAAGGATGTGCAACTATGACATACAACTATCTACTGGGGCTTTTGGGGAAAAATAAATAAATAAATAAAATTACAAGATATAACCCAGGAATAGTCTGTATAGCTTGTCAATTATGCAATGCTCTTCACTATTCTATATAGCATAAAAAAAAGTCAGCTCCTTTTGGCTAACTTACTTCCACTGTTTGTTCAAATGTCCAATCAAATTTCTTCTTCACTTTTTTTTCAAGGAAGCTGGTTGACTCAGTTTGTTTAACTCCTGCTGCAGTGGCTTTAAACCCACAGTAGTAACCTGCAGGATCACACTTGTACACCTGAGGGCCTTGTTCTTCATCTATACCAATTAAAATCATACCTAAAAAGAAAGACCCTCATTAAATATCTTATATCTTTATACAACAAAATTTCTTCTCTCTTGGTATTGTCACATAGCTGTTGTTCATCATTACTCTGGCCATCTATTTTAGGATATGTGTTTTGCTTTGAGAAAACTGATAAAATACAGGTTATCCCCACAGGTAAGTTAAGTAACAGAAAATTTCTAGTCTGTAAAAGGTTTTATCACAGATTTTTAAAAAGTTTGAATCATCACCAATGTAATTTACAAACAATTTTCTAATCCTTGCTATTACCCAAAGTATGTTCTTTTGAACCCTAACCCCTCAAGATATTACCTGGATAAATAAATTTGAAAAATAAACTTTTCATATACTTCTTTTAGAGAAAATAATAACAATAACATATTAAATGTTCTAAAATGTTCTGTTGTAGATAGACCTACTTTAACTCAGTAGTTCTTAAATTTATTTGTCCAAGGAATACTCTTTCCTTTTTTAAAATTTAAGAACTATCTACTTAGGTTCCAGGGAACTAAAAAAGTATGGAACGCACCTGGGGAATGCTGGCACAAAGTGAAATACACCTAGGGGCTACTTGCCTACCTTTACACTGCCCATCTTTGGTATTGCTTGTATACATTCCCCTAGTAGTCAGTATAAACCAAATTCTAAATTCTGTACATAATAACTTTGTTATTGCAAATCTAATCATGTTATTATAGTGACATGCAATTAAAATAAACACCACCACCAAACTTCTTTCTACTCAACACAGCATTTAAAGAATGGCTTAATTCTTGCTTTCTTATATTCTAGATTTGAACTTCTTTTACATAGTGGCCTATTATAAGATTCAGTATTAACCAATAACCGTATTCACATTTATAGATGTTTTGTACAGTCTACTAATGAGGAATTTTCAACCTTATTTTATGGACAAACATTATGACAGTGATCAGACATGTGCTTTATTCGAATGTTATGTCACCCTATAATTTTCTTTACATTTTATATTTGATATATACAAGGGCAACACAAAAGAGATATGCACCTACTGCCCGGGGGGAAACAAGAAACACTTTACTCCAGGGTCCTGCAAGAGGAACAGGGTTTAGCAAGTGATAAGGACATGAAGGGCAATCAAGGCAAAAGGAACAATATGCACAGAGGCACTGAGACATGAAAGGTCAGGGTACACCCAGGGAATGACAAAAAGATCCATGTACTACAGGGGCTTCAGGTGAGGGAGGACAGAAAGCAGTACAAGAAAGAGGCTACTCAGGAGTAAACTTAAGGGGCCTTGCACATCATATTAAGGAGTTTTGGAATTTATACCATAGCCAATGAGGAGTCAGTTTTGCCAAGGGAGCAACAATCACAATTGGATTTTAAAATGATAACTCATGCAGCAATATGGAAGACAGACTAGGAAAGAGTGAGAATAGAGAAGAAACAGATAAATTAGGTGGCTAAGGCAACAGACGATGAAGAAGTGACAGAGGAGATGAAGAAGGAACAGATATTCTGAGGCAACGCTTGCTGACTAATCAGATGACCAGGGAAGGTGGGGTGGGAGTAGAAAAGAGAAGTTGAGGATCAAGTAGGAAAACAGCAATGATTTCAAATTTGAAGTATCTGCGAGACATGGAGGAAGGGCTTGGGCTAAAGTGAATGTGGGAGTGACTGGCATACAGGTAGTAAATGAAGACATGCAAGTGGGTGAGATCACCCAGACAGAACAAAGAGGGAGAGAAAGACCAAGGAGAGAAACCTGGTGAGCAACAACATTTAAGGGACCAGCAGAAGAGGATGCGTTAAGGAGAGTGAGGAAGAGGAGGGGAGAGTATCACTGAAGAAATCAAGGGAGAATTTTTAAGCGAGAGGTCAAAAAATAGGGTCAGATGCCAAAAAGAGAAATCATTACACTGACTGCTTTAATTCTCATAAATGAATGGGACAATGTCAGAAACAAACATGTGTTGAATTTTTCAGGCTACTTTATTACATTAAATCTAAAATCAGTAAATCTTATCCCTTTCCCAATAAAATTTTACTTGTTTAAAAAAAATTTTTTTATCCTAAAAATACCAATCACAGGAATATGTGCGTGCGCCTGATTCCTTAGGGTGGTCAAAAGAAAAAGCTACATTAAGATGCTTAATTTAGGGGCTGGCCCCATGGCTTAGCAGTTAAGTGTGCACACTCCTCTGCTGGTGGCCCGGGTTTGGATCCCGGGCACGCACCGACGCACCGCTTCTCTGTCCATGCTGAGGCCACGCCCCACATACAGCAACTAGAAGGATGTGCAACTATGACATACAACTATCTACTGGGGCTTTGGGGGAAAAATAAATAAATAAATAAAATTATAAAATATATGTAAATGGAGTGAAACTATATTTAAAAAAAAAAAAAAGATGCTTAATTTAGGCATTGCTGTAGAACTAGTAATCTGGAATTGCTGCAGAACTCCCAATACAACAGCTTAATATTACAGCAACTTGGATCTTTCAAACCACACACCCTAAACAGAAATATTTTGACAAAAAGTCTAATAGTATCTAAAGCTTAAAGATAACGCCTAAAATACTGTTGCGAAACCAATCCTTCATTGCTGATTTATTATAAAGATTTTCCCACCTTATATAATTTCCAAACCACATGTTCAGAACCCAAGTGTTACTGAAATAACTTTCTTTAAAAAATTGTAATTCAGGGACTGGCCTGGTGGCGTAGTGGTTAAGTTCACGCACTCTGCTTTGGCAGCCAGGGGTTCTCGGGTTTGGATCCTGGGCTCGGACCTATCCATTGCTTATCAAGCCATGCAGGTGTTCCATGTATAAAACACAGGAAGATGGGCATAGATGTTAGCTCAGGGCCAATCTTCCTCAGCAAAAGAGGAGGATTGACAATGGATGTTAGCTCAGGGTTAATCTTCCTCACCAAAAAAACCCCACAGACACATATATATGTAATTCATCAATTATTTGGGAGACGTTTTAGCATACTTACAACACCCAAGAGGCCTCATTTCAGCATTCTGTGTGTAGACCTGAGAAATATCAGCAATTCTTTTACACAGCATGTCCACAGGAATCTCATAGCCATACTTGTATTTCCAATTAGCTGCCTCATAGCGTGCCCTCTGTACCTGGGATCTGCTGTCAGCTGAGCATAAAAAACAAAGGTTTACTTCTTTAGAAGGCAAGAATAAACCTCAAAGCCAGAAAATTTTCCCCGTATATCTCTCTCTCCATTATGACTAAAGGAAAGCAGAAGTGGTCCACTATGGCTTTTTCTCCCACCAATGAATAGTGAATGACTCAGCAAAAGTACATGACAAAAAGGAAAACTTTTAAGAGATGGGAGTTCTATACGCAGCACTGCCCTTTTATGCTGAGCTGTCAGCTGACATCAGCTGTCAAAAGTTTCTCAGGTATCTAACAACTCCCAAAAGAAAAAGTTTTAAGGAGAGAGAATAATGTTTCTCTTAACCATTTTTTGTAGGCTTGAATGTTCCCTTGATTTCAGAAAACAGAAACGCAAAGTAATTTTTATAATTCTCACCTACTTCTAACCAGTGTCATTATTACCAGGTTTGAGATATACTGACTTACGTCCCCTTAAACAATTAACTATATCGGAAATAAATCATCCATGAGTGGGGCCTCAGCCCAGTTTCCCTGACGGGAACATAGAGATCTATTATACTTATGATTTCAAAAAAGCTCACAATACTCTGAAGATACTGACATTAGCCCTGGAAGACTGCAAATCTACTCATATCACCTGAAAATCAGGCAATGAGGCAGCCTTTTAGAATTAATATAACTCAAAAATAATTTGAAGAAAATAACAAATGTAAGCAGACCTCGAGCCAATTACCTGTCATTCCTGTCATCACACAGCCAATGTTTTCGGTTATCTTGAATAAGTGAGTCACTGTGCTGGAATCCAATAATTTGTCCTAAAGAACAAAATAAATCAAGATCATTGGAAAAAAATCACAGGTCTCTGTGTAGTGATAAAAAATACTATGGAATTATAACGATAAACTATATAATAAATGTTTTCTGTTCATTTTACAGTTAAAAGCAATTAAAGAGCATGGGGGGGATCTGTTTTCTTTTTTTAGATGATATGTTTCTTGTGGGCAAGAACTATAGCTCAAAGTGTGTTTCAAGGTCCCTGAAGATAAAAGACCTAGAAATCCCATAGTGCTTATAATCACACCACAAAGTTAACATGTTAATTCTGTCTACTCAGCTAAACTGTCCACTGCTGCTCAAAACTACTTCTTAAATGACAGACAGCAGAGTCAAAGCAAGAATAATGTTAACGTAATAAATAGGTAATAATATACCTTTGTACAAACTTGTGAAAAATTCTTGCATTATATTCTGTAACAACTGGCGATCTGGGCAGTATTACTTACAGGTACTTTCTTCTGTGTGACAATTACTGCACAGTCTTTCCCTCTGACAGCTACTGATGTAAGGCCACCCTGGTTAATAGCCTTAAAAGCATATTCTGGAAAACAGAATAGTTTTTTTTAAAAGGCAGAATAAATTATCATAGATTCATGCAGTAGGATAATAAGCAGTCATTACAAAGAGACAGACCTAAATGAACTAACACGGAATGCCATCTAAGATGTGCAAAGTCAAAATAATAATAATGATAATAAATCAGTTAAACCAACCCTATGTCTTTCCATTTTAATTTTACTGAAACCATTTTCAGCAGGCTTAAGTACCAAATTTCTAAAGATTTAATTAATTTTTATATCAAATCTTTATCAATTATGTTTTATCATTTTAAAAGTTTGTTTTGTGGCCATTATTTCTACCACGTCTGGTTTTCCTGGGTCAAATTTAGTTGCTCTAAATTTTCTCAAGATTTACTATTTTTGTTAACTTTGGTCAATTACTAATTTGACCATATGCAGCTTTAACTGCTGTTATTTTGCATTTTTTTTCCTCCAGGTTAAATTTTTCTGGATCGTGTTTTTTGCAATTTTCACGTTACCTACAACGTAGGATTCTTTAGTTTGTCTGAACAAGCTTCAGCTTGTGCACTTCTAGCTGTTCTCAAACCATTCCCCATGTTAAAATAGCTAGCTCAAAGTGGTAGCATATTCAGCAGCCTGGGTTTGGTTCCTGGGCGCAGGCCTACACCACTTGTCAGTGGCTATGCTGAGGCAGCAACCCACATACAAAACAGAGGAAGATTGGCACAGATGTTAGCTCAGGGCAAATCTTCCTCAGCAAAAAAAAAAAAAAAAAAAGTGGTAGCATAAAAACAAACTACTTTGGGGACTGGCCTGGTGGCACAAGTCGCCTGGTGGCGCAAGTGGTTAAATGCGTGCGCTCCGCTTCGGCGGCCCGGGTTTCGCACGTTTGGATCCCAGGCGTGCACCGACGCACCACTTGTCAAGCCATGCTGTGGCCGCATCCCATATAAAGTGGAGGAAGATGGGTACAGATGTTAGCTCAGGGACAATCTTCCTCAGCAAAAAAAAAAAAAAAAAAAAAAAAAGAGGAGGATTGGCATTGGATGTTAGCTCAGGGCTGATCTTCCTCACACACACACACACACACACACACAAAACCAAACTACTTTGGCACCACGCAGTTTAGTTGAGAATGACTGCCTTTGGAGAGCAGAATTACAGATAAGACTATCTCTATGTTATGTATTTCTGTAATATTTAAATTTAATATAAACATATTTTGTAATTAGGAAAATAGCAACAGAAACTAATATATGCTCACTGTAGAAAATATAGAAGATAATGTAAAAGAAAAAAATTACTCATAACTTCAATCATTATCTACGTTCTGACACATAATAGATGCTTTAAAAATTCTATCAAGTATTACTCTGGGCACTGGGGTTTGAGGTCCAGTCTCATTCATTCAAAAGGCCACTGGTGATGAGCACCAGCTGAGGAAGATACTACCTATAACGCCAAAGAATTTCCTTTTACAAGAGTTGTAATAAAAATCCCTTATCAAATATTTCTAAATGGCTATATATTGAAGACAGAACAAAAGAGGAAAAAGATTCTAGAAAAATCATCTTTAAGGAAATCCTTAAATCTAGCTTAGATTTAATTGGCTAATTATAATAGTTTATTTTTACCATCCCATTACATCACAAATAACTTCTAAAACATAACATTTCAAAATGTTTCTCAATTCTGTTTCTCATATGGCCAATAAAGATTCTATCAGATCAACCTTCCACAGATAAAAAACTATAAACTCTAGACAAAACAATAACTACCTGAAGACACCAGAAAGTGACCCCAAATAGGCAGATTTTAGAGTGGGAGTCAATGCTTGGGAGAAGAGAACGGCATGGGGTAGAGGTTCCCTTTTTCATGGCTTATAGCCTGAATGCAGACCTCAGTCAGGGCTAAGCACCCATAGAAAGCTCAGCCCTTTTGGCCTGAAGAACTAGAGAACAGTCTGGAGACAACCACAGCTGCTGGAAATTGAGGTAGAGAAAGGAGAAAGCCAGAGAGGGAGAGCCCCAACTTCTACATATAAATGTTGCCCAAATCTCTGGCTGATGCCATAACCACACATGCACAAGACGGACTCCAAGCAGCCAAGCTAAGGATAAAAGAACTAAAGTGAGATTTGAGCTGCCACCCAAATTAACTGCCCGCTAGAACAAATCAACACCCTGTGGAGGAATATAACAGAATCCAGTCTTCACAAGCTAACATTCACAAATGTCCAGGATACAACCCAGAATTACTCAACATACCAAAAAAGAAAACAAACTAAAAAACCAAAACCAAACCAAAAACAGGAAAATGTGATCCATGTGCAAGAGACCAACCCTGAGATGACCCAGATGTCGTATTAGCAGGCAAACTTATTAAAACTATGCTCATGACATAATGGAAAATATTCTCAAAATGAAATGAGATAGGAAATCTCTGCAGATAAGGTGAAAAAGAACCAAACAGAAAGTGTAGAATTGAAAAAATACAATACTTGGAATTAAGAAAAATTCATCAAATGGACTTAACCCCAGAATAGAAATGATAAAGGAAAGAGTGAGTCAATATGTAAATGAGTCAAATTATCCACTCTAAAGAAGAGAGAGAAAGATTAAAAAAGACAATGAGTCTGTGGGTCAACATCAAAGGTGTAACACACACATAACTGGAGTCCCATAATGAGAGGAAAGAACGAAGCAAAAAAAATCTGAAGAAATAATAGCTAAAAATGTTCCAAATATGGCAAAAGACATAAAATTTCAGACTAAAGATCAAGCAAACTCCAAGCAGGATAAATACAAAGAAAACCATACGCTCATTACAGACAACTTTCTGAAAACTAAAAATAGGGAAAATTTTGAAAACAGAGAAAAAGAACAGATTATATACAAGAGAACAATGACTTGATTTCTGCAGACTTTACCTGAAGGCAGTGGAACATCCTTAAAGCGTGGAAAGAAAAACCATCAATTCAGAATTCTATATCCAACACAAATATCCTTTAAGAATGAAGGCAAAATAAAGATGATTTCAGAACTGCAACAAGAAATGCTAAAGGAAGTTCTCTGGGCTAAAGGAAAATGATTCTAAATGAAAACCCTGATCTTTGGAAATGAGGAACATCAAAAATGATGACTATCTGGGTAAACAGGAAAGATTATTTTATCCTCTTTAATTCTTTAAAAATAACAAACATTATAACTTTTTGGAGTTTATAAAATATGTAGATATATTACTTATAAAAAAGAAAGGGAGTAAATGTACCTATAAGGTTTTGGGATTTGCACTTTTATGTGAAGTGGTAAATATTAACTCTAAGAAGACTAGAAGTTAAGCTTGCGTATTACAATCCTTAGAGCAACCACTAAACGAAAAAAAGCAGAGATGTAGCCAAAAAGCTAAGAGATTAAAATCAAATTCTAAAAACTATTCAAAAAATCCAAAGGCTAGAAAGGAGGTACAGAGGAATGAACAAGCAAACAAACAAAACAAAGACAAACAGAAATAAATAATAATAAAACGGTAAACTTAAATCTAACCATGACAACAACTGCATTAAATGTTAATCAACAAAACACTCCAATTAAAAGCAGAAATTGTCAGAATGGATAAAAAAGCAAGACTAAATATATGCTGTCTACCAGAGACACACTTTAACAAATGAATGAAAAAAACTTTATCATATAAGCAGTAAGCATCATAAAGTTGGCAGGACTATATTAATATCAGACAAAGTAGACTTCAAGACAAAAAGCATTGTCAGAGATAAAGAGGAACGTTTCAAAATGGTAGAAGAATTCACAAGAAGACATAACAGTCCTAAGTGTATACATACCTTATAAGAGTACTTCAAAATATATGAAAGGTAAATTGACAAAATTAAATACAGAAATGGCCAATCCCACTCAAAGATTTTAACATTGCCATCCAGCAACTGCTAGCAACACACATACACAAAAAAAAATAGACATACATGACACGAACCACACTATCAACCACCTTGACCTAGTTGGTATCTATAGAACACTATTGGCAACAACTGAAAAATGCATATGGTATAATGGTATAGTACAAACGCACATGGTACATTTACCAAGACAGATCATATGTTAGGCCATAAAACAAGTCTCAGGAAATTTTAAAGTACTGAAATCCCCAAATATTTGAAAATTTAAAAACATACTTCCAAATAATATATGGGTCAAAGAAGTAACCATGAGAGAAATTTTAAAATATTTTGAACTGCATGGTAATGAAAATATATCAAAATTTATAGGATGCAGCTAAAACAGTGTTCAGAAGGAATTTTATGGCTATGATGGAAACACCCTCAGGTGGCCTTCCCTCTACAATCCCTGCCTCTTGGTGTTCCCACCTTTGTGCAATCCCCTCTCCTTGAATGTGGCGGGACTGTAACTTGCTTCTAACAAACTGAATATGGTGAGGGTGATGGGGTGTCACTCTTGATTACATTACATTATATAAGGCTCTGTCTTGCTAGCAGACTCACTCTAGAGATTCTTCTTGCTGGCCTGGTAAGTGGCTAGGATGGCAAAGAACCACGGGTGGCCCCCACGAACAGCCGGCAAGTAGCTGGGGTCCTCAGTCCTACACTGCAAGGAAATGAATTCTGCCAACAACCGCAGTAAGCTTGGAAGCAGATTCTTCCTCAGTTGAGCCCCTAGATGAGAAGAGAGACTGGACAACGCCATGATTGCAGCATTTTGAGATCCTAAGCAGAGGACCCAGTTAAGTTGTACCCAGACTACTGGACTTACAGAAACTGTAAGATAATAAATATGTTATTTTAAGCTGCTAAGTTTGTAGTAATTTTTATGCAGCGTAGCAAACTAATACAATAGCCTTAATTGTTTATATCAGAAAAGGTCTAAAAATCAACAACCTAAGAAGCTAGAAAAGGGCAAAGTAAACCCATATTAGAAGAAAAGAAATAATACAAATCAGAAATCAATGAAATAGACAAAGAATAAACAGCAGCAAAGTCAAAAATATATTCTTTGACCAAAAAACCCCAACAAAATTATAAACCCTTTAGTATGCTGAAAAATGGCCCCAAAATGATATCCATGTCCTAATCCCTGGAACCCGTGGATATCACCTTACATGGCCCCAAAATGGATCTTTGCCGATGAGATTAAGTTACAGATCTCGAGATGAGGAGATTATCCTGGAGGGCCCTAAATAAGACCAAATGTATCCTTACAAAAGAGAGGCGGGGGAGATTTTATACACACAGAGGAGAAGGTGCTATGAAGAGGGAGCAGACAGAGATTTGAAGATTCTGGTCTTGAAGATTAGAGTGATGTAGCCACAAGCCAAGGAATGCTGGCAGCCTCTAGAAGTGGAAGAGGCAAGGAATTCTCCCCTAGAGCCTCCAGAGAGAGTATGGCCCTGCCTGACACCTTGATTTTGGTCCAGTGATACTAATTTTGGACTTCCGGCCTCCAGAACTGTGCAAGTATAAATCTCTGTTGTTTTAAGACATCAAGTTTATGTTAATTTGTTACAACAGCCACAGGAAACTAATACCAACCCCTAGCTAGACTAACCAAGAAAATAAGAGAATATAAATTACCAGTATCAGGAATAAAAAGGGGGTTATTGCTATAGATATTACAGTGATATATCCTTACAGATAAGGAACTATTAGGAACAATCACTTCTATACAGATCATTCTAATACCTGGGTCACTATGCTTGGTCTTGCCTAATTTCAATACCACATTTTCAGTTGCTTGCTGTCTGTTATTACCCGATTGCTCAGAACACAATTTTGGCCTAAAAAATATTCCACCTATGGTTATAGAGGGCTATTAGTTTGCAGTATTTACCAACTCTCTTCTTAACATTACACTTTTGTTTACACACCCTGATCTTTCCCATACCTATGTCTTTGCTTCTTCAGGTCTTGCCTGGATTGCCCTCTCACTCTTATCTCCACCTAGCCAAAGCCTGTCCTTCCTCCTCAACCCTCTTCCATTTCCCATAGACACTTTCTTTCTTTGTCCCAAACGGCATTCTTCAACTCTTTCTCTGAATTCCCATAGCATTTCCTATTTCACCACTAACTGCAGCATTTTCTTTTTTTTTTTTAATTTTATTTATTTATTTTCCCCCCAAAGCCCCAGTAGATAGTTGTATGTCATAGCTGCACATCCTTCTAGTTGCTGTATGTGGGACGCGGCCTCAGCATGGCTGGAGAAGCGCTGCGTCGGTGCATGCCCGGGATGTGAACCCGGGCTGCCAGCAGCAGAGCGCGTGCACTCAACTGCTAAGCCACGGGGCCGGCCCCAAATAGTTCATATCTTTCTTTCTTTCTTACTTACTTACTTACTTTTACTTACTTACCTACTTACTTACTTATTTATTTATGTGAGGAAGATCGGCCCTGAGCTAACATCCGCCAATCCTCCTTTTTTTTTTTTTTTTTTTTTTGCTGAGCAAGACTGGCCCTGGGCTAACATCCATGCTCATCTTCCTCTACTTTATATGGGACGCCACCACAGCTTGACTTGACAAGCGGTACGTCAGTGCGCGCCCGCATCCGAACCGGCGAACTCCGGGCCGCCGCAGCGGAGTGCATGCACTCAACCGCTTGCGCCACTGGGCTGGCCCCATAACTGCAGCATTTTCAAGTGTTCAAGGACCCCTCCATATCCACACTGAATAGTCAAAGAAAGTAGGAAGCAAGAAAATTTGAAATTACATTTGCAACCAGTAGCTATTAAATCAAAGGTTGGCCATGGGCCCAATCAGCTTACTCAAGTTGGTTTAGAATGTTGGTTTTCTAGAAAGATTCTAATTAACTAAAAGTCAGATAAAATAAGATGAGGTTTTCTTAGGGAAAAAAAATTCTGGTAACACTTGACCCTCATTCCCACATAGCAACTGTCCTGCACAGCAAAAATCACTAGGGCTGGCATGCATTTTACAGTTTTCCACAGTTTCTACCACTCCTCGTCATATCTCACCCAGTCTGTTTCACTCATTTGCATTACACACCTGGTCTGCCAAAATAATACAAAAGACAAAACCCACAAAAGACAGAGTTGCCCCCCACTCAGTAAAATTCCATCCCACAAAATAAAAAATATTTTACATACAAAAAATGCTTCTTGGTGCCGGCCTGGTGGCGTGGCGGTGAAGTTCATGCGTTCTGCTTTGGCGGCCCTCGGATCTTGGGCTCGGACCTATGCACCACTCGTCAAGCCATCCTGAGGCGGTGCCCAACAGAAGAACTAGAAGGACCTACAACTAGGATGTAAAACTACGTACTGCGGCTATGGGGAGAAAAAAGAAAAAGGGGAAGATTGGCAACAGATGTTAGCTCAGGGCCAATCTTCCTCAAGAAAAAAAAAAAGGGTTTGCAATAGAGAATGCACCTGTAAATTTGCTAGGATTCATCGAAGGGGTCCTCCTCCTCTCTCTCTCTCTACATAGATGAGTGCTGTCCAACAGAACTTTCTATGATGATGGCAATGTTCTATATTTGTGCTGTCCAATAAAAAAGCCATTAGCTACCTGTGGCTATTGAGCACCTGAAATGTGGCTAATGCAACTAAGGAACTGAATTTTTTATTTAATTTAAATTTCTTAGTTAAGAATATCATTCCCTCTATTCATCTCCTACTTCTCTGAACTTCCCTTCCCAGTTTCACTCACTGCTTCCATCTCCTCAGCCAGTTCCTTAAATATGAGTATTCCCCAGGATTCTACCATTTCTCCCTATCCCTGGATGATTTTATCCTATATAACCACTATTAACTGTCATCTTTAGCTCTGAACCCATACTTGCAAATGCCTATTTCTCCCACAGGCATGTGTGAAAATAAACTCCTCTTCTCTACAACCTGCTTCTTATCTTACAGTCCCCCCCTCAAGTAATGGTATTACCAACCTCGCAGTTTGTCAAGCTACAAACCTGGGTACTATCCTTGACTCTTCACCTCTTCTTTCTCATCAGAGAAATTTCCACACATATCTATGATTTGCTTTAAAACACTCTAGCAGAGAGGGGGAAAGTGTATGGGAAAGGGGATAAAGAGAAAACAAGATTGACAAAATGCTGACAACTCATGAAGCTAAGCGAAGGGTCCACTCTAATTCTAATTCTACACTCAAGTCTCCTGCTATCTTAATAATCTCGTCATTCTTAAAGACTTCTGCCAGCTATGTCCAAAACCCACGGGACAAAGTCCAACCCCTAGCATGGCACTCAAATCTCTTCAAAATCTTGCTACAGTCTACTCCTCCAGTTGTCACTGTCTATGCTCCAGCCACACTGACTGACCTATGCACTGGTCCCCCAAATTTCCTTACCTACCCTCCATCTAGATCAATTCATCTTCTTTGAGGAATCTTTCCTGGCTCTCCCTGGCAGTGTCACTTCCAAAAGTACCCTTATGTGTACTGTTATTTTAGTACTCACCATGCTGCATTGTAATTTTTCAATAAAATTTTGTATAAATGAATCCCCATTACAAACACTACCACTGTAAAATATATTTTTTATAATAATTTCCAGAAAAATGGAAACTGCCAGAATAAAGAATCTAGAGACAACTTAATAACTAAAGAGTATCTTCTAAAGAAACACCGGTAGGGTGGCTGGCCCAGTGCTGTGGCGGTTAAGTTTGCCCACTCCTCTTTGCAGGCCCGGGGTTCGCCAGTTGGGATGCTGGATGCAGCCCTACGCACCGCTCATCAAGCCATGCTGAGGCGGCGTCCCACACAGAGCAACTAGAAGGATGTACAATTATGACATCCAACTATCTACTGGGGCTTTGGGGATCAAAAAGGAAAAAAGGAGGAAGACTGGCCAACAGATGTTAGCTCAGGGCCAAGCTTCCTCCACAACAACAAAAATGAAACACTGGTAGGGTAAAAAGTAATATCACAATTTACAGCAGAGGCGAGCATGAAGGCCAATTAAGAAAAAATAGAATAGTTTATGGGCAGCATTTACAAGGCATATTTATTTTTTTATTTTTTGGTGAGGAAGATTAGCCCTGAGCTAACATCCGTTGCCAATCCTCCTCTTTTTGCTGAGGAAGATTGGCCCTGGGCTAACATCCGTGCCCATCTTCCTTACTCCATACATGGGACGCCTGCCGCAGCATGGCTTGATAAGCAGTGCATAGGTCCGTGCCCGGGATCTGAACCCGTGAACCCTGGGCCACTGAAGCGGAGCACACGAACTTAACCACTATGCCACCAGGCCGGCCCCCATGGCATATTTATTTTTTAAAGCCAGAATTCACATGTCAGAAACAATACTTAAACACTTTATTTCCATCACTAAAGATTTTGTTTTTTGGATATTTCAGAAACTTACAAAACTAGCAAACTATTACATTAATCTTAATAATCTGTTCTTGAATGTCCAAGTTTATTCAGGAAAATGGTAACTGACAGCTCATTCCCTATTTTTTAAATGGGAGAAATTATAATGGATTACACTCAACCCCAAGCCCCCAATTTCTCAAACTGTAACTTTAATACATAGTAAACACCTATATATAAGTATTAGTATTAGGTTGAACCACATGAAACAGGCATTTTTATCAGTAAAAAACAGTCCAACACCAGCAGTTTCATATGGTTCAACTTAACAACAAACCACTAGGTTTAGAATGTATTGCTTCCTTGATCACAAACAAAATGGTTAATGAACAGCTGGTTTGTATACAGAGACCTCTTTTCCACAGTAGTCTCTTATTCACTTGGCCTCTTTCCCTACAATTTTCCCCAACACTTTCCCAACTTTTCTGGGACTCATCTGTATAATACTAGGAAAAAATGCTAAATATAAAAGGTACTGTGACAAAATGTTCAGGACAACCACAAGATGCCACAATGTGGCAATGGCTCACAGATGACCTGCTCAGTGCAATGCTAGCAGCAGCAGAGGTGCACACCCCCTTTATGGACACTCATCAGCTTTGCAAAGCATCTACAGGTGATTCTGAGGTTCTGCCAATTACAGGAATGTAACTCAAGATTTTTCCCATGCATAATTTTGTTTAAAATGCTGTACCGAATTTTGGGAGATACATAGGATTTTTTTTCCATATAAACATGGGCTGGAAAAATAAAAATGAATTAAGAGATCCATACATTCTATGAAGTTTGGTTATTAAAAAAACAAGGGATATTCTACTGGGGCAAGGCAGGTGTTCTGCAAGATATGTCTATATTCAATTTCAGTGCTGTGTGACTGGAATTTTTGTTAATGTTTTTTGAAACTGTTCATTCTATCTTTCCCTAACCTTGTAACCTAAACAGAGCGTGTCTCACTTCATAGTGCTTCCAAATATTACACTCTTTAAAACGGTGATCTTCAAGTGGGTGGCGTCATTAGAAATTTTGGCATTCATGTGGCGGGAGGGGGAATATGAAGTTTGGAAACATAGCAGTGTTTGATCTCATTACTTATTTGTGCAGTTATAATATGTATGTATTTATATATATACACATATGTATGTATGCATACAAACATATATTTAATTCAGATTCAAGGGCAGCATGAGAAGTCTGAGTTGAGAAACACCACTTTAAAACAAGAATATTTTTCTAACAGCAAAAGAGGCAAACAGTAAGTACTTCTCAGTCCATTTATTTGTGAAACTCCTGATTCCATTTTAATCAGCCACTTGTTTCTTCCTGACAACATCCCTCATAGAAACATTTACTGAGCACTTACTATGTGACAGACACTGTTCTAAGTACTTTACATCTATTAACTCATTAACTCCTTAGAGCCCTATCCGGTAGGTGGAATTATTATCTCTATTTTACACATGAAGAAAGTTCTCACAGTTAGTGTGGAGCAAGGACTTGAAGCCAGGAATCCTGCCTTCAATATAATGCCACTTCTAGATCAGAAAACTGTCCTCTCTAGTCTGTCTCCACTAGTCCACTTCTTTCCTGTCCTTATCAGCATGCTCCCTTCTTAGAAGCAACCAGGCAGTGCTCACATCCACCTGGCAGGCAAATTCAAGCGAATGCTCCTCTCCTGCCTTGCCAGACCTATCCAGCAAAGGATCAGCAAGCAGAAGAGGGAGGCCTTGAAAGTAGTCAGGCTTATTTTGCCCCATCTGTGCCTTAGTTTCCCTACTGATCATTTGGAGAATTCCTGAAATTAGTTTTCAAAGCTAGGTGCTCTGTATACAGCTCTACAGTTTTTCTTAACACCCCCCCCCCCCACACACACTCACCCTGAATACACCGTTAAGAGAAACTTTTCAGTAGTTACCAAAGGGTACAAATGATAATCAAAAATCTTTCTCCCAACTCCCTGGGAACAAACACTGTCAACAGTTTGTTTATAATTATGGCTAGCATTATAACTTTAAATTTATACCTCTAATGTTTGATTTATCAACTTTCGACAACATTTATCTTTTGAGCCCCAACTATGGAAGATGAGGAGCATACACACCTTTCCATTAATCTTTCCTTCCCTTGTCATCTCCCCATTTTTGTTATATTATTTTTCCACTATCAAGATTAACAATTTGTACTCTATCATTCGTATATGTTTTATCTTAGGTAGATTATACAGTTTAAAACCAATAAACAATAGTTACAGTATTACAATATACATATATTTCACTAGAGAACCAAGCATGAATGGACCATAAAAAGGGAAATATTCCATGTCTACAGAGCTACTAAGCTAATAGACTAAAAAAATGAGCCAAAGAATCAAACAGGCAGCTAACAATATTTACTGAGCACTTAATACTGTACTAAGTACTCTACATACATCACCTTATTTAATCCTCAAAACAACCACATAAGAAAGGAATTATCAGCCCAACTTTGCAAAGCCAAACTAAGGCTAAAGTTACATCACTTGCTTAGGTCGGCTAGTATAGAGCAGAGCAGGGATCTGAGTCCAGGTACGGCTCCAGGGCCTGGACTCTTCACCACTACACTGCTTGCTCATACTAACTACTCTTTCACTTTCCTTTTCCTAACAATGTCTAATTAGTGCCCTGAATAGCAGAGGGAGTGTGTTATTCAACAAGGCAGAACTTAAAATCATTCTGTCTAGATATTAAACTTGTTTTGAACAATATGTTCTATTCCAAATCTTTTTAAACTATTAAAATGACACTATATTCAGCCTTTCTGTTCACCAAATCTAGGAAGAATTAAAGACTATGCTTTATGGCTGGATTTCACAACATAGTATACAAGAGCAAAGCATAGGTCTAAGTGACTTTTCCTGTTCACGTATTAAAAACCACAAAATAGAACATTCAAAGCAGTAGTCCAATATAGAAAAATTCTTTAAAACGCAGGAATGAAACTTTAAAAATGAAACTTCCATGAGGATACAGTTATCATCTCTCAGTTCTATCTTTGATCATATTTTTCTATCTGGGATGAGTTAAAAGGGTTACTGAATTACCCAGTATGATGCTGTTTCTTGCTACATTATATACAGTATGTAGCCATATAGTGAACTGGTTTCATTCCAAGTTATCTTTAACTCTAAGTATTTCTAAAATTTACAGGTGAAGAGAACCTCATTTATAGGCTAACACTCTCATTATTTCCAAGTACAGATGATATTACTGTCCTCTCCAAGGCACTGAAGTGCTCAACTCACTCAAAAATGAACCCATCACAGACCAAATATATATCAGGTTCTCCTGATACTAAATTCTCTACAGCAAGAGGTTAAGGGTCTGGGTTATAATCATAACCTAAATCCTGACACCATTTCAATCCAACAAAATATATTGTGACACTGAATAACTGATAACTAGTTTAGGGTTTATTTCCATTATAGCTGTTCTTCAGTAAACAGCTAGTTCACCATATCTCATCTACTTCTCAGAACCAGCTTTGAAATTATAGAAGCATTCAAACACACGTGGGTTAAAAGGGACTGCTAGTTTCAAGAACAGCTCTAGAATTGACAGCCCATTCTATCTACCCGTTTTCCAAAGATATCCTGAACTCTGTAGATACTTGTAATTTGGTACTTTTTCTTTTTATGCATTTGTTTACGTATCTGTCACTCCCTTGGAGCTTCAGTATACAGAGGGTGATATCTTTGCATCCCCTAGGACCAGCACAGCGTCTGGCACATAGCAGGCTCTGAATGCCTGTGTGGAATTAACCACAGGACAAGGAAGTCCATGCTGCAAAGGAAAATGGAGAGGGAACGTTTTAATTGGGAGGTTAAGGAACCAATTACCCTTCAGAAAAGTACAGACGTTGAGCTCGCTCAGGCCAAAACGTAACAAGCGCAGAGGCGTCAGGAAGCCGGAGTGAGGCATGACGGTCCTACCTTCCTTTACTCTTTACTGTGGCCAGGCGGTGCGGCCGCTCACCCTGCAGCCCGAGGGCTTCAGCCTGCGGGCCCCCGATCCCCCTCCAGATAGAGGTGGGAACACCATGCGACTCAACCCGGCCCCGGCCCTTCTCTGGTCCCAGCTCCCGCCATGCTTCAGCCCCAGACTGAACTCCGGCCGCTCCTGCCCGCTCCAGGCCGTAGCATGACAGAGCAATTCGGATGGCCCAAAGGTGGACCCGGTTCACTCACCTACTTGGTAGAGCCGGCCCTCGGGTGAAAAAATGGTAATGTGGCGGTCAAAACCAGCGCTGGAACCTCGAGACATGTTGGTGCTCCCACTACTTCAAGCACAGCCGCCCAGCTCCGTAGCTCCCACACCAAGCGCACAAGCCCCTCCGGAAGTTGCAGCGACTGCTTCCGGGGCACCAGCCGGCTTCATCCGCTCTTGCGCGCCGAACTCACGACTCCAGCGACAGTTCGAGCGCGGGGAGAGCTCCGAGGCCCCGCCCCTGTGAGGGGTGGGGAGAGCGGAGGGAAATCTTCGGTGTGCGCTTGCGCCAGCCCCTCCTCTGAGCGGCTTGAAGATGCCAGGTGAAACTCGGGTTGTGGCGGTTTAGAGCTTTCAACTGGAGGATGAATTGACTGTAGCAATTCGGAAAAGCTTTCTGGGGGCCCGGAATAGTGATTTGCCTATCAGCGTGACCTAAATGGATCGTGTATTTAACAAGTCTCTCATTCGTTTTGGCAGCTGTATGTCCAGCCTGTGTCTGGATTGCTGGCGTTCTTCCTAACCTCTTTACCCACCCACTTTCCTTCCTGCTACGGGGAGCAATGGGTTGCACTTGCTGCGGTGGCAGCTGTTAATTTTGGGTAGAGGAGGGAGCGGGTTCTGGTAGCCACTGGCAAGAGCAGAATTTTCTTCTGGTCAGACAAGATCTTCCTGTGGCCAGCAGCCCCGAGAGTTTCGTCTTGAAAGTGGAACTGACGTTGAAGTATAGGTGTAACGGAGGAATTATGAGGTTAAGTGGCCGTGATTGATAATGAACAAGAACAGCCGGGACAGGGCTCAAAGCAGGCTGGTGTTGGATGGACTGAGAGTAATTCCAAGCCCGCGAGGTAGCTCCGGGAGAACAGCAGGTGGCTTTTCAAATTGTAAAATTGTGCTTATTTTGCCTTTACCTCAAGGCACACTCCTATTTAATGAATATAAAATGCAAAACATGATGTTAGGCTAGTGTCGCCACCTCCCCCCAAAGATAGTTTGTGCACCAGGAAGGCCAGATATACCCAGGTTTCTGGCACTTTAATGCCTGCTGTAAGTAATACTTAAGTAGAGATTCTTAGCTCTTTAATGTATTTTCTCCTAACCTCCCTTTCCATTTAAAAGAAAAAAATTTGTAAGAACCTCTTAAGGAGTTTCTTAAGGAAGCTCCAATTTCTCAAGAATGTTTTTTTAACAATAAAATTCTGTTTTATTAACCTGAAAAAGAAAATCCAAAACTGAAACATGCAAACAGCATCTCTGGCACACAGGGTACTTTCCAGCTCTAATTCCCAAGTGTACTGCAACAGTTGTCCCTTGTTTCTGGTTCCGGTCCCTACCCTCAGAACCAACTCCTCCTATCTTTTGATTACTTTTTTTTTTCTCAGACTCTGAGCGAATCTTGTGTACTGTAATTGCTCCAGTTTGCCTGAATGGTCATAGATAAAAAGAGTTCTCTGTAAGGCTGCTAGGAAGGCTAACTCATTTAGTCCCACAGCCTCAGCAGCCCCCTCTCTGCTGTTATCTCCCAAACCTAGGTTTCTAGCTGGACCCTTTTCTAGTGCTGAGTCTTGTCGAATTGCCTATGGGATATTTTTCACAAAACCCAACATGTTTAAAACAGAATTCTTCATCTCATCTCTTCCCTTCCAAACCAATTCCTGCCCCTCATACCACACTTTCCAAGTCCTCAGAGCTAAAACTTTTCCCAAAACTTCCTCCTCTGTCCCCATATAATCCTGATTCTTCTTATTCTGCTCTTTTTTCTGTTATATAATTCATAATTTTATTCACTGTTTATCGTCTCCCCTCCCCCAATCTAAACTCCGTGAGGGCAAGAATCTTTTTGTTCACTAGTATAGCTCAATAAATATTAGTTGAATTATGAATCCTGTACAGCATAGGGGTTAGAAGTGCATCCCTTTCTATTTAAACCTGAATTTAAATCCCATTTGTGAGATTTACTAGATATGTGACCTTATGCAACCTCTCTAAAGCTGGATTCCCTTATCTGTTAAATTTGGGTAAGATCCACTTAATGGGGGCTATTATGAGGATTAAAAGAGAGAAAGCAAGTAAGGTGCTGAACAAAGAACCTAGCACATAATGAGCACTCTAAGCCTTAGCGGTTATCATTGCCTTCCTTTCTGGTCAGTTAGCAAAGCCTGTTGCTTATTCCTATGCGATGACTGTCTGCTTTTCATTCCCACTGCCACTTCTGAATTTAGACTCTTTTTACAGTTTGCTGGTCTGGCACAGTAGAGTCTCTTCTTGTTGATCCATACTCTTGGAATCATTTTTCTTGAGCAAGAGCTCATTGGGTTGCTTCTCTGCCTAGATTTCTTCGGGCTACTGATTAAAATTCAGTCTTCAGCTTAGTGTTCGAGTTTTCTACAAGTTGACCTATATCGATCTTTTCAGCCTTCTCTTCCACTTGATTCTATTCCAGGGCTACACTCCACAGCACTGCTCTCCACCTCCCACACCTCTATTCCTCCTGTAAGGACCACTCATTCCCGTCTCCTCTCCTAAGAAGCTCAAATCCACCAATCTGTCTCTTTTCCTCCTATATGCCTAGTGCATGTAATTGGAATCTATTATTAGCCTGAACCAAATGAAATGGCCATTTTTGTAGATCAGAAGGGTAAATATTGGTAATTATATGGTTTAACTTAAAGAATTGTGTGTCTGGGCTTCACCAAAGATTAGCAGGGCAGAGGCTGGGTACTTTTCATCTCTGTATCCTCTACCAGCCCTGGCATGGGGCTCGGCTCATCAAAGTTCAATAAATGACTGTTTTAAATTGCACTGAAAACTGTAGAAAGAAAGGGAACAAGTGAGAAATGTTTTCATGGCTGCAATCCTTTCCTTTCCACGTAGACATGACTGCTGTAAAGCACCTCTGGGTATTCACTGCCATGCAGCAATGGGATCTTTAAAATCCCACACACTGCGGGCCGTGAGAATTATTTCACACATTCAAACAAATCCTGATCCCCTCTTGAGGTTGCATTTGAGCTGGGCCCTGAAAGAGGCATAGGATTTTGGATGGTATATACATTCAATACTCTTAAGGATACTTCCTGGAAGGAATGGACCTCATTTTCAATACAAACCCAAACTGAAAGCTAGAATTAGACCATCAGGCTCCTGAGGGCAATGGCCACATCTGTTTTGCTCCCCACTCTATCCTCAATGCCAAACAGTGCCTACCAAGAAATAAGCAAGCAGATCATTCACTGAATATGCATTCTCACTATTTGCGTTTTCTATCATGTTTAACTGTTTTTCCTTATTTAAAGAGATTTGTGAATAAACGAGAAATCTAAATCTCAAAAACCTCAAAGGTCAGAAATTTTATATTAGAATTTGAGATTTTTCTACATAGACAAATGAATTCCTCTGGGAAATCTTTCAGAAAGACAAACCCCTTGCTGATTCCATTGCTAAGGGAAATCCCCTGGAAGCAGACTTCTTGAATATGTGCCACTGGGTGCCAAGCAGCAGCTAACCTACCCGCCCAGGTGGACTTCCCCCTGGGTTGGGGAGCTTTCACCAAGGTCTGGGTACCACTGCTCCTGCAGCTTTAACACAGGCCTATGGGGGCAGACTTGCTATGTCTGTGTGGAAAGTTTGATCTTCCTCTCTGCGGGGCCACCAAGTTAGAATTTTGAAATGACTTTCTGGTTTTTTGAAAAATTTTAGAGATGACTTGACATCTCGTGAGTCTTGGAAAATCTCCTGGGGGCCTCCATTTGGCAAGGCCCACATTCTCCCCTGGGGGTGGAGGTAGGTGGAAGGCAGGGGTTACCCACAAGGCAAAGGTAAAAAGTGGCAGTGTAGATTCCCCGTGACTGCAGACATGCTGAATCACATGGCGTTTAAAGGCAAGATGAGAAGTTAGCCCTTAGTTGAAGATACTGTGCTGGCAGTTTCAGTGAGCCAGGGCATATAAAGATGAAGCTTATCTGTGTTTCCATGTGATGTTAGCAGGTGTTGAAACACCATGCCCTGCGATTTGGCCATGAACACTGGTAACAGAGTATCTTTGGAGAGTTAGGATTCCCTGATGTTAAGAGGCCCCAAAGGGCAACTGTGGCCAGGACCGAGCTAGGGATGTCGCAGCCCTGGGTGACCAGCAGGAGGGAGACAGAGCTCTGCCCAGCTCCCTAGCCAGACTTTCACCAATTAGGTGCTTCCTCAGGAGACTGAGGGCAAGACCTTGGCTCTATTTGTATCTTTCTCACACCAATCTCAGTACTGCAGTTCTTCCTGCACCCCAGCAGGCTGGTGCCCTAGGAGTTGTCATTCTGGCTGAGTCTTGGGGAAGGGGGAAAAGGGTGATTTCTCTGTACTCCAGTTCTATAATTTATGGGCAAAGGAGAGGGATAAGTGGGGCACCAAATGTGGGGTGGAGTGTGCTTCTGTGACCTACATGAGGCACTTGGTTATGCTGCTACTCCAAAGCCCTTCAAACCCCTCACTTGACCTGGTTCCAGTAAAGCAACACTCCCCGGCTGCCTTGTCCATACGTCTACTGTGGGTCTCTCACCCTCCGATAACAAAGGTGGGTGCAGTACGGTGTCTATCAACACAGCAGTCACAGAGCTGTCATTTCCCTTCTGCTCCATCCTTTCCTTGCCAGCCAATATAATTCTGTGCCTGGGTTCTATCAGGCATCCCCAATAATGATAATGCTGTCCTTTGATCTAAAAGGGAATACACGTATCAGCTCAACTCAAAGGACATTTACTGAAACTATCCAGGAACCCCTTCTATAGAGCCAAAACCTTTAGCTTTCAGGTCACCCTTGATTTTTAGTTATAACAATTTCAGTATTATCCTCTTACAACTTTTGGTGTTTCTCTCATTTTCCCAAATTTCCCCTTAAATGAAGACCCAAGTCTTGACTGATCTCTTGTTTCTGGAAGCCAAGGACTTTGAGAAACAGAATTCTCATGGGTCTCCCCAGAATAGTGGAAGAAGCAGTGGAAGACCCCAGCTGGCTTGGGCTTAACCGTTGGTGGTTTTTAACATGCAACTTCCCCTTAGGCATTATAACACAGGAAGCCCTTCAGAGCTTGAGAGAACAGCAAATGTTCCAGCGAAAAATAAGATGGGGAAGGGAGGGGCCTGAATCTCAAACACGGTCAGGCTCTGCTCTGAGTGTCAGAAGCACTGGATTTGAATCTGAGCCTTGCCATAGACTACCTGGTGACCATGACCTCGGTTTCTTCTCTCAAACGGGTAAGCATGCTGTACCCACCTGAAAAGCATAGAGGAAAGAAATATTAACCACTATAGTGAAAATAAGCCACCTACTAGTAGACTTGGACTCAGCTTCTCTCTTTGTGAAAGGAGGGGCCACTGGTGAATAAGACCTGGATTGTTGGCTCTCTTGCTTTGATCCATCCCTGGTACAGAAGGAAACCAAGTACTGCGCCGACGTGCACTGCACTCTGCTGTTGTTCAGAAGTGAAACTCAGTCTGTTTTCTTAACTTGGGAGAGCAGCCAATTCTTACCTACCTTGTCCCACACACCTGCAGCCTCCCCCAGGACTGTGGACAGGGGGATGGGAACTGTAGGCATCAGTCAGTTCACTGAGAAGATTTTCACGTCCATGGTCCTTCTCTCTATCTTGGGGTCTTTATCAATGTTATTATTCACTATGCTCACCACCCCCACCCTTACTCCCACCCCCACTCTAGTCCTCTGGTCTGGGGGAAAGGGAGGTGCCGAGGTTGGCCAGGCACCAAGAGAATGAGTCAAGAACAGAGAGGAAATCAGACTCAACAGCCTGCCCTTCAGCCTAGAGACACTTCCTCTTCCTTGAGGTTTCCTAATTGGCTTCCTCTAATTCCTATTTTCTTACCACAAAATTAAGTCATCTCTGATGCTCAGAATGAGCCAAGTTGTCTTGGGATAATGGGAGAGAGAGCAAATGAATGAGGTTTCTGATCATTATAACCAATATTTTCAGTCACTAATTTAGGAACTAGTTCTTGAGAAACCAGTTATAGATGGGAAAGCAAGAGAGTGCTCCAGTCTTATTTTCTACTTGCTTTGCAAGGAATTGACGGGCCTCAGCTGAGATCCTTGAACTTCACCCAGAGTGCATTTCATCCAGAGTGGTGAAACAACGGCAAGTTTCAAAAATCAACCACAGACAACAGTTCTAAAACATTTCCAGATTAAAAATTCTGAAATGATGTCGTACAGGTGCATAGCAAATTTTATTTGAGTTACCACAGTGCCATGTACTGTGGTACATGTGCTGAATAAATAAATATTTAATTTATTTAAGACATGTGGGGTTAAATGATATGGTTACAGAGGGTGGCATTGAGAAATTATTTCTTGAGGGCCAGCTGAAGCATCAGACACCAAAGACTATGTTCCTGAGCTAGCCAGCTCACACACATATACCAAGGAGCAAGAGGAGAATTCACTCAAAGGAGAAGTGGGAATCAGAGGTAAAAATCAGGAAGACATTTTCAAACAACTTCTCCAAAGTAATTCAACATAAACTGACTGAGCCCTTTCTAAGGGCGAGAAGCTGGGCTGCGTGCTCTTGGAGACACACAGATGAACCAGATGGGGTCCACACCAGGGTTCAGTGGGGGTGAGGAAACATGAATGAAAGCAACGCTGACACCAGGCAGCTCAGGATACATGAGAGAGAGTCCAACAAAGCACTGCAGATGGGAAATTACCTCGGGCCATGGGGAACATAAGCCGCCTGCTGGAGGAAGTATATCTGAGCTCGGCTTGGGAGGACAAGAACTCTGACAGGGGTGTTAGTTGTTAGGAGCAGTGTGGGTGGCCCCACGAGGCAACATGGAGTGGGAGTGGCACGAACAGAGAAGCAGGGGAAGGAAAAACAGAGCCTGTGTTTAGGGCATGGCAATGGCCTAGCTTGACTAGGACACAAAGCTGTTCTGGATTAGGATAAAAATCCAAGGAGGAGGCCTTGACTGCCAACCTAAGGAACTTATGCTCTCGTTGGAAGGCACTTAGACATTGAATGTTTTTGAGTAAGGGAAGTGGCATGATTAGAATTATGCTCTGGGAAGATAAACCTGGCGGCAGTATTTATGATGAACTATAGATGGGGATGTCAATCAGGAGGCTATTGCTAATAGTCCAAGTGAAAGTTTTTGAAGGCCTAAACTGGGGCAGTAGTAATGGGAATGGAAATGAAAGAATATCTGCAAGAGATTTTTTAATAGCTCTCTCATTATTAAAAGTAATACACCTCTCATAGCAGCACTATTTGTGATAGGCAGACAACTAGAAGCCATCCAAATGCCTATCGACAGTAGAATGGATAAAATTGTGGTATTATCACACCATAGAACATAAGTAATTATGAAAATGAATGAGATACGATGACATGCAACAATATGGATGAACCTCACATAATATTGAATGAAAGAAGCCAGCCACAAAAGAGCACATCCTGAATGATTCCATTTATATAAAGTACAAAAACAGGCAAAACAAATCTATACTGTTAGAAGACTAGATAGTGGTTACCTCTGGGGGGGCAAGAAATGATGGAAGTGGGCACAAGGGGGCATCTGGGTTCTGGTAACAAGCATGACAAACATATGGTGATAAAACTACAATTTGATTTTTGTTCTCCTCCTCTTCCTTTAATCTTTCCTGCCTCTAGATGCAGTGCTATGGTCACTTTACGGAACACATGCAGCCTCAGTTCAGAAATTAGAATATCCAGTTCTACAACAATAAAAATTCCAAACAGCATTGCATCATTTTTACTGGGCCAGCTGAGGTTGGTTTCGGACTGAAGCCTCCAGTGGAAAGGCGGGCGCGTGGTTGGCTTTTTCTCCCTGATCACTCCTGGCTCAATTCTCCCCCTCTCCCACCAAAGTGGAGGACGGGCAGTGGAGGGCTAGGACGGGGAGGAGAGGTAAGGGTAGGTGGCTTTCTGCTTTCTAGGCCTAGCGGATGTTCAAAGCTGGTGTTTCTGGTGAGCCTGGCAGATGGGTAAAGCTGCTGCTTCCCCTCCTGGCCACTTTTCTAGGCTCTTCAGTGGTTCTCTGCTGGGCCCATCTATCTTTACATGTAGGTGGCCACTTACAGCTCTTTCCTCAATCCCTGAGCATCCAGAAGTTCCCCTCCAGCCCAAGACAACTCTAAGGCAGATCTCTCCCCACCAGTCTGGCTCCCACCTGGCCCTCAGGGACCCTGCAGTGCAGGCCAATTCCAAGGCAGCAGCCGTCTCTGGCTCTCTTTCCAATGTCCCCTGTCAGCCCTTCTGTTGTTCTCTAGATTTGCAGGCAGAGTAGGCCCTGTCCACAGAGGCTTCAGCTTTCTCATACACCTGCACTCTGGGTCCCCCATACTACAGGGGGAGCTCCAAGTCCTCCTCTTGAGGTGTCTTCCTGGGGTCCTGGGTCAGAGGGTACCCAAGGGACTGGGAGCCTGGCAATGGCTGCCTCCAAAGAAACACTTTTATCTTTTCCTTCTTCTGACTCTTTTATATCTTTGGCCTGGCTGAGGGGCCAGGAGTTGTGAGGCCAACTCTCCTGTATGCTTTTTGTAAATTCTGCATATGAGGTGTCTGCCTCACACTCACCTGGGAATCTTGGTATCTATGGTACTTGTGCCTCAGTGGAAATGGAGGCAGGAAGAGTCCTATTCTAACTACATTCTGCTACACATATCATAACAATTTCAGACTGTGCAGAAGATGAAAAGAAGAAAGTAAAAATCATCCACAATCCCAACACCCAGAGATACCTATTAACATTTTGGAATCAACAAAACGTTATTTCTTTCAGTATCTGTTATTTCCAAGGATCTCTTTCCTTCCTTCCTTCGTATTTAAAAAATGGGATCATTCTAGACATACCATTTTGTAGATGCTTTAATCTATGACACACAAAGTATCATTTTAATCACTGTAACATTTAAAATTATATTTACTTCCTCCTTCCCTTGTTTTGAACATTTAATTTCCAATTTTATTATCAATAACACTATTATAAATATCTTCACGTACAAATCTTTTTTAAAAAGGATTATTTCCTCTGAAAAGGTAGTCAAGAGTTGAATAACTTGCCTGCAGCAGACATTTTGAAGGTAAAATCAACCTGATTTGCTAATCGATTAGGTATGCAAGGAGTCGGCAATGAGCAGGAAAAAATAAAGTAAGTTGCTTTGTTGGGGTGAAGATGAGTTGTTTTCAAAGTGGTTGAGTTTGAGGGTCCACAGACTACCCAGGTGGAAATGCTCAACTGCAAATGTGGAACTGGAAAGAAACCAGTGGTGGAGATGGCTCCTTCCTTTGAGAAGTCTGGCTATTCAACTATCCCAAAGGAAGCACGGTTTTGTCAGGCTAGAAGCTTGAGGTATTTGTAGTTAGATGGGAAAAGAGCTAGTGGACAGGGATTAATTAAGAGAACAAGGTCCCAAGTCAGCACGAAGGGACAGTATGGAGGCAGGTAGAAAAAGTAAACTAGAAAAGAAAAAGGAGAAAAGGGTCAGGATAAGAAAGTTATTGGAAAGGGCAAAAATTGCTGAAGAGGCTTATAACAGGTGGCTTTTAGTTCCTGGTAAAGTGATCTGCTGAGAGTGGGAATGGCAAGGTTGTGACTCAGGACTTAGAGTCATGACTGCTGTATTATTATTATTATTTTTTAATAACCTTGGAGCTCATCTGAGGCTACTCAAAATACTACTCAAAATATGGTCTGCAGCACTGGCATCATCAGGCACACCAGGCCTGAATCAGAATCAGCATTTTAAACAAGATGCCAGGTGATTCTGTCCGTTAAAATTTGAGAAGAATAGCTGTAGCCCATCTTCCCCACTTTACAGAAAAGGAAATGGAGGCTCCAGGAGATGAGTTGTTTTTCAAGTTAAGACTGCAAAGCTTGGGAAGGTTCAGGAAATTAATGGGAATTCAATGAAAGATGAAAGAAAGGACCTTCACATGGGAGTGAAATTCCAACAGAATAATTTCACGACTTTTCTAGCAATACTATGGTGTACAGGAGTGGAGGAAGTGGAATGGTCTGGGACTACCCCAAATTAGGTTTAGAATTGGTAAGATGGACACAATAGCAGGGGAAATGAATGAAAGAATGTGTAGTGTTACTGAAACCATCCCTGAGATGAATGCTTTAAGAGAGGGGTGGTGTGAGGAGGAAGCAAGTGAAGCCAGACGGGGATGGACAACAGAGGCCTCTAGGTGAGGAAGGGATAGGCCTAAGAACAGGCCAAGGAATTGGTGGCTGGGATGAGGGAGTGGGGCAGATAAGAAGGTTGTGGTCAAAAGGAAGAACTTGAAAGTCTGAAATCCTGAAACTGGGGCACTTTTAAGTAATTTAAAAGGTCCAGGTTGGCCATCTCACAGGGGCCAAAAATCAAGAGTTTAACAAGTTAAGAAACAATGAGACCAAAATATGGACAGTGTTGAAAGCTCTAGGGATAATGGCAGTGGGAATGGGAGGAAAAACAAATCTAAGACATTTATAAGGCACAAACTGTTCACTACTGATTTCCTCACGTAAACTTCCCTTGGTGTGTCAACAAACAAAAGGAGCCACATGATTTGCTTTAGAAAATAAAAAGCTCTTTATCTGCGTAAAGCGGCAATCCTTCCTCAGACCTTCTCTTCAAAAACTTGGTCTGACCAGAGTTTATTTCTTTAGGAGTTGGAGATCAGAGGGCTTGACTTGGAAAAGACCCATTTCTTCAAGGATTTCACTACTCCTGCCAGAACAGGACTAAATGCCAAAGGACTTGACCATTAATTTGAGCCAATAGCTATTATCAGGGTGACAGCTCCCTGTTCTCACACATTTCCTTCTGAACACAAGGAAGCCTTGAGGAATAGTTTATGAGTACAGTCACGTGCCACATGACGACGTTTCAGTCAGTGAAGGATTGCACATAGGATGGTGGTCCTGTAAGATTAGTACCATATAGCCCAGGTGTGTAGTAGGCTATCCCATCTAGGTTTGTGTAAGTACACTTGATGATGTTTGCACAACGAAATCACTTAATGACGAATTTCTCAGAACATATTCCCGTTGTTAAACAACACATGACTGTATACAGCTGAGTAGTATTTTATGGTACACAGCAATGCCCTAGCTTAACCTGGCTGCCTCTCTTTATGAATTTACATTATTATAATTAGAGTACATGAGGAAGAAGTGGTAGAAGACTATAAGGACAAGGAAAAGTTTTCATTTTCTGTCAGGTAAAAAAAATGTTACAAAAGAGTTTACACAGAATGATCCTTTTTCTTTTAAAAAAAATATATAATAGGCATATATATGTATAAAAACTTAATAGCCATAGACTGCTCAGCCTTGGAGCAGAGGATAGAAAAAAATGCAGCTTTGGACTCTAGAACAAGGTCACTGAAAAGAGGACGAAAATACAAGAATGCTTTATTTTTAAAGAATTAGTAATACGATACCTCTCAAGCAACAAGTCTGGGTGAGGGACTTACCTTTTGGAAGACCTGCCATAACCACTTCTAAAGGAACTTGTTTCATGGAGGTGAAGGCCCCATTCTATGCTCCCAGGCCAGGACAGCACTCTGCCCCAGAGAGCCAAATGAACAGCAGAATTGTCAGGGAATTCTATTGGCATGTATTAGGACACTGACATTCTCTGTTCCGATACAGTCAAAGAAAGCACAAGAAACCTGTTTTAATAGTGGACTTGAAACATTTAGATGTGAACTAAACTTGATACCTAGTAATGTTCCAGTCCAGCTGAGACAGAGGGCAATCTGACCTGGTCTCTTTATTTTTTTTTTATGAGTCATGTGTTTTTTTAAATAATTTTATTTATTTATTTTTCCCCCAAAGCCCCAGTAGATAGTTGTATGTCATAGCTGCACATCCTTCTAGTTGCTGTATGTGGGACGCAGCCTCAGCATGGCTGGAGAAGCGGTGCTTTGGTGCGCACCCGGGATCCGAACCCGGGTCGCCAGCAGCGGAGAGCGCGCTCTTAACCACTAAGCCATGGGGCCGGCCTGACCTGGTCTCTTTAAAACAAATGTATGTCTCTACCATATTAGAAATTAAAGCCCCTACCAATGATTTCTTAAGTATTGCTTGCTTCTAGGCTGGATTTTAACTAACACCAAAGAGATGACTGGGGTAGTCATTTTAATGTGGTTGAAATGAACTCTCTATCAAATTTCCTGTCAGAAGCTACCAAAAAACCTTCAGACCTCTATTTAAAACAAATTATCATGGTTATCTTAATAATTTAATCCATTTGATAAGAGTCTACTTCTGAGAGTACTCTGGTAGCAAAACAAACTATTTTTAGCTGCCATCACTGACTAGATAATTGTCTTCCTGTTTATTTCAATTCCCAGTCATTTATTTCAATTCCCAGATGAAAGCAAGTTGTGTATGTAGAATCTCTGCAAGTACTGTCAGATCAAATATTGCCAACAAAGAACAAACTTGGGAGAGAAGGCTTCAGGGAATCTTGAACCACCACAAAATAGACATGATAAGAGAAAATTAAAAATCATTTTCCAAAATTTACTGCACTTACTCATTGGTGTTCCTATCTCTTGTATTTTCTTTCATCCCACTGGTTTCTACAGCTTCTTGTAAGTAAATCTCGGAATGGAACTCCTTTTGTTTATATGGTATAGACTCAAGCAGACTGCTTGTCATTGGCTGGGACAAGGCAGGGAAAAGCTGGTCTTCTTGCCTTCCTTTCCCCTCCCAGGTGTCTTTTACTCACTTCCTTTCTTATCCTTGTTCCCCTCTGCCTCCTGTAGGGCTGCAGGGCTGTACATAAATGCCTCATTTCCTACTACCCCTCACCCTCCCATGTAATCCCCACCTAGAGCTTTGGGCTTTAGCAAGTAGAAATACAAGATGCCCTGTTACATGTGAATTTCAGATAGACAATGAATATTTTTAGTGTAAGTATGCCCCTGCAATACTTGGGACATATTTATACTAAAAATTGTTATTTATCTGAAATTCAAATGTACCCAGGAGTCCTGTGTTTCATCTGGCAACCCTACTCTCACTCTGTGGGCTACGAGAGGCTCCAGCAGCTGCCTGGTCCCTCTTCCTAAGACGCTGTCTGCTTAAGTTCCAGCCCGGAGAGAATACCCAAATCTAAACACCACCATTTCATCACAGTCCTCTATGTTGCTGTTCTCCCAGTTGTTCCCGCAAGGGCCCTGTTAGACGCTTTTCACTGTGAATTTCGAATCGCTGAAGGATGGACAAATACCAGCTCTGGATTCCATTTAGCTTTGCCCTCAATGACCCCGATAATTTTGATTTGTAGCAAATGAAAATAAGAGTGACCACGATGGACCAGAATTCAGGGACCTACATAACACACCCTTCCTTTCCATTCCTCTTTTAGAATGAAGCTATCAGGAAAAAAGAAATCTAATGTGAACACACAGGATTAATTTTATAGTGCCTTGGGACACTTAAAAAAGTGAGAAATTTGCTAGAGGACCTAGGAAGCAGTAATTATATTTAAGCACAAACTTGAAGAGAAAAATTAATTTAATGTGAAGAACAAGGCACCTGAGGTGAGGTAGTCCCAACGGAGCCCTGAGAGAATGAACTCAGGCTTCTCCTGTGAGATTTTCTCTTTATTGGGTCTGAGGACAGCAGGAAGACAAGACAGTATAAATTCAGGAGCATGCCAGAGGGAAGCACAAAGCTCTTTAGAAATATTTTTCAGTGGCAGAGTCAATGCCCTTTCAAAGCCTTCATTGTTCATGGCTGACTTGAAAGTCAATATCAATCACAAGAGTAGCTTTTTAAAGAATTCCTTCTCATTGTGTCCTGGACCTTGCTTGACAGGTAGCTGTTTCACTCAGGTGATCAGAAGACAAAAGGTCAGCCTAAGTGTTTGGCACCAGCACTCCCCAGGGTCCTGTGTCAGAGCGATTTACTCTGAGCAGTCCTAGAATGGTTCCCCTGCTCCTGGACAAAGGACAGATGCACCTCAATTTACATTAGCAGAAATTTTAGGGTTTTGTTTTTCACTGGTATTAAAGAGTTCAAAAATAAGGTAATTTCCCTACCACAATTTTCTTTGCTGAGGAGCCATTCTGGAAACGTGGGCCCTCGAAGAGGTACTCCCTTGTTCCTTTCCTCTCCTTCTCCCCCATTTCTCTTAAATGGATCACAAAATTTCTAAATCTAAATACCAAATGCTCTTTCATTCAGTCTGTCTGAGTTTTGATGAACGACTCCATCAGGGTAGAGTAGAAGAAAGACTACGTGGCTGGGAATCAGAAGAGGTGGGTTATGGTTGAAACGTCTCCACTAACTAGCTGTGGGGTCCAGGGAAGCCATTTCATCTTTCAGGGTCTGTTCTTCCTCTGTAAAATGCTACTGTTGGACTTTATGTTCTTCAAGGTTCACTCCTGCTCTAAAGTTCTAGGATTCTTTTTGTATTCTTTTTTTGTATTCTCCCCTATCTCTATGTGCAACTTGTGAGGAATTTGCATCAGGCTTTTAGACAAGATTAACAAATGCTTTTTTCTTTCTTAAAATTTTCTTAAAAATAGGATAGTTCTTTAAAAAAAAAAAAGTATAGCTCACTGAAAGCACAGTTTTCTAAGTGTGTAGTTTATGAAATTTAGAAAATAAGCAGATTGGATTTATGAGAACTTTCTGATTCTCAGCATCTTTCAATGTTCTCAATTTATTAAACACTTTCCTGGAGACCTCTTTCGTCTGGGCATGCAGCAGTTTTGAATCCAGTAAATGGATAAGGGGAGGAAACACCCCCTCCTCTCTTTTTCCTGGATTATGTCTCTGTGCGTAGTATGCACTCTACTTACATCCATGTATATGGTTTTATGTAAATGAGATCATTGTTTGTTTCATGTAAATAACTGTTTTTTTATGCTAACATACTTTTCTTTATTGATGTCATAATAGTTTATAACATTGTGAGATTCTAGTTGTACATTATTTGTCAGTCACCATATAAATGCGCCCCTTCACCCCTTGTGCCCACCCCCCCAACTCCCTTCCCCCTGGTAACCACCAAACGGTTCTGTCTGTGTGTTAGTTTATATTCCACATATGAGTGAAGTCATACAGTATTTGTCTTTCTCTGTCTGGTTTATTTCACTTAACATAATACCCTCCAGGTCCATCCATGTTGTTGCAAATGGGATGATTTTGTCTTTTTTTATGGCTGAGTAGTAGTCCAGTGTGTGTGTGTATATATATATATATATATACATACACACACACAAACACATCTTCTTTATCCAACCATCTGTCGATGGACATCTTCTTTATCCAATCATCTGTTGATGGACACTTGGGTTGCTTCCACTTCTTGGCTATAGTGAATAATGCTGCAATGAACATGGGCGGGGCATATGCCTCTTTGGATTGTTGATTTCAAGTTCTTTGGATAAATACCCAGAAGTGGCATAGCTGGATCATAAGGTATTTCTTTTTTTTTTTTTTATAATTTTTATTTATTTATTTATTTTTCCCCAAAGCCCCAGTAGATAGTTGTATGTCATAGTTGCACATCCTTCTAGTTGCTGTATGTGGGACACGGCCTCAGCATGGCTGGAGAAGCGGTGCGTCAGTGCGCGCCCGGGATCCGAACCCGGGCCGCCAGCAGCGGAGCGCGCGCACTTAACCGCTAAGCCATGGGGCCGGCCAAAAAATATTCCTCAAAAAATATTTTTAATTTTTTGAGGAATCTCCATACTGTTTTCCATAGAGGCTGCACCAGTTTGTGTTCCCACCAGCAGTGAATGAGAGTTCCCTTTTCTCCACATCCTCTCCAACATTTGTTTTATGCTAACATACTTTTTTGAGGTACACTGTTGTAAATGCATCAATTTTAATTGTTTAGTGTGATGAATTCTGACTAATGTATACATACCCCTATGTTAGCATCAGCCAGAACTTTCCATTATCCCCAGCAAGTTCTCTTGTGCCCCTTTCCTCAGGCAACTACTATTCTGATTTTTATCACCACAGATTGGTTTTGCCTGTTCTTGAATATTAAATCATAAAGTATGTACAAGTAAGGAAAGAACTATCATGAAGTGTTGCAGACAAGCATATTTTCAGCTAAAATCAAGGCCCGGTGAGGTGTAAGCTGTTTAGCAAGGGGGTAAAACAGAGAGGGAACTATTAAAACTTAATCACTTTGTTAAACTAAGTCAAACTTGATTAAATGAAAAAATCTGTATACTTTAGAAAGCCCTCATACCAAGTGATGGAATTAATAGTGTTCACAAAATGTTGAACCAATTTGGAAAAGCCATTATAGAATGAAGAAGAAACGATCATAGTCTAAAGAGAAAGAATTGCCCCCTTTCCTCCAACCCAAATCATTGGGTGAAAAGTAAAAGTTGACAATAAGCCTTTGATATCTTGGCCGGTTTATCACAGAGGACCATAACTGATTCAGTGTGGGTAGGAGATAATATGCAGAGGATGAGATGATATCAGAAATGGGAGAAGGAGGTTAGAAACAACCCAGGGGCCAGGGCCAGATGGATTGGTTCTGCTATTGGTAGACCTGGAAGGTGAGGTCAGGAGTAGCAAAATGGATATCAGAAGTACCTGTCGCCCAACTAAGGGGAATGGCTGGCCCAACAGGAGAAATGTAGGCTTTCCTCTGCACTGAGTTCCCCAACTCTGGATAAGCCTCCAAAAACAAATGTTAGGGGGAAAAATGCAACTGGTTATGAAAAGATATTATATCATATTTAATTAAAAAATCAATTTGTTGACATACAAACCAACTGGACCAAACAGGACAAACTGGATCAAACAGGATGAAGCAATGCTCTAAACAAGCATAGACTTAAGAGCTCTGATGTCAACCAGGAAGGCACCCAAACACCAATTTAGCTTGGGGGTAAGAGTCTTTATGCCTTTCGGTGAAGGCAAAGCCATTTGGTTGGTACTTCATAGGAATACCTTTCCACCAGGTCTTCATCATATGGTATGTGCCACGAATCTCCAGTTGTTTGCACCACTGTATCATGGCTGAGAATATGCTGTTGAATTAAAAAGGAACCAAACACTGAGAACAACACTAAACGGTTACCTGGCCATTTCCCTTTCTTTTTCGACAATGTCTCATTTTGCTTCAGAGGAGTATTCTCTATCTTACTTAACAATGGATTTTTTTCAAAGAGCAGCTAGCTCTACAAAGATAAACCCTAGTATTAGGAGTTCCTGTTTTGAGGGGTTTCATTTTTCAGGTTAAAGATTCTCTACAAGAGCATCACATTTATAGGATACAGTATTTCTTTTGTTGCCTTTATTGGTTTTTATGTGAGAGAGAAAAGTAAAGAAACAGTATAATGAACTCCTGTGTACCCGTTGCTTCAATCATTATCAACTCATGGCTAATCTTATTTCATCCATACCCCACCCACTTCCTCTCCCCAGCCCTCCCATCGCCAAGATTATTCTGAAGCAAATCTCAGATATTATATCATTTCTTCTGTAATATTCAGTATGTATCTCTAAAAGATAAGGACCTATTTTGTAAATACAAGATCAATACCATTATTACACTTAAGAATTAATAATTGCTTAACACTATCAATTTTCTACTGTTTACATTTCTCCACTTATTAATTGGGTGTACATATCTTTTACAGTTTATTTGTTTGAATAGGAATTGAAATAAGGTTATTATTACATTGTGACTAATTGAATTACTTCTTAACTCTCTTTTAATCTAGAGCTTCCCTTTCCATCTCTATTTTTCTTACAATTTTCTTGTTGTTGAGGAACCCAGGTCAGTTGCCCTGTATCATTTCCCACAGTCTTGATTTTACTGACAGCATCTCTGTAGTATCATTTGATACCATATTTCCTATAAACTTATTGTTTTGTATATTTTTTGACCATTGGACCATATCTACCATTGGCTAGTGTATTTTTCTGTAATAACTTGCCTTTGGAGTTTCTCCCCTTGCTTTCATACAAGAGGCATCCTTGTATTTATAGGTGTCTAAACTAGAGTCAAAGGAGACTGTGCCATAGAAGTGGAATAAACAGGAAAATGGAGTAACTTAGCAGAAGTAGAAGTATGACAAACCATCAGGGATAAGGAATTTTTAGCTACTGCAAATAAATAGGAAAATAAAAAACACGTATGAAGAGTTGTAATTGATGACATAATTGAAGTCACAATTGATGACATCCTAGGTGTTTTCAATGTGTCAATTAATGTGGGGTTGGCCTATGAAAACTTTTCCTCTGGCAGACTTCCTGTTTCCAGGAACTGGCTAATTCCAAACACCAAACTAAAACTGAGAAAAACAAACATTTAGAACCTTCAATTAGTTGCAACATTCTTTGACTATGCCATATTCTTACTATATACTTGACTCTGTTGACATTATGTAGAGAACAGGTAACATACCTGAAAGGTTATTTTTGATCCTGGAAGCCAATTAATAATTGCCAGCTGGTGTCCCTGCTGCCACTTAAAGAACAGGCGTTGGGTCTTGGCATCCGGTAGACAGGCCTTGTGATCCCGCATCAGGTCTTTTGTGATAAACTTGCAGTGGTTCCCCGAGTGCAGTGCGGCATACAGAAGGAACGGATCATCCTCTGAGCTGAGCCAGGCAGAAGAAAGGACCCGATCAAGCACACGCCCAGGAGGCAGAGGATAGCATTCGTCACCATGCTTTTCACTTCCAGTCTACTTTCCTCAGAGGTGCTCTACATTCTTAACCGACATGATCTCAGTGATTCTTATGAACCACCTGCAAGCCCTTAGCTGGTGGGCAACACTATCTAGAACACAGATGGAAAGCTAAGGGGAAGGAAATGCTAATGCTAACTCTTAACGGCTTAACTAGGCTCTCCCACTAGAATGAAAAATTCTAAAAATAATTCTCTCTTCACACTCTAAAGTTGGTTTTGTGTTCCCAGGGCATTTTTCCTATTTGCCTCTTATACCAGATAGCACACATTGTCTCCCTTTTCCTCACTCAAATTCAAGACACACTCATAATACTAATAGGGCAAGACGACACTTTTCTTGCAAGCCACCAGAAATAACGGGCTGCTCTCAAAGTCGAAACTGGTATCTCAAAGCAGCTCCTGGAAGTCACACTGATGAGCACCTGAAGGCATCTCCTGCTTTGAGAAGAGCCAGTGACTCAGAGTCTCCAATAGACCCTCAACATCAGCACTTACCACTTGAGTACATGTTCTGTAAAAGTGGCAGTAGCTCCCCTGGCTCAGGAGATTCAGACTGCAACATGTGATAGGCCTTAGGCCTTGATCCAAGTGACCCAAAGTAGGACCATTTAAAGTTTACCTTATACTGGAGTATTTCAAGTGAAATGATAAAATGACTGGAATCTACCTTAAAAGTCTCCAGGAAAAAGAGAGAGAAAGAAAAAAAGAAAAAATGTGGGGGGTTATATGGAACAAGATTAGCAAAACGATGGTAATTGTTGTCACTGGATGACAGTTACATGGGGATTCACTATACTATTCTATCTAATGTATGTTTGAAGTGGCTTCTTTGGCACGTTAGTGGAAAACAGAGTTAACGTTAAATTTAAATATTCAAATCCAAAGCCAGAGAAGGTCACTGAATCAATCTTTACAACTAGGTTTGGAACGTCAGTGGATGCAATAAATACAGGCCCCAAACCAAGCATGAGATCAATTTCCAACAGGCTTCTTGGTTATAACACTTTGCATTTATCCAATTCTCCTACCTAAGAAAAATAACAATGATGATGACAGCAACTAACATATAAGCTTTCCATGTACTTGGTGCTGTGCCAAGAGTTTTACATGTATTATTTACAGGTATTATTTCATTTAATCTTCACAACAACCCCATGAAGATTATGCATGAAGAAAAGAAGATGCAGAGAAGGGAAACGCCTTCCTAGATAGAAAGTGGCTGGGCCATGATCTCAACCTGGGTAGACTAATTCCCAAGCTTGCGCTCCTAATGTCTACCGCACGTTGTCTAAGGTGATTGCGTGAAGAGCATTATTATTGTCTTCTACTCTTGGACACATGGAAGCACCCCCTCCCGTGAATAAATAAATGGACTTAGCTAAACAAAAAAGGGATTTGGTCTGGGATCTGAATGAGGGGTTAGCCTTCTGCTTCATGCATCGAGAGCCATTTTACCTTTTTAAGAATAAATGACTTGGGGGCCGGCCCCATGGCTTAGCGGTTAAGTGCGCGCGCTCCGCTACTGGCGGCCCGGGTTCGGATCCCAGGCATGCACTGACGCACTGCTTGTCCGGCCATGCTGAGGCCGCGTCCCACATACAGCAACTAGAAGGATGTGCAACTATGACATACAACTATCTACTGGAGCTCTGGGGAGAAAAGGGGAAAAAAAAAAAAGGAGGAGGATTGCCAATAGATGTTGGCTCAGGGCCAGTCTTCCTCAGCAAAAAGAGGAGGATTGGCATGGATGTTAGCTCAGTGTTGATCTTCCTCACAAAAAAAAAAAAAAAAAGAATAAATGACTTGGGGAATACTGACAAATCTTCAAGTTATCACATTCAGCCTAATGAAACCTAGACTTGGGGCTGAGGCATACACACTATCCACGCAAAGTGGGAAATAAACTTTTGTCAGCATAAATAGCATGAAGGGCCGGCCCCGTGGCTTAGTGGTTAAGTGCGCGCGCTCCGCTGCTGGCGGCCCGGGGTTCGGATCCCGGGCACGCACCGACGCACCGCTTCTCCGGCCACGCTGAGGCCGCGTCCCACATACAGCAACTAGAAGGGTGTGCAGCTATGACGTACAACTATCTACTGGGGCTTTGGGGGGGGGGGGAATAGCATGAAAAACGAAATGCCTGTTTATATGTGCTGCTGCGGGTCTGTGCTCCTCCTGATTAGCTGCTTTCGTCTTACTTTACAGACACTGTACATTTGTCACTGATCATGTTTTCCATGTTCCTTTGGCTCCCTGGGAAGCTGTAGTTCATAGCACCATTCCATTTATATTTAGAATAAAATCCAGGCCCGTTGCTTGCCCACCAGAGCCTATGAGGGCCTCAGTAATGTGGTTCCTGCCTTTCCTCTGCCTCAGAAGCTACTACTTTCCTTCTTGCTGCTACAGCCCACCTACACTGGCCTGCTTGCTTTCCTCAAACACGCCAAGCTCATTTCTGCCTCAGGGCTTTTTGAACACTTGCTACTTGCTGTTCCCCCTACCTGGTATGTTCTTCTCACCACCTCTCCCCCTTTCTCAAATGCCTCACTCCTTCCCTTCAGATCTGCCCCCTCCCAAAGGCCCTTCCTGACCACTCCACCCACTACCCTCTGACCCACCCCTGCCTAATCCCTTTCTGTCTACTCACTCAGCTTTGCTGTCTTCAGAGCACTGATCACTGCCTGGAATTACACTACCTGTGCGTTTGTTTACCTGTTTATTTTCAGTCCCGAGAGGGCAGGGACTTGCTTTTGTTTACTGCTGTCTCTCCAAGAACACAGAAGGTGCTCATATCTGTAAAGTATTTGTTAAATCATCTATTCAGGACCTTATGACATGCATTCCGTATACTAATCTCACTTCTGACTTCGTCTTCCCCCTCATTTCTCCTTGAACCTCATCTATTTAAGTTTATCCTGCTGTAGAAACTGTATTTTTGTAAACTGCCTCAAGTCTTTTTATTTTTTTTAATGAGGCTGAGTATCTATACATACATACACATGCACTTTAAAAATGGTGAAAATAAACCAGACAAAGACAAACACCATATGATTTTACTCATATGTGGAAGGTAAAGAAACACATGGATAAGGAGAACAGATTAGTGGTTACCAGAGGGGAAGGGGGCAGGGAGGGCAAAAGGGGTAAAGGGGCACACATGTATGGTGATGGATAAAAACTAGACTATTGGTGGTGAGCATGATGTAGTCTATACAGAAACTGATATATAATAATGTACACCTGCAATTACACAATGTTATAAACCAATATGACCTCAATAAAATAATTAAATTAAAAAAATGGTAAAAATAGGTACTAACAAGCAGATGACTGGAGCCTAGTGTAATTTACCTATTACCTTCAGTACTCACATGTTGTCAGCAAAGAAACAGCTGGCTTGCTTTTGCAGCTTTTCCATCTCATCCCTTCTCCACCGGGAACCCTGCCTTAGCATGTGCTTCCGGCCCAGGACCAGTAGTCGCAGATTCTGCTTGGCTAATTGAGAGACCACACCCAAGAGCTAAAAAACACAAAGCCAGCCCCCAAGAGGGTCAAGGGAAGAACCTCAGGTCAGTGGAGTGATTCTTGCAGCTGGTAATCTCAATGGTGAAACACTCTTTTTCTGGTAAGAGGTGAGAAAACATTCCTTAAAATAATTTTCCATCTTTGTAAGCCTGAGGAAAATGCTTCCTTATTTCAAATTAATGCGTGACACCTGCCCACTGGTCAGGATACTCTGGATCCAGAAGGGTTTTCTAAGCATAGACTAGATGAGTTGTTTTTAAACTGTGTTCCCCAGAGCCCACTGGGATAGACACAGGGAGGCTAAGGAGTATGGGGTTTGGTTCTATACACTCCCAATCTGGTTTCAACCAAAACAGCTCAGCTTTTATATATTTATATACTGGTATTCTGCATAAGTTTTCATTTGAATAAAGCATTCTACTTCTTTTTTTAAAAAAGTTTGTAAATCGCTGGACTAGAGAGTGACTTTTTGGCCAACTTTTCCATGTCATGATTCTGCTGATACTGCTACCCTTCATTGAACTTTTTCCTCCCTAAGGTCTGTCACTATCCATCCTGTAGCCTATTTCGTCAGTGAATTTACTCCCATTCTCTCCACTTCCCACATGTCTTGTGTGCACAGGAACTCCTCTCAAAAGTCTAGACTTGGATTTTTAGTAAATCTAGTACTTTGGTGAGCTTGCCTACATTCAATCTTTCATAAGGAAAAGTCCATATTACTTTCATGTACAACCTATTAAACTAAGCTATAAATGGATACATTAAGTAAAAAAAAGCTAATTAAAATTTATGTTATATAATAGTGTATCAGAAATATAAAAGTTCTTTAATTTATAAGAATTGCTGGGACTACAAAAATCACAAGTTGAAAGTCATTCAAGAGATCCTTAATTTTCTTGGGTCTTGGTTGGAAAAGGCACTGATTTTAGTCTAGCTTGCCCTTACTCATGATTTCTTCCCATGTAGATTTTCAGGATATTATTTAAAATTCTTTAATCAATAAAATTTCATTCATTTGGTTAGTTGTCAAATATTGCTTTAGCACCTGTTATGTCTAATATACATGTAGACTCTCTGACAATCTAATAATGAATTAGCAAGGGCTGAATTTTTTAATTACTGTTTAATGCTTTGGATTTATATATATATTTTTTTTATCCATTCCACTCCATTACTAATCTTCTTATTTTAGGAAACAGTTGTTGGTTTTATTATCCTTAATTATTAGTTCTAGAATTAAGACACAGAATGGACACAACTTGCCTACTGAATGTGAGCTAATACTCAAGCAGAGAAGTATACCAAGAACAGCGTGAGGATTCTAAACCCAAAGCTTTACAACCAGGAAAATATAATTCTTTCCTTCAAAGCTAGAAATAATGGCTTCTGTGTTTATTCAACAGTTATTTCTCAGGCCTCTCCATGTATAAGGCACATGGTATGTATCACAGCCCACAAAATTTTAAAACACATCGTCCCTGCCTTTAGTGAGGGAGTGCCTAATAATTTTCTTACCCAACTATCAAGCCTATGAAAACATGTACGCTGGCTCTACATATACTGGATGGTTAATAAACATTTTCTGATTAGCTGAAGAATATGTCCACATCTATTTTTATCCATCATAAAAGTAGCTATTATGGAAAACTTGAAAAATACAGACAAGAAGAAAGATGAAAGAAGAAACCACTCATACCTCACTACCCGAAGATTGTTAACATGTATTTACATCTTTTTAGTCTATGCATGTTTATATAATCTCATAAGCTATTATTTTAAAAGTTAGGCTAGTAATCAAAGCAAACATCTACACTAAGACAGTTTGGTTCATGGATTAAAACACCTCAAAAGACATTGAGAGTGCATCTCCTTCAGAATGCATTTATAACAACATTCCTTTGTTAAAATTATGCTGAGATTACAGATTATTTTCAATGAGCCCAGATACAAAATGGCAACTGGATTCATTAAGAGGAATGACAATTACTTTTTTAAATTTCCAATGAATTCCCACAAAGCTACTGTAAAGATACAAAAAAAAATTTCAAACAAAAACAATTTTTGATACTGATTACTTAAGTTTCCATGCAACTGAGAAGACACGGCTTAAAGAAAAACACAATTGGGTCTTCATATCTATATCCTGGTTTAGATAAATGGCCTTGAGTTTACTAATTTAAGTTAAAGATAGTGGCCCAAGGAAGGGCAGAAAAGGCTTAGCTTGAACTACTCTGGGGCACCATCTTGTGGCTGAGAAGTCTCTACTAGCAGCAGCTCTCTGAAAATGGTGCAAACAAAGGAGAATAAAGGAAAGACACAGGAGAGACTGATGAGTGTACAGAATAAAGGCACTGGCCTGAAACTCTGTGACGGTCTAGCTATGAGCGCGCTTCCTCTGGGGTAAATTCCAAGGCTAGATCCAGTGGGCTGGGTCAGAATCATAGGTATAGTCAAAATAGTAAAGAAAAAGAAAATTCACCTTAATTCTATGTTAGATCAAAAATAAAAACTGGGAGGAATTTCCACTTCTGGGAAGATGGGGTAGATGTACTTTTCCCTATCTCTCCCACTAAGTACAACAAAACCCCCCAGACAGGATATATAAACCAAACATAAGAAGACCTTGAAAGGTAGAAAGAAAAAGCCAGCCTGGCTAGGGCCCTTGGGACATGAGGAATGACAAATTGGTGAGTTCTTTCAATTTTCTTTTTGCCTCATATATCCTAGACTTGGAACTGAAGAAGCCAGCAACCTGGAAATGCCAATGGACGTAGACAAAAAAAGACCAACAAAGGCCTATTCTCTCTAGCCAAAGGAACAGGAAAGAGGCTGTCTAGCAAGACAGAAAACTTGTTAAAATGATGATTCCAGCAGACTGTGATGTTATATATATATGTAATACCTAGAGCACCATTAAAAATGCTATACAAAGAGATACACTCAAAGATACTATAGATTAAAAAATAAAACAAAACAAAAAAACCACTATAGATACATAAAAATGAAATTCTAAAAAAGGTTCAAGTAGCCCACAAGAAAGCAGGGAAAATAAAACAGAGGAAAAAAAAAAACAGAGATGGCAGAAAATAAAAAATAAAATGGTAGGCATAAGCCCTAACATATCAGTAATAACACAAAATATAAAGGATTTTAATACATTAATTAAGATACAGAGGTTGGCAGAGTGGATTAAAAAACATGACCCAACTACTATATGCTACTTAAAAGCAACTCACTTCAAATATAACAATATAAGCTGGTGGAAAGTAAAAGGATGGAAAAAATTATATCATGCAAACATTCATCAAAGGAAAGCTGGAGTGGCTACATTAATATTAAACGAAATAGATTTCAGAGCAACGAAAATTACCAGAGACACAGAGGGACATTATATAATGATAAAAGGGTCACTCCACCAAGAAGACACAGCTATCCTAGATGTGTGTGCACCAAACAATAGTTTCAAAATACGTGAAGCAAAAACTGATAGAACTGAAAGGATTTCGAAATAGATAAATCCACAATTATAACTGAAGACTTCAACACTCCTCTATCAATAACTGAGAGAAAAACTAGACAGAAAATTAGCAAGTATATAGAAGAACTCAACAGCACCATCCATGTTCATGGACTCGAAGACTCAAAATAGTCGAGGTGTCAGTTCTCCCCAAATTAACATAAGCATTTAATGCAATTCCTATCAAAATCCCAGCAAGATTTTTTTGTGGATACAGACAAGATTATTCCAAAACTATATGGAAAGGCAAAAGAATAAGAATAGCTAAAACAATTTTGAAAAAGAAGAATACAGTGGGAAAAATCAGTCTACCTCATTTTAAGCCTTATTATACAGATACAGTAATCTACATTCTATGATACTGGTGGGGGGATAGACATATAGGTCAACAGAACAGATGATCCAGAAATAAACCCACACAAATATGCCAAGGAAAGATAGCCTTTTCAATAAATGTTGCTGGAGCAATTGAACATCCATAAGTAAAAAATGAAACTCTACCTAAATCTCACACCTTATAGAAAAAATTAAATCAAAATGGATCGTGGACTTAAATGTAAAATGTAAACTATAAAGTTTTAGGAAAAAAAAAAACTAGGAGAAAAATCTTCATGACACAGAGCTAGGCAGAGTTCTTAGACTTGACACCTAAAATAAAGTCCATAAAAGGAAAAATTGATAAAATGGATTTCATTAAATTTAAAAATGTTTGCCTGTGAAAGGCCCTGTTAAAAGGATGAAAAGACAAGTTACAGACTGGGAGAAAATATTTTCAAACCACATATTCAACAAAGAACTAGTATCTAGAACATATAAAGAACCCTCAAAACTCAACAGTTAAAAAAAGCGAACAACCCAAATGGAACATGAGCAAAGATCTTTCACTGTCGAAGATATACAAATGATAACCGAAGAAGACATACAGATGATAAATAAGCACATGAAAAGATGTCCAACATTATTAGCCATCAGGGAAAAGCAAATTATAACCCAATGAGGTATCACTACACACCTATCAGTCTCACTAAAATAAAAAATAGTGATAATATCAAATGCTGATGAGGATGTGGGGAAACTAAATCACTCATATGTTGCTAGTGGGATTTAAAATGGTACAGCCACTCTGGAAAACAGTTTGGCAGTTTCTTATGAAATGAAACATGCAGCTACCGCACCATTGAGTTACTGCACTTCTGGGCATTTATCAGAGAGAAATGAAGACTTATGTTCACATAAAAACTTGTACACAAATGTTTACCTACTTAGGTTTATTCATAATAGCTAAAAACTACAAACAATCCAGATGTCCTTCAATATGTGAACAGTTAAACAATTGGTACATCCAGACCATAGAATATTAATCAACAATAAAAAGGAACAAACTATTGATATTGCAACAACTTAGATTATCTCCACAGAACTGTACTGAGTGAAAAGAGCCAAACACCAAAGGTTATATATATCAAAGGTATGATTCCTGTCATATAACATTCCTGAAATGAGAAAATTATAAAGACTGAGAACAGATTAGTGGTGGCCAGGGGTTAAGGAAGCATGGGGCCAGGAGGGAAGTGTGTGTGGCTATAAGAAGGCAACATGAGGGATTCATGTGACAGAAATGCTCTCTATCTTGACTATATCAATATCAATATCAATATCCTAGTTGTGATATTATAATATTGTTTGGCAAGATGTTATTATTGGGGGAAATTAGGTGAACGATACATGGGATCTCTCTATTATTCTTACCTCTGCATATGAATCTATAAATATCTCAAAATAAAAAGTAAACAAACAGAAGAGCCAAAAAAAAAAAAAAAAAAAAAACCACCCCCAAACCAGAAAACCTCAAACCAAAACCAAACTGGGCCTTCACAGGAAGGATAAAGGGGTGTGTGACAAATATCCAATGTGTACAGAATGGTCAATATCCCATAAAAGACAATCTTCCCCTTGAGACTATAAACACGGATTAGGTTTAAATGAGAGAGTGGGGAAGAGTATCCTTGAGCTCAGGGCAGTCCTGACCAGAGAAGACGAGATCCACTCTGGGCTGTCCTCAACCTGGAGAACTCAGAGATGGTGGGGACAATTCTGGATTTGCCTAAAGGGTATGGAATCTGGGCCACATAGCGGAGCAAAATAATCAGTACAACTCATTCTAGAGAATATCTAAAATTCCAAGTTGATTCCAGAACTCCGGGCGCCCAGTACCTCAAGGTTAACCTGGGATCAGATCTCACTCCCCCTCCCCTGTCCTCCCACATTGCTCCTTAAGATGTCTAAAGGATAATTCTCCAAAACCCAGAAGAGTAAGAACAAATTTCAGCGTAGTATTTGGTGCAAACATTTTCTGGTTTGGCTTCCATTCTAATTTGGTTTATCTCCTGTAGGAACAGATAAGAGTTTTTTTTTTTTTTCACTCCTAAGTGACACACTTACTTTTGGCATAAAATTGCTAAAGGTAGTTCCTGAGCTTAGGGTAAAAATACATTTGGCAGGGCTAAATGTATTTTTGTTAGAAATAACTGCGTAGGGATGCTCAGGAAGCAGAAACGCTGCCTGGGAGGTGGACGAGGCCAAGGAGAGCAAGAGCTTTTCTGAGTAATCCTAAACAGCAGTGTAACTTCCTTTCTCTATTCTTAACTTTTTACCTCCCCCTCTGCAGTCTCTGGCACTTCCTGGGTTGTGTGGACTGTAGATCTTCAACAACTCTAAAGCCTTTGGGATCTGATGTCTACAGATATTAGAAGTTCTGTGCCAGTTATTCAGCAAGATAGCTATAATCAATATACTTCATATATAAGAATACTTATTATAGAATACCTTCAGGGAAGAAAGTTTTGGAAAAAACCCAAAGTCATCAACAGATGAATACATAAATAAAATGTGGTATATACATACGATGGAATATTATTCAGCCTTAAAAAGGAATAAAATTCTCATACATGCTACAACATGGATGAACCTTTATTAAAGACATTATGTTAAGTGAAATGAGCCAGACACAAAAGGACAAATATTGTATGATTCCATTTACACAAGGTACCTAGAGTAGTCAAATTCATAGAGATAGAAAACAGAATGGCGGTTGCCAAGGGCCTGGGGAGATGGGAATGAGAAGTTATTGTTTAATGGGTACAGAGTTTCAGTTTGTAAAGATGAGAAAAGAAATCGGGATCTAAAAAAGCTCCATACATTGCAACTGCTTGACTGTAGTTAAAGAAACATGGCTGTTTGTCTTATGGAATTTCCCACATTTAGATTTTGCTAACAGCATCCCTATAGTATCATGTAACATATTTTCCAGTCCTCTATGTTTCCTATAAATTGGTAGGTGGATCTAGAGACTTGATCGGATTCAAGGGTTTTTTTGATCTGTATGTACGATGCGTGTGTGTGTGCTCGTGTTTGCGTGTGTATATTTAAAATTGCAGCCCTGATAAAGTAAAAAGGCCAGTTCATTCATCAAACATTAATGAGAACCTTCTCTGTCAGTTGCTAGGCAGGGGGTACAGGGGATACAGATATAAAGACACATTTATCCCTAACCTCCAGGAGTTTGCAGTCAAATGACTGTAATATAATGTAATAAGTGCCAAGAGGGAGCACAAAGGATGGGCACTTATATCAGACTGGTGGGAAGGGTGGTCAGGGAAGTCTCCACAGAGGAAATGACAGCTGAGCTGAGTCTGCAGATGAATTATCCAGGCAAAGAATGGGAGTTTCCAAGGACAAGGAGCAGCATGTTGAAGGTGAGGGCTCTCTATTAGCATGCTGAGTTCAAGGAACTGCAAATTGTCAACTATGGCTCAAGCATACGTGTGGGAGGATGAGATGGGAGTGCCAGAAATAAGGCTGGAAATGAATGTAGGGGTCAGATCACATGGGCCTGGTAAGCCGTGATAAGGAGTCTTTTACCCCCTGAAAGCAATGGGGGAAAAACAAAGGATTTAAAACAGGAGCGTGACATGACTACCAATTTAGACAGGTCAAAATTGTGGGTTGCAAGAAGACGGGCCTGGAATAAGGAGAGCAAGCAGGGGGCTTCTGCAGTAATTCAGGTAAGAGAGAATCAGAACTGAGGCATTGGCAGTAAAGATGGAGAGGAGAGAGAGCCCTCTGAGAGCAAAGCAGAACTTACCAGACTTAGTCATTGATTGGAAATATGGAGCGGGATAAATCAAGGAAGATTTGGACAACTGGATAGCGGATGGTAGCAAGACAGGGTCTATCAGAGGAGGAGCTCATGACACCCCTAGGTGGGAGATGTCCAGCGGGCAGCCAGTTATGAGACTTGACCATTTAGGAGAGGGCTTTGGGCTGGAGATAAAGATGTGGAGTCATCAGGGAACACAGGGCGGCAGCAGCCGTCAGCGAGTAGATGAGGTAGAACAGCTTAGGATACAGACTTAGAAGGGAAGAAAGCCAAGGATGGAACCTCAGGAACACTATTATTTAAAGGGTAGAGTGATGAGACAAGACTTTAACGGAAGCTGAGGAATGGCCAGAGAGAGAGAAGAAAAACCAAGAGACAGTGGCCCCTCAGAAAGACTACAAGGCACATTTCAAGAAGGAAGGAGAGGCTGTCAGTGCCACAGACACACCAAAATGTGGCCTGCAACCCGGAGGAGTCATTTGGAGGATGCCCTGGGGGACAGGAGTGAGATTTCAGTCAGTTCCCTAAACTCTAAATAAGGCTGCAGTTTGCTTTGTCCAGAGAGACTGTCTTACAAGCGTGGCTCTATTTTGCTTATGAAAAATAACAATCAATTACGCTTATTTCAGATACTGAGTGGTGTGGCCTCTTCCAAACCTCCAACCTCCCAGAAGCTTCACTGTAAAGAGAAGAGGTTTTTGGTTTTGTTTTTTTTAAAGAGGGAAGACATTTGAGAATATTTATATTCTGATCAGAAAAAGCCAGTAGCAAGGCAGAGGCTGAAGATACAGGCATGGAGGGGATAAGTGGTGGCACAAGGTTCTGAGAAAGCAGGCAGAGGGAATCGAGAGAACACATGGAGAGAACACCTCTTGCTCTGAGACAGGTCTAAGCACAGACAAGTTGGTTGGGTTATGTGGTTGGTGCATGAGTGTGTGTGGTGTATATGTTGACATGTGAGGTTGTTCCTCGTGATATCTTCTATTTTGTGTGCAATGGGAAGTGAGTCACTGGCAGGGGGGTGGCAGAGGGGGTGGAGCAGGAGGCTTGAGGGCAGCAGTGCAGATGAGACACAGGAGTGGGAGCCCACCGCAGATGTGTGAGCCAGGAGTGCCTAGAGGCAGCAGCAGCAGGCACAATGGAGAGATTTACAGCACTCAGCATCCTGGCTGCATGCAGTGAGACAGTCAGTGCGGATAATAATCGCCCCTAGCTCACGCTAACATTTGGTCAAAAGGCACTTTCAGGTGGAACCATAATCGAACCATCAGTCATCTAATATTACTCTCCCTATCTATTTACTATTAAAGATATTCCAAATTTATATTTAGATCAGTATAGGATCTATGCTTTTGGGTTCTGACCTGAGTCAGCAATTCCAAATTCCTATTTATTTGCTCGGATCTCTTTATCTATAAAATGTGAATAAGGTGCACCCCCCCCACACACATCCTTAACTGTTATCATTTATCAAGTCATCATGAACAAAAATGTAAAATGTCATCACTCACACACAATTTCTATATGAAAAGATCTTTGGAGAAAGCATCTCAAAACCACCTGGCTTTCAGGGCAAGCTGTTTCTGGCAACGTCTCCTCCTTGGTCATGACTTGAGGAAACACAACTAGGGGCCTATTTGATAAGGTGGTCCCAGGAGGCCGCATGTTAGTGCTGAAGTATGTTTCCTTCCACATGTAATGAGTCAACGAGGGAATGGTGAGGAGAAGCTGTACTTGTCTTAGCCTTGGTTAGGAGCAGGCCCCCATTCCACTCCGCTAGTTAGAGCCCAGTACTCCGTGGATCATGCACCGGTGTCATTCCCTGGCAGCTGCTGACGCTGTTATTCGATGTGAGAAATGAATGGGTGTAAACAGCTCTTCGGGAACCACAGAAAGTTCAAAGATTCCTGCACTCAGCTGTGGATCGTTTCTTTAAAGGATCTGATGTAGGAGGGGAGCTTGATTAAAGTAGAAACTGGTCTCTCTGAAAATGGTCAGCAGCTATTACAGGTGCATACTGTGAGCGGGCAGGTGGCTGAGGAGCACGGCATCATGCACTTGGTGGCTCTAAGCTTTTGGAGGCCTCGCTTTTCTCAGATAAACCAGGCAAGTGCTCACGCCAGGGAGGACATGAAGTGATTTCATCTTGGACCTGCCTCCTCTTTACACATACACACTGCTGTAGTGTTCAGCATCTGAGCTGTGAAAGGAAAGCGGGTTAATTTTAAACAGTGTTGATGTGAAAGAGAATATTTGTAGTTATTTGTATAGTTATTTATAAGTGGAGAGACTTAAAATTCCAAAAAAAACAGAAGAGAAATTCTTAAAATAACCACAAATAGCCTGCCTACTGTTCCACTATAAAAGAATACCAATTTCTAATACTGGTTACACAAATTGTTTGGGAGACTAAGCCAGGAAGTACATGTCCACTTTTTAGGCTATAGCTTCACTAAACACAACCTCACAGTAACTTGGGGCTGAAACAGGGATGAATGGGGGCGGTTTTCCTCTTTGAGTCTGGCTGGATTTCAGGATATGATGGCATTAATTAAGTCAAAAGCAGACAAGAGAAAGCCAGAAAAGTAAATAAAGATTCTTTGGATCCTTTTCTTTCATGTGCATTAATTAATTTTGAAAATTATTTCCCACAAACTAAGAGAACATGAAACCACTTCACGGACACAGTCAATGACTGATGAAGTCTCTGGAGGCAGTGTTCTCGGACTTGGAAGATCACAAACACAACGTTTATAACTGATGCACTGTGCGCTCCACAAAGCTTACAGCAGAAAAAACAAAAGAAGTCATAACTTACATTAGAACAATGGAGTTTTTCTACTTGTTTCTATGTTCCTACTGTCTGCAGGTAAGCTAATATTCAGTTTCATTCCCTTCTTTGTTTTTGTTCCTCTCATTTTTCTCCTGAGCTAAGTTTTGGGAAGAGAATTCCTGTCCTAGAGATAGTCCTCAAGTGACTGCTATAGTCAACATTTTCCTGTGTACCTCTGAAAACACCACCAAGGACGAGACTGCAGGAAACCCACCAAGGTTGTGGCTCGAGGCTTCTCATCATGTTTTCATTTGCCTGCTACTCGTGGTGCTGTCTCAGCGTCAGTTCTACCTTTGAGAGCTGCTGCTGCTTGCAGAGCAAGAGAGAGATCACTTATTTAAAGGAAGATTAATGATATTTCCTCGCTGGAACTGTTCAAGAGCTATATACCATGTAAGATACAGATTAGCACTTGATGAAAATGAGAGATGGAAGAAGATGAGAAAAGGAAGTGTCTTAGAGAAGCAGCAGAAGCTGGGTTGAGAAGCAAGAGGGAAGCTTTCACTGGGTGGTATTCCAGGAGCGGAAGCTTCATGAGCCTGGTGGTGTAGCTGCAGAGAGGAAAGGCTGAGACTGAGCCAGGGTCCTGCTCCCGTCTCTGGGACCAGGTGCTTGGGGCACAGAAGATTTAAAACTTTCATGACTGACTGATTCTATAAAGCTCTTTGAATCTCCTGGAAGAAAGTATATACATACACAAAATACTATTACTTTATTATGATATCATAAATGACCCCCCTGGTTTATTATATTAGACTCACTATGTCCTATATCCTGCTTCTGACAGTCTTTGGTATTTTCGGGAGATTTCAATGATCTCATGTTGTCTTTAGTCAATGAAACAATTCTACTGAGGAAGAGAAATGCCCTTCCTGCCTTGGGAACATCCTGTCAAGTGTGGGATGTGTTTTCTGTGTACCAGGTCTTCTCCCATGCCATTAGCACCCACACAGTTATCCAGCCTTTTAGAAAACGATTACATTGTTGGCTTGGATGGATTTCCCCAGCTAGCTGAGAGTCAGAGCTGTCTAGAGGACAGAAGATTTGGCTCCTGACTCATAGTGTGACTTTTCTCCAAACATTCACATGCATTCTTTGGTCTTTGTAGTTTCTCTGTGAGATATTTGTGTTTCCTTTATCATTATGAGGCAGGAAAGGACAGTATTTTGAAGAATGAAAACTAATTTCAGGAAGATTAACTTATTCTGATGAATTTTAATTTCCACTTCTAAAGTTTATTAAAAATCCCCCCCAGGGTTCTAGATCCAGTCAATGATCAGGGAATGATTGGCTCACACTGGGAAAGTAAGTAAACACCTTCAGGCTCATAAGGCACCATTTAATGACTAGAAGAGAACGAATATGGTGAGCAGGGCTCTGGAGGCTTGAAAATTTGTGTCACCTTCCTATGGCTGTAGTGATTCTCATAGCTTTTGTCTTGGTACAGAGCCATACACGACTGTACACTATGGCTACTGATTTTGTTTTTTGGAACAATCTTATCAGCTCAAAAGATATAAAAGACCTAGGTATATAAAAAGATACTTTGGATATCCCCAGTTAATGTTCCAAGCCTTCTAACAGTTCTGCAGTGGAAGGGCTTACACAGTAAATGAAACTGATAGAGACATAAAGGAGACTTTTCCAATTTATATCTATTATTTAATAGTATAGTAATAGTAATTAAGAGCAGAAGCTTTGGCGTCAGGCTGCCTGGGTTTAAATTCTGGTTCCACTCTGTTAGAGCTGTGTGACCTTGGGAAAGTTACATTTCCTCTTTGGGCCTCTGTTTCATCATTGGTAAAATGGAGATACAAATTGGGTTATTATGAGGATTAATTTAGATGCATGTAGATACAAAGCACATAGAAAAGTACTAAATAAATATTAGCTATTATTAGACAGCTGTATCAGTAAATTTAGACCTCCAAGCCCCACTGTATTCCCAACGCCCCCAGCCCCTGCCAAAAAAAGAAAAAGAAAAGAGAGATTCTTTTGGCATTATCTTGGATGATTTTTGACTTGGATGATCCATAGACTTGGATGATTTTTGTGTTAATCTCTCTGTCAGCACTTGTTAAGAGTAGAACATAAGCTTTCAGGTTAAGAAGACAAAAGGAACACATGCATCTAATCTTAATCCCACTTGGACTCTCACTAAAACCGTAATACAGAGTCTTTTTAAAATGACAAACCCACAAAAACTTGGAGAACAAGAAAGGAGACAACAGCAATAAATTTGGAAGCTGGAAAGCAGATGGACAAGTGGTAACTGACCTTGCAGATCCAATAAAGTCAAATTTGAAGAGGAGTAAGCTAAGAACCAACCCAATTTCTCAAAAGACTCCAGAACTGAAAGTAGTGTGTGGAGGTGTGTGGCTTAACTAAGGGGAATTAACAGGATTCAGCTGAAGCTGTTGAAAGACGTTTAAGAAACGTCTGATTCCAGGATTTGAGCCCGCCCCCCCAACCCATCCATATTGCTTCTTCTGGGGTGGGGGAGGGGAAGTCTGAAGGTTCATTACTTGGACGTGGTAAATCAGAGGGTCTCTAGACTGGAGTACCAAGCACATTTGACAGTGTGAGTACCATATTTAGAATACGGATTATGTGAATTCGTGCATATTGAATGCAGAGAAACCCAAACATCTTCCCCTACTTGGCTCTCAGAACACTAGCAGTAAGGCCTTTACTCTGCAGTCAAGAGACTGGAAACTCTCCTTTGGGGAATCTGACCAGCAAAAGAGGAAAAAACCCTAAAGATTCTGATTACTGGGAATTCCCCAACAAATGGCCCACTCAGATCACCCCACTGTAAAGTCAACAGTCAACAAGCCCCACGTACACACTCAGAGCTTCCAATCTGCTCTTTAGATCATGTTTAATCATAAGCAGATAGCAAAGAATGATCAGACAGCTGTGGAGAGCCTGTGAAATGGAAGAGTCCAAAACAAACAAGGAAAACAAAAAACTGAAAAAACAAAGACTGTAAAGGGAGAAGCAAAAATCCCACAAAAACCTCTCACTAAAATCCTATGAGATAACATAATGCATTCGTGAAGCAGATTTTTTTTTAAAGTAAGAAAATAAAGAAGAACTCTTGGGAATTAAAACATGACTGCAACCATGAATTTAAAAAATCAATTGAAGGGCGGGAAAAGAACACTGAAGAAGCCTCCCAGGAAAAGAGATAAAAAACAAGAAATTTAGAAGGCCAGTCTGGGAGATCTGACAACTGAATAACAGAGAGAGAGAGAGAACAGGGAAAACAGAGAGGAAGGAGTCATAAACAAAATAACCAAAGAACATTTCCCCAAACAGAAAGATACGAGTTTCTAGAATGAAACAGTCCATTGCATATACAACTCAATGGATGGCAAACAGACCATATGAAGTCACACTACCGTAAAATTTTAGAACACTAGAGACAAAGAGACAATTCCAAAAGCATCCGGAGAGAAAAAAGCAGAAGATATAGGAAAGATCAGGAGTCAGAATATCTTTAGACTTCAACTTCATGGAAACATGAAGCATTGTCTTCAAAATTCTGAAAGAACAGTATTTCTAACCTAGAGATCTATTTTCAGCCACTCTATCATAAAGACATCCTCAGCCATGAAGGCTCTCAAAAATTTTACCTCCCATGCACCCTTCCTTAAGAAGCTCCCGGAGAATGTTTTCCACTAAAGAGACTAACCCAAGAAAGAAGAGGACAGGAAACAGGAGAACCAATACAAGAGAGAGGCAATGGGAATTGCAGGAGGATGGTGAAGAGAGATCCCAGGATGATGGCTATAAATTAGACACAGAGGGCAATCAGGCCAGATTGGAAAGTGACTCCAGAGATAGCCACACTGGGGACAGTCAGCATCATGATCCCCGCTGCCATCACACCATTATTTTAACCTAAGCATAGAATGCCTGTGTGAGCTTGTACTTGGCTTGTCTTAACCACAGGCTGGAGTTACTATACTCCCCTCCATGCCCTGCTGCCTGGATCAGTGAAGACTTGCATTTTACTGAGAATGCAAAAATTTTTTGCTGTGATCTACTCCTGAAAGCTGAAGGAAAGCCATGGTGACTCTGGAGGATGAAAACAGGAGCCTATTCTGTTAACCGTATTTCTGTGGCATGTCACGTACCTGGTCCAAACTACAGCTCTGCCAGATGCCCTCACTGTGGTTAACCCTCTGTTTCGTAAGACTCAAGTACGATCTTGAACCCTGACTTCTCCAGAAGGGGCTCTTATAAGCTCTCAGAGTTGTCAATGCCAGATCATGAACCAAAGGCTCTGTTCACCTTCTCCAGGGAGCTGTCATCTAATAGTGACAATACTGCCCTTTTCTCACACAGCTGGGGTTGAGCTTGCTACTCAGTTTTTCAAACCTAAACAATGAAAGGCAAGAAAATTATTTACACTATAGTCACGTTGATGTTACCTGGCTGGGGATGAGGGGTAGGGGGAGGAAGAGGTTAGGAGGGGAAAGGAGAAGAGGTTAGATGGGGCACATAGGGAGCTTCTTAACCCAAGTGGTGGGTACAGAGGTGTTAGTTTTATTATTACTCTTTACATTATATATTTACACTTAAAGTCTTCTTTATACATGACACGGTTTACACACACACACACACACACACACACACACGCTTTGTATTGCGAACGATATGAAGTTGCCAAGACTACCATTTTTGAGGTACAAAAATAGCAACTTCATATGTTTAAATCTAGTTCAGCCTCAGCAATGTACCTTGTGCCCTTGAGGCAAGTTAAGAGCCTAAGTTTCCCCATATGCAAAATGTGGAGTAAAAAAAACAGCAGAGGATTTCTTAAACGTAACGAACACTCATAACTGTGTTAACTCTCATATTGTGTATGCTCAATACAATAATTTCTGTCCTCTAAAAAGTTAAAATGTAAGACTTTAATGGGGAAATTCCTTTGTGTTTCCCAGAGAAAGGATCTGGCAAATATTATATTCATATAACTATAGTTCAATATAACGTAACAATGAGGACTTAGGAACAGTTTTTAGAAATCCCCAAACCCTCACATTTCCCTCACTTCTGCTTTTCTTAGCAGAAATGGGGACACAGAAACTGGAAATGACAGGAAGCAATAATGGGGATGTGTTTTGAGGGAGAGGTGTGAGAGGAGGAATTAGATATAAAATGAGATAAGTGTATTCACCATTCTTCTCTAATCAAGGCAGAGACATGAGTGGACTGACTTGGTTCTCGGTAGAAGAGCTGTTTTGAGGCTCTTTTTCAGACACGTAGATTAAAAATTCACGTAAACCAAACAGAAGAATCTTCTAATTTTCTCCTTCCTAATTTTCTCCGATTATGATGTGTCAGAAGCACTTTAAACGTTTTTATATACATCATCACTTCATCCTCACAGATGCCCTATGAATTTGGTACCATTATTACCACCCTGCTCCTAATGCCTTTTACATATGAGGTAACTGAGGCTCAGTGAGATGAAGAAACTAGCTCAAGGTCACAGGCCAGTAAACAGCAGAGCTGGGTTTAAAACCTAGGTAATTCTAACCTCAACCCATGCTCTTCATCAGTAACCTTCTTCCTATACTTTATAACTCTTGATCCTAACTCCTTTCTTTTCAAAATGTTCCCTTCTTAATCCTGCCCCTTATTCTACAGCTAACTGTGACTATGATTTTTCCAGTAGCATCTACTGTCCCATCCTTCCTAAGTGAGTTGTTGGTAATCCCTAGGGACTTTTGTTTGGAAGCCTAACACTATATTTCTCACTACGGGTATACACAAGTAGTACTTGGCAGTATGTTGGGGGTCCTTGAAGCCATACGATAAACAAGGCACATCCTCCTGGAGTGACAATTTTACTTCAGGTTTTATTTTTTGGGAGAATCTCCTTGTTTTTAATTTGAAAACATAGAGATGCTGTGATATCTTCAAATGCAAGATCTGTACTAACTTTTAAAATAAAACAAATAAGACTCCAAAGACGTTTTGTACTTGCAGGGTCATACCTTCCAACCTTTGAGGATAGGAGCTCTTTCTCCTCTGCAAGGAGTGTGAGGATTGTACAGTAAGTCAGCTGAGCACTGCACTCCACCCAGTCCAGGAACAAAGTCACAAGACGGAACATGGCCCTAATCTGACTGGTCAAAGGCACTTCCAAAACTCTGCACTTGGAGATATATATATGTTAAGGAAAATACAAATTTTAGAACAACATGTTTAACGATGGCATTTCTGTACAAAGTAATTATGGATGTATATGTGAAAACAGTCTTGAAAGGTACACACTAAACTGTTATCAGTGGTTTCCTCTGGTGAGTAGGATTGAGAAAACTTTCAATTTCCATCACTTGCTACTGCCTTTTTTCCCAATAAACACGTACACTACCTTTGTAAAGCAAGAAAAACATCTAAAGGTTAAAAAACAGCAACAACAGGGTAGGGGAAATGGGTGAAAGTGGTCAAAAGGTTCAAACTTGCAGTTATAAGATAAATAAGTTCTGGGGACGTAATGTACAGCATGGTGACTATAATTAATAATACTGTATTGTATATTTGAATGTTGCTAAGAGAGTAGATCTTAAAAGTTCTCATCACAAGAAAAAAATTGTAACTATGTGAGGTGATGGATGTGTTAACTAAACTTAGTGTGGCAATCATTTTGCGATATAGTCATACGTTGCTTAACGACCTGGATACATTCTGAGAAATGCGTCATTAGGCAATTTCATCATTGTGTGAACATCACAGAGTGTATCTACACAAACCTAGATGGTATAGCCTACTACACACCTTGGCTATATGGTACTAATCTTTTGGGACCTCTGATATATGTGGTCTGTCATTGACGGAAACGTCATTATGTGGCTCATGACTGTATATACGTATATAAAATAATTATGTTGTACCCCTCAGTTATACAATGTTATATGTCATTTGTATATCAATAAAACTGGGGGAAAAAACCCAACAAAAACAACACACAGTAATGCCAAAAACCAAAGATAAAAAAGGATTCCTAGAGATCTTCCAAGTCAGTAACTCACTGAATGATTGAGCTTAAAAGTCATTCTGAAAATTGGCAGAACCATGCAGAGTAGGTTCTGGCTGAATTTATTCAACTCAACTCAACAAATATTTATTTTGGCGTCCACTCTATGACAGGTACTACTTGAGGTGCTGGGTGGGATATTTAGATCCTTATATCAATAAGACACTTCTTTTCTTAAAAGAGTTCATTCCATAGGAGACAGACATATAAACAAACCACTGTGAGATATATGATTCTAATGCAATACAACTAATACAAAAATTTACCAAATGAATGTACCTGTTCTGCTCCAGGTACTGTCCTAAGCACAGGTGGACATAAGGGTGAACAAGACATGTTCCCTGCCCTTCAGGAGCTTAGAGCCCAGTGAGAGTAGATACAAGGTGTTGGCAGAACCTCTATAAGGAAGAGACAAAAGAGGGGCCTATGGAAAGTTTTGAAAGCTAAAATGAAACTCCCAGTCAGATAGGGGAGGGTGAGAGCATTCTAGATTAAAGAATCTGCAAATGCAAAGGCACAGATGACACAGATGAATGACACAGCATGGTATGTTTAGGGGGAAACAGGAATTTTAGGATCATGGAGTGTACAGTGCAAGGGGGGAGGAAGAAAAAGCTGAGAAGTTGAGAGACAGGCCAAAAGGTACATAGGGGTCAAATAATCAAGACTGTGCACTGCACACAGGACCTTGGGTTTACGTAACGAGAAGCCTCTGAAGGCTGAGGCAGGGTAGTGACACTGCAGATGTCCATTTCAGAAAGGGCATTCTCACTGAGGTTCCGAACGTAGGGAGGTCAATTATTAGACTTCAGCAATAGTGAGAGATGAAGAGAGTCTTATTAGGACAGAGAGGAAAAGATGGACTGGAGCAGTACAGCCCAAGTGAAATATAATGAGAGCCACAAATGTTGACTATAAGTTTGGTGACCACATTAAGAAAATAAAAAAGAAACACACGAAATAAATATTAATAATATATTTTATTTAACCTACTGCATCAAGATATTATTTCAACATGAAATTAATATAAACATTATTAATGAGATAGTTTCTATCCCTTTTTTATACTAAGTCTTTGAAATTTGGTGTGTATTTCACACTTGCAGTACATATCAATTTGGTTAGCCACATTTCAAGTGCTCAACAGCCCCACTGGCTAGTGGCTACCATATTAGACAGTGCAGGACTAGAGGGATTGATTTAGGAGGCAATATTAGCAGGATTTGTTGACTTAGTGAATGTGGAGAATAAGGAGGTAGAAATATCTGGAATTGCTGGCTTGGGTAACTGGCTGGAGAGTGGTACCAGCAAACCAAATAGAGGATATAGAAAGAAGAATAGGTCTGAAGGAAGAGGAAGGAGGAGACAGAAAGTTTGGTTTTTGAGTGTTAACTTTGAAATGCCTGAGCATGAAGTTATTTGCCCAAGATGACCTAGCTAGTATGTGACAGAGCCAGAATTTTGATCCAGATCTCTTTGATGCCAAGCCTTTACTAAAGATTCCTCTGAGTGGGGATTTAACAAAAAGAAAGATGAGGCATAGAAGGTCAAAGTCTTCCTTTATTTTCATTCAGTATGAAATACCTTCATACTGACATGCGTCAACAAACCAAATTTAAAAATCCAAGTATGTGAAGCTGTACATTCCATCTCCAAATTAATAATTTTTCACATTAATAGCACAGCCATAATTTTCAATATTTTTGAAGAAGAAAATAAGAGATTTTTTGAAATGTTTCTAATTTTAAAAATCTAATATAAAAATACACTTTTCAAGGCACTTTACTATTTTGTAAATAAACACTTAGCTTGGAAGAAGTGGGATTTTAAGATTTCATCAAAATTATATCCATACCCTGGGCTGGCCCCGTGGCTTAGCGGTTAAGTGCCCGAGCTCCGCTGCTGGCGGCCCAGGTTTGGATCCCAGGCGTGCACCGACGCACTGCTTCTCCGGCCATGCTGAGGCCGTGTCCCACATACAGCAACTAGAAGGATGTGCAGCTATGACATACAACTATCCACTGGGGCTTTGGGGGAATAAAATAAATAAAATTAAAAAAAAATTATATCCATACCCTAAGTGAAGATATTAATTTCTAAGAATAATCTAATAGTCAGTAAATTACTAAGACCTTCTGATATGTTGAAGAGTTAAAAAGTGAGGGGATCCGGTCTGATTCTATATGCTAGTTCAAGCATGTTTACTTGAACTAAATTTTGGTTTCTCCTCTAACACCTGTATGTGTAATATGGAATAGGAAAAATTATACCTCTAAAAGGTGAGTGGCATCACAGCTGTCCCTAAGATTATTTTCTGTCTCAAAACACAATTGGTTGCCCTAGAAATGGCTGTGATTACACACACACATGCACACACGCACACAAAAGTATCTATGAATGGGAATAAACAAGCAAAGAAAATAACCTGTTTTCAAAGGAATGATTTTCCAAAATAGAAACAGGTAAACCGAGAAAACCCGACTGGGGAAGTTTTAAAACAAAGAAAAGAATGGCTTAAAAGCTGACCGCTACCCAGGAAGCAATAGCCACACATGCTAAAATTAGAATGTGTGTGTGCAAAACACAAAGAAATTGTTCAAGTAATAACTTTGGCAGTAGGGAAATGATTTATGAACCACCAACTCTATGCCAGTCCATACAACAATCCTATCAAGCACTCTGTTTCAAAAACTTTTCTAACTTTTTTTATAGAGGCCAGAGCAGAAGACCCTTGGTTTTCTTTAGTAGGGCAATTCATGTGAGTGGGGACTTGTTTCCACGTGACATGCCAATAAGATGGCGTGACTCTGGTATGGCTTTATGTACATACTGCTAATAGGCAATGTATGAAATGCAGAAGAAATAATGTGTCTTGTATCTGTCACCTGTAAAAAAGGGACAAGAATCCTGTTTGTAAGACGTAGACCAGGATCTAATTCTAGAATATATTGCACTTGGGAGTTATAAGAAAATAATTTTACCGACTGTCTTAGCTCAGGCTGCCATAACAAAATATCATAGACTGAGTGGCTTAAACAACAGAAATTTATTTCTCATAGTTCTGGAGGCTGGAAGTCTGAGATCAAGGTGCCAACACGGTCGGGTTCTGATGAGAGCTCTCTTCCTGGCTCACAGATGGCTACCTTCTCGCTAGGTCCTCACATGACAGAGAGAGCTCTATGTCTCTTCCTTTTCTTATAAAGACACTAATCCCATCATGAGTGCCCCACCCTCATGACCTCATCTAAACCTAATCATCTCCCAAAGGCCCCATTCCAAATACCATCACATTGGGAGTTAGGGCTTCAACATATGAATTTAGGGGGTACACAGTTCAGTCCATAGCATGAATCATACAGTCTTTTCTTGTTCTTCATCCATTCACTGCCTGATCTAACCAACTCATAGTATGCTGCGAAGTTGGTATTCAAATACTGAGAAGAAAAGGGGCTCCAATGTGATCATTTGCCTTGAAAAAATACTGTTTGTTTTCAGGGAAGCAGAACATCTCTGAAAAAAGCACAGGATGTGGATTTAGTATAGTACTAGAGAGCTGTTACCTCTAGGCAAGTTACTTAGCTTCTGAGCCAGTTCCCTCATATGTAAAATGACAAAAATAAATACTCTGGTTTCTCTTCAGATCGTATAAATCTTTCGCTTTTTACTAAAATGACAAAAATACAACTACTTACTCCATAGGGATATGTCAGTATAAAATCAGATAATATCTATGAAAGCTCAGTAAGCTGTAAAAGACTACACATCATTATTGTTAGGCTATGAAAGCACAAAAATGTGGTACATTTATATATAGTTTTGATATACTCTAAAAGATTAAAATTTAGAGAATTAAGAAGTTTTCATGAAAACTGAGTTGATATATATCTCGAAAGATTCTTTAATTCCTTGCCTTATGCACATCCATTTCTTCTTTCTTAGTTCCACTGTCATCACTTTAGTTAAAGATGTCATTAGGTCTCCTGATTGGTCTTCCATCCAGAGGACTGGTCCAGGTTTCTCCCGGACCATGGTTACTTTTCTTATAATGTTGCTTTCTTCATGTCATTTCCCTTATCATCCTAATTTCTGGGATTGGTAAACTGTCCTAACCTGCAGGCGTAAACAAATCCAGAGAACTACCTGGTGCGGGCAGGGCTAGATATGTGGGTTTGGGAATAACAACTTTATACTACAGGGCATGGTAGTGTGGCATGGTGGGAAGACCACAGAATTTGGAGTCAGATTGGTATTCGAATTCTGGATCTGTTACTCGTATTTATGATCGCTGAAAAGTGACTTAATTGCATCTCAGGTTCCTCATTTGTAAAACGGGAATTTTATTGCTTACTCATGGGGCTGCTTAAGCACAGCGTCTACCTTTAACAGAGTAAACAATACATTTTAGTTTCTGTCCCTTCACACAAAACAGATAGAAAAATAAGATGTGTTAATAAAAATAAAATGGTTATGTGCATTGTATGTTTAGAGTTTTGTTTGCTCCACTTAACAAGCAGATATTATATCTAATTTTAAAGTTCAAGAAGATAAAATAACTAAATTAGAAAGGGGAATTATTTAACAAAAAACTCACATCAGTTGCCAAAATAAGTCTTTTAATATATTCAGATATCTCCCTGGTCAAAACGTGAAATGTAAATCTACAGCTGAACTGTAAATCTACTTACGTTGGAGAGTTATGTGGTTATTTTTGCCTGTGGAAGAGGATAGATTTGAAAGAAACAAAACTGGAGATGAGAAATCAGTGAGGAGGGTATAGTAAGTATTTAGGCAGATGCTAATCACAATCTGATGAGAAGGCTACAGAACAGAGGAAGAGAAGAGAATTGATTTGGGAAATAATTAGGAGGTAAAATTGGCAAGACTTGGTGAATGACTGGATACGTGGGTTATGGAGAAGGAGGAGTCACAGATCACTCTCAGGTTTCTAGATTGGATGACTGGAAAAATGGTGGTTCCATCTGTGGGTGTAGAGATCTGGGAGAAAGACGTTGAGTTCAGTTTTGGACATACTTAGCTTGAAGTACATGTATAGGGTAGAGCTGTAGAATGGAACTTGACACCATATAAAAGGGTGAGATCAACCCAGATGGGGCCTGAGACATAGCCTCAGGGAATACCAACATTTAAGGGGAAGAGGAGGAAGGAGAGCTCAAAAATAAGACAGAGATGACAAGGAATGGTTAGAAAACATAATGAGAAGGGTAAGAGTGTAGACTCAGAATTCAAAGACATAGTTTCAAGAAGAATAATGTTATTAAACGCAGAGAAACGGTCTCAATGTTTGTCACCCCAAAATTCATATGTTGAAACCTGTGGTATGTGATGGTAAAAAGGTGGGGCCTTTAGGAGGTGATTAGGTCATGAGGGCAGACCACCTCCCACCCATGAATGGAGTTAGTGCCCTTATAACAGAGGCCCAAGTGAGCTGTCTCACCCCTTCTGCCACGTGTGGTTACAGTGAAAAGATGGCCATCTATAAATGAAGGATCGAGCCCTCACCAGACACTGAATCTGTGGCACCATGATCTTGGACTTCCCAGCCTCCAGAACTGTGAGAAATAAATGTTTGTTGTTTATGGTATTCTTGTTACAGCAACCCAGACAGACTAAGACAAGAACTAAAATAGGTCCATTGGAATTGGCAATTAGGAAATTACTGATGGCCTTAGCAAGAGCAGTTTCAGTGCAGTGATGGAGGCTAAGCCAGACCTCAGTAGGGTTAGTGAATAAATGGGTAGCAAGAAAGAAATTGTATACCAGTCTTCTGGGAAGTTTAGATAAGGAGGAGAGAGACTAGAGCAAGCTAGCTGTTTAAGAGTTAATGAATAAAGCAATGGAGCCCCAAGAGACCAGAGAATCAAAAAAGCATGTCACAGAGAGCCCAGAGTGGTATTTCAAGAAAGAGGAGATCAATAGATCAATAAGTCGAAATATAAAGATAAAACAGTGTGTTATAGAAGGAAGAACATGGATTTTGGAATGAGATATGTCTAATCCTGTGACTTTGCCACTTACTAGATATGAGATAAGTTACTTAACCCTTTCTGAGCCATAGTTTCCTCATCTTTAAAAAGAGAATACCACTACCTATGTAACTGTTGTGAGAATTAAATGAGATGTTGCATATAAAAGTGCCTAGCATAGTCACCTTCTGCTTGGTCCACAGCAAGTACTCAACAAATAATAGCTCCCGTTTTCCCTCAGAAGACACTGGTAACACTGAAGAGTCTCATTTCAATTAAGCAGTGAAGATGTATGTTAAGTTGTGCAGGGTTAAGGTATTCAGTTATGAAATACTAAAAATAGGGAATAAGAATTGAAAGAGGAAAGGGTTTGAGAGATTTAACCATGCCTGAAGTCTAAAAGAGTGAAGCAAGTGAAGTGTCAAGAGGGAAGCAAGGCTACGGGAGCAGGAGCCCTCGTGTCTTGTATATGATTAGCATACGCCCCCAAATTATTTGAAATAGAAGTCCCTCATTGGTCTATAAAGGATGAGATTTGCAACAGAGATCAAGTTTTAAGAGGCTGGACGTGGAAAAGATCAAAGGACAAACAAGGCCACCTCAGGGAGGAAAGTTGTTGGTGGAGCTGATGCCTGACGTTGTTGATCATTTCAGTAAAGATGTAGGAAACAAAATATTTGGGGAAATTAGTTTCCAAAGCAGATCTGAATCCAAGTATCCTTGGACCTAATTGTTAATGAATGCGAAGCACACAGCTAGGGAATTTGTGGGCAGAAAACATTCCCTAATTGCACAATCTCTAAACCTTTCCATCTGATTTTAACTATAATGATGTGCAAGTAAACATACTTCTCAATTTTTCCAACCTTACACGCACAAAGAATTACTCTCTTCAAACACACATTTCATTCTAATAATGAGACTTGACATGATACCTTCCTTAGATAAATTCAAAGTTATTTTCCAGATTGCCGTTGGAGGGGGGATGTATTATTAATAAGTGTTTTCAGCTCCATATTTTGATCACAAGGAAAACCTGAGCTTTAAAGAATTTAGAACTGAGCAGAATCACAAGGCAAGATAACGATATAATGGAATCCAATGCTATCCTTTTCCCAAATCTCTCTTCCTAATAAATAGATGAAATGCAACTTTGTCTTCAAAATACACGGCACAGACTTCTTACCAACTGCACATTTACTGACCACAAATCAAGGTGGAAGAACCACTGCACAGTTCAGAAAAAAAATGATGCTGTGATCACTGTGAGGGAAAAGAAACTGGAAAAAACACCCCATGTTTTGCTGTGCAAAGAAAAAAAAAAAAAAGAAATTAGAGAACTTTTCAAAGGCAAAGAAAAAAATCCCTCAATTACTACTGAAGGTAAAGAAAGAAGCAATACGTGAATTTTAGAGTGGCTTAACAGAGGGAGTCTGAGGAAAGACAAAGGTTGGTTTCTCCACAAAATCCTCTTCAACCCCACGGGAGGGGACTGCACACTTTCCTGAAAGGAAGGGGTTGTGCTCTGGCTAATCCTGAAACATGGCAACTGACTGACTTTACTACATGAAATTAATTTTGACAAACATCTAAATTAAGCATAGTAGACAGGACCGCTGTGTGGAGCTGAGCTGGCTGTGCACTGCACAACTCTAGGGGCAATATTGACATGGACTACCAGGTGAGAGGCACCCTGTGGTGTTATGCACTGCAGCAGCCCTGATGGCAGGCACGTATTAAAAACAAGGTGAGCTCCATGAGGGCAGGGAGTTTTCTCTGTTTTGTTCACTGCTGGGTCCCTGGTACAAAGAGTAGGGCCTGGTGCGTAAGATGATCAATAAATATTTTTGGATGAATGAATGAATTAATGAATGAAAGAAAAAGGGAAAACTGAAGTCTGAGGGCAGAGAAGAGAAATGAAGTGTATCTTAGAGCAGGATTCCTTAGTGGAAGAGATTGAGTGAGTCAAAAAATCCAGAACCTTGAAATGGAATTCCCACCTGTAATGAAAGAGGAGGAGGAAGGGGTGATAGGACCAGTTAGGACTGTCTTGCCAGGTTTTACTGTGCTCTGGCATGGACTTATTGGCTGAGCTCAGGTTACACAATAAAGAGGGGTGGAAAGACCATGTTACATGGATGGGAGATTTTCTTCTTAGTTAGCAAGTTAAGTGAGTCAAGAAAAGTTCACTTAATTGCTTTTTTTCTACATGGCCATAACCATATAGGGAGGTAGAAAAAAGATATGATTTTCATTACGAACCCCCCCAAAATAAATTCTTGAACACATGATCAAGTGAGATAAACACTGCAGAAGTGATCTGTAAACTGTTATATGCTACCATAATGTTAGCTGTTTTTATTATCCAATTAATAGAAACAGAGTTCATAAAGATTAGCCAGCCAATTATGCCCACTGACCATATTTTGCACTTTCATGTATATGCATGTATATAAAACAGGTAACTTATACTATTCTTTGTGTATACTTGATTTTAATTCTGTTCTACTTATCAGGTTTCAACTAGACCTAAAATTCTGTTTCTTTACAACCCTCAACATCATCTTTACATCATCCATAAATATATATAGAATTCCTAAGGACATGGGCTATGGCTGATCTATGAAGGTTCTTTTCACATTCCCAGTATTTTTTTTTATTTCAGCTACAAAAATTTATTTCAAGACAGTTGATGCCTCCTCTAGATAACCTATTATGACTTCTCCAATGGCATATCACAAACAATTCATCTTGCCATGGAAATCTGCTAAGTCGCTCCAAATTCTGAGCAATACAAAGGGATTTACTGAACCATATTTTTTCTGTTTAGAGTTTTTTGGGACACACCATCTGTAATTTCCATTAAAACAACCAAACCAAACCAAACCAAACCAAAACAAAAACACATAGCTCTTCATCATATAAAAAAATATATAGGTGGCTTGTTTGGGAGGAACCACTCCCACTCACAGCCACTCGAGGTTTATCAGGATATATATAGTTGAGAGGTGTGAAAAATAGAGTGGGAAGTTCTCTGCAACCAAAACAAAAAGTGTTACAGTTACTTAAGTGATCCTTAGCCATCCTTTTCTCCTATCTAGTACATGTTTAGGGTTTAGTAGGTTACACAATCCACCAAATAAAAGACAACTGGTATATATTCTTCTCAGACGTGGTAATGTGATGAACCAAGGAAATAAAGCTTTACTTTAACTTTATTTTTGCATGGGTAATAAATTCACATAGTTCAAACTCCAAAAGAAACCAAAGGGTATTCAGTGAAAAGTTTCTCTCCCACCCTATCCCCAGCCACCTAGCTCCTCTCCTCAGAGACAACCATTATTATCCATTTCTTGGGTAGCCTTCTAGAGAAATATGAACAAGCAAGTGTGTGTGTGTTTTCTTTCCCCTGCTTTATACAATTGGTGGCATAATGTATTCCACTTGTAGGCAGACTCTTAGGCACTTCTCCCACTATGCCATGGATAGGAAATAGGCTTCTTGTATGTCTCTTCTGATAGAACAATAGCAGCTTCCTCAAGTGCTGTGTTGTGAAGGAGTCTGAGGCCAGCAGACTTAGAAGGAATGTTGTGATTGTTTTGTAACATCTGCTACAGCCATCTATTCCTGGTCTATGTTGTCCTGTATCTTCTACATGCCTCTATTATAGGAATTACCACACTTTATTAGACTTGGGAAGGGGTGTCTAAGGGTAGGTAGCATATCCTTTCACATACATAATGCAGGGTACCTGCCCAGCACAGTGTCTAACATATAATTAGCATTCAACAAACACTTACTGAATGAATCCCACAGCAAAATTCCCAATGTCTAGGGAGAACGAGAGAGCTTTTCGTATGTCTGAGTGAGCTACTTCCCTCCAGGCAAAGATAGACTTGATCGACCCTGGAACTGTAGATTTGTAATGAAAGTGTATTTGAAACATATGTGACAGCGTTTTCTCTGTCCCTATCAGAACTTACAGCAATGCCATCTGGCACTCAACCTGCTTGAGAGAAAATACTTACACAGAACTTCACACAGGAACCTATCATGTGCGTAATCACCTAGTTTCCAATCACTGCCATCTAAAGAGAAAATGGTTGTATAACATGTGATTTCTGAAACAAAAGTAGGTTGGGGAGGGAGGTCAGGTGATGGTGGAAGAAAACTGAATGGAAACATCATGAGTGAAAAAGAAAGTTTATGATTGTTTAAAAAAATCCAGTTAATGAGAAAAATTAACAAAGAACATTTCAATTGAACCTTACTCATTTAAGACTCCACCTGCTAATCATTCTCAAATCTCTTGTATAAACTTATATTTTCCATATAAGTACTGCCATCTACAGTACATGTAAGGAATCAAGGTATTTTTTAGCGGGGAAATGACTGAAATGAGAAGCCTGGCATATTATAGGCTAATGCCTTCATGCCCTTTTAAATGCATGCATTTATCAAAGTTATATAGTATGTTTTCTCTTTATCACATATAAGGAAAGGCAATAATACTCAATGGGCTGGTTATTATCTTTTAAAAGTTAATATTGTAAAGCTAGAACTTACAATTTAAAGTCTTTAAATTACATGTTATGTAACTATGAACAATGAAGAAAAAAGAATTTATAATTTTGAACTAGAATTATAAGAAATGTTTTTAATATGCCCCAATTCCCATTTATTTCATTTTGCTGTAAGAAACAAATTGGGACTCTCCACGAAGAAGCAGAGAGTTCATGTAAGAAGTAAAAAGAATCTCTTATTTTTGGTGGGATTCCTCTTTACCGACCAATGGGTTAGCCTAGCGATATTCAGGATGGAAGAGGAGGAGGAGCATCACAGCGAACACACTGACTCAGATTTATAGGTGCAAGCTGGAAAAGCCTGAGTGAAGGTATCCTAGACCACAGATGATTTTCACGCTCCCAAGAGGACATTATATCAATGTGTTGTGTTGTCATAACATGCTTTTAAGGTAAATAAGTGGAATCTATTAAAACTATTTTTTAGAATTAAAAAAAAGAAATTTTATTTTGGAGATAACCAAAGATAATCAATAATATTAAGATGACAATGAAAATTTTTCTGTTTTGTTTAACAAACTATTCTCAACTGGGTATTAAATTGCATCTTCCCAAACCTCATCACATTGAGGTTGCCATATGTTTAATAAGAAAAAAAAAAAGTTAGGCGATATTTATTACCTTTCCCCCACTCTTCACTCCCTACCTCCAAAGCACTATTTTGCTACATGATGCTATCTGAACAGTGTCGTCTGGATATGGAATCAGCAGCTCTTCTTTCCCACCTCTCACCTCTAGTTATCAAAACCTAACCTACTCGTCAAGACCCAAATTAGATGTCGATGTCTCCATAAAGAATTCTTTGATTCCTCCTTAGCTAGAAGTAGTTTTCCTTAGCCTATGAAATTTTTTAATCTCCTTCTTAAACATTTGTTAGGGCCCTTATAAATATTCTACATACTAACAATTTAAGTATTTACAGGATTATAAACTCCTTGACAAAGAGAGGAACTGCATTTTATTCACCTTTGCATTTGCTGTAGTATACAGCACAGTGCCTGGCACAGGGTAGGAAGTCAATCAAGATTTAATGAATAACGTATGTTTACATCTATAAGTTTACATGTCACTCAGTAAACCATAGTTTTTCTGAGAAACAGCATGGCACAAAGATCAACAACAGAAGAGTCTTTGTTAAATATTTCTTAGGCAAGGAAAGCTAGAATCTATGGCAACTACAGCAAAATATACATACTTCAGCTCACTTTTGTGAGGAAGACTGGCCCTGAGCTAACGTCTATTGCCAGTCTTCCTGTTTTTGCTGAGGAAGATTGGCCCTGAGCTAACATCCGTGCCCATCCTCCTGTATTTTGTATGTGGGACGCTGCCACAGCTTGGCTTGATGAGCAGTGCACAGGTCCATGCCCGGGATCCGAACCTGCGAACCCCAGGCCGCTGAAGTGGAGCACACGAACTTAACTACTACGCCACTGGGCCAGCCCCAGCTCATGGTTTTTATGCGAGTAATAATTAGTGTCATTAAGTCACCAGCAGTCTAGTGACAACTTAATGTTACAGCTTGTTAGAGCTTTGGTTAGGCTAGAGGCATGTGACTTACAAGAAGCTAAACTTCCTAAGCTCTTTTCTAATTGTTACTGTAGTTTATAGATTAGACAGCTTGTACTGTTCCCAGGGAGATGTCATAACTACCAAAAAGGAAAGTATAAACAAATTTTAAACATACCAAATGTTGAGAAGGCAGGTATTAAACAGAATCCTTAACTTTGTTTACTGATTTAGTTTCTTGGGGCTCCCTTCATTACAGCAGAAAAATGCCCTACCAAAGTATTCAAGTATTCAAGCCCTTGGTATATTTATTCAGTGTCCCTAGTAAGTTTATGTATGTGGTATGCTATATTATAAGAAATTAACTACAACAGAGTCACTATTAAAACAATTAAGATCAATACATTTAGAAAGGAAGCACAGAGACATGGAAAAGAATTAATTTCTTTCTTTCTTTCTTTTTTTTGGTGAGGAAGATTAGCCCTGAGCTACCATCTGTTGCCAATCCTCCCCTTTTTTTGCTGAGGAAGATTGGCCCTGGGCTAACATCCGTGCCCATCTTCCTCTACTTTATATGGGACTCCACTATAGCATGGCTTGACAAACGGTGTGTCAGTCTGCGCCTGGCATCCGAACCTGTGAACCCCGGGCCGCCGAAGCGGAGCTCATGAACTTAACCACTACACCACCGGCCGGCCCCAGAATTAATTTCTTATATTAGCAAAACCTACATGGAAGAGAAGATTGGATGTGAACACGGACACAGAGAAATGATTAGCAGGCAATAATTAAAATTAAGCTAAAAGAAAAACAGATGAAAGGGCCTCATTAGTCTAACCCTGGTCACAATCAATAAACTTCCCACAATCCAACAACCAACAAAAAGGAGCTTGTGGCCAAAGATACACAAACAAGAGCGAGGTACGAATCATGTAATTTGAAAGCTGGGAAATGGGTGGGAGAACCAAGCAGATAATTAATAACGTGGAGGGAACAAATTTAATTAGGCAGCTTTGGGGAAAGTTATATCTAAGGTCAAGGTGCTACACAGCTGACAAAGTCCTTAATTAGTTATTTTTCTTTTTTTAATAATGTTTCACACTCATTAGGTATTTTCTGGTATAGGTTGTAACATTTTTCTCCAATGGAACTTTAGGAAGAAAATAAATTGGAGAGGCTGCATAATATAGTGTTTAGGGCATAGCCTCAAGCCAGATTTCTTGAATTCAAACTCCAGCTCTCTCACTTACTAGCTGTGTGACCTTAGGGATGTTACTTAACCTCTCTAAGCCTCAGTTTCCTCATCTGTAAAATGGGAACTAACACTAGTTCCTACCTGATAGGAGGTTTTGTTTGTTATGAGGAAGAAATGATTAATAAATGAATTTATTGTTTATAAAGCACTTTGGACATATTTTGCTAAATAAAATCTGTCCTCAACAGTTTAGATGTTCATCTGATTTATGAAAAAGTTTGGTTCCCATGATTGAGAAGATCTCCAGATGTATATATTATGATGACACTAGGTAGGTGGAACTTAAAAAAAAGGTTTTCTATGTTTGAAGAAGCCCTGCTTTGACTTTATTTTCTGTCCTTTTTCCCCTATGGTTTCTAACTCTGCCTCTATAATGCCAATTAAAAGACAGTTATCCAGGAAACAGTACCCCTCTTGTTCAGGGTTCTTAGAAGTGTTCATTTCCTCCAAATCTGCCATGCCCCTAAAGAAATGAGAGGGAAAAAGAGGAGTGTATCATTTCCCTTATTAGATATATGACAGTAAGCATTAAAGCCAATGGTGGGGTGGAGTTTGAAGTCTCATTAAGATTATGCACAATCGAGAAGAGTTCCCACATAGAAGTGCTGGTATGATACCCCAAAATTATAGAGTACAGCCTTCCAATACTTTATCAGTGAAAAATCAAGAAGATAAAGAGCAAACTAAAGGCCTCATCCTTAATAACACTCTCCGTAACGTGGATAATGAGAAAAGTAACCTGGAAGGTTAACACGAGGAGGCAAGTGTCACTGAGACTCACACCACTGGAAAGGTACGTTCTATTCTAACGATGCTGTTGTGATCGATGCACAGTGACAGTTTCCTAACACAGATTACAAAACAGATACAGACACAACATACAGTAGTAACGGGAAACGTCGCCTGTCTCTGCATCGGAGAGAGGTTTCATTCTGGTGAAAGTAGAGCACCTGATAAATTGATACCATGTGACGATTTCATTTCTCAGAAAGTAGAGGAAACAACAAAGAGAACGGTTATTCAGGACTCTATTGACTGACAAGGAGGAAACTGTAGGTGACACAGGAGTGACAGGAGCTTTAAAAGAAGAGACAGCGCTTGCGAGCTTGGACTTTGTAATAGCAAAGGAAGGAACTTTTCGCATGGGAGGTCCCTAGACCCTAAGAGAGTAAATTTCAAAGTGTTCAGAGATAGGGTGGGGGTAATTCCAGGGCAGAAACTCTAACAGGGAGTGTAACCTAAGACAAATGGAAGGTAAGGCTTTAAAAACAAAATTACAGTCATGTGTCGCTTAACAACAGGGATATGTTCTGAGAAATTCGTCGTTAGGTGATTTCGTTATTGTGTGCACGTCATAGAGTGTACTTACACAAACCTAGATGGTATAGCCTACAACACACCTAGGCTATATGGTACTAATCTTACGGGACCACCGTCGTATATGCAGTCTGTCTCATGGGACCACCGTCATTATGTGGCACGTAACTGTATAATATTATTGACTCTGATGAGGAAAAAAGGAGGAAAGAAACTGAAAAGAAAAACCCAAACAGCTAGACACGTGTTTAATCAAGGATGAATACAAAGAGTAGTACAAATTCACTATAATAATATCAGGAAAGTTAACGTCCAGAATGAGGTAAATATTTTTTTCCTACTCACATTGACCTTTGTTTTTTCCTTTTGTAGGTCAGAACTCCTAGTTAAGTTCTACCAAGGAGTGGAGAGACCAAAGAATTAGAACCTCAGCCTGGAAAAGAACTTGGGAGTCCAAAACGGGGAACAGGCAGTATATATTAGGGGTTCGGCAGTAGTCAAAATAGGCTATTTGATGGCCAACAGAATGGTTTGCAGGGCCCTTAAAACTGGGACATCCTACTTGGACTGAGAGCGCCAGATGATCTATAGAAATTGGGGAGACTGGCCCCATCAGTGGATCTGGGTGGTGTGCTCATATTTTTCTTGACTTCTCCCTCAGGTAATTGTTTTTGGTGAGCTTCTTGTTGCTTTCATTGAATATACTTACATTTTTGTTTTTTGAGTTTTGCTCTGAGATTGTTGAACCAAGTCTGTAGTACTGTTGGATATATTGCCAATTTTTGTGGCCATTCTTCCCAAGACTGGAGTTTGGGCATGGGTTCTGATTGAATCGTGTCTCTAAATCCTCCAGCTGCTTTTTGGTAAACATGGTTCATTTCCTCCATGGGTGCCTCTGGCACTTGCCTTTAGTGAGACCCTCTGAGTCTGGCATCCTTCAATCTCTGCTGTTCACATGTCCAGGTCCAGTGACTAGTTATGGTTATTATTAGTAATAGTACCATTTTTTAAGGTATGGACAACAAAAACGTCTCATCATTTATGTTTGGAGCAGTTAGCGTAATATTAAGAAATAACTAAAATAAATGTTCAAATTATTTTTGAGTTGGAAATGCCAGACAAAAGATTGAATGAGAAAAGAAGCACAAGACAAGAGAGGTGACTGAAAAAAAGTTACTTCAAATTAGTTCATTTTTCTAGGCCTGCATGAATTTCATCCTAAGATACTAAGAAAACTTGCATATATAATCATACAACCATTACTGGTTATCTCTAAAGAACGGAGAATGGAAGTCTAGAGATAAACAAACATGACTCTGATTTTCAAAAAGGAAGGAAATATGGATCTTAAATATCAGAACACCAGCTCAGAAAAGGAGCAAGACCAAGGGAGGCCAGAGAGTAGGTATATGACCAAGGTCGTGCCACAGGAGTAGCTAGTTAGACACTGCTTCTGAGGCCTGCCACTGGACCCTCAGGCACCACACACTCACAATCCCCCCCCCCCAACAGTCACAGTAGGGTAGGATACTGACCTCCACTGCTGTCACTGTGAAATGTCTCTAACCACATCGGTGTCTTTACACCCTCCAGAGTAAAAGCCCCAGGAGGGAGAGCCCAACTGGCAGAGCACGGATCTTGTAAGTCGTAGTTAAAGGGCTGGGACCACGGTAAAGAGACTAAGGCACTCACCTTGGGCCCAAAATTTAAAAGAGCACCAAAAGTCACTAATCAAGATAAACAGTATTTTAATGCAATATTTTTAAAAATCAAAATTAATCCAAAAAAAATCCATGATGAACAACATAACAAAATTTAAAGAAAGGCTCAATAACAGTGCCCAGCCAAGCTATATTGGAGCCTGAGGCAAAAGGGAAAATCAGTAATACTGACCCTCTCTTTCTTTAAAATTTTGATATTTTGTTCACCATGGATTTTTTTTCCATTGTGATTTTTAAAAAAATATTGCACTAAAATATTCATCTTAATTACTGAGTTTCTGGCACTCCCTTAAATGTTGCAGCTGAGGTGAGTGCCTCATTCTCCTCACTCTAGTTGCCCGTGAGCAACCAGAGGGACTGTCTGGAGCCATCTTTGATTCCCCTCCATGAGAGGTATGGCTTTAAACCAAGAAGTGAGCGTGCAGGCCTGGAAGCCAGCAATATTCACTACAAACTTGTGGGCATTTGTATCTACTTGCTCCCTCTGCCTGGAACATAAATCTGTCTTGCCTGATATTTAGGTCTTGGGTTAGACATCACTTCTTCAATACTGGTTTAGGTATTCCTCCTCAAGCTCCCTTAGCATCCTATACTTAAGCTTATCAAAATACTAATCACAGTGTTTTGCAATTTATTTGTTTATATCCTCCCCAGACTACAATCTTAGATGACATGGTTTCTAGGATATTCGTCCCTGCATCACTCTAATTAACCACTATTAACAGAGTGCCTGGCACATATTAAGCCTTCAATAAATATTTGCTGAATGAATGGCATGAAAGCCACGTCATAGGGGAAAAACTGAAATTAAAAGTGTTGATCTTGGAAAAGAACAGACTCAGGGAAATATAAATAGCTGTCCTCGTCTATCTGAATGGCTTTCATGAGAAAGAGGGCTGAGATTGCTGTTTCTCAATCTTTTGTCCATTCCCATCCCTCTCTGAGGGGATTCATTACATTTCCATCACAACGGGTTCACAATGGCATTAACTATTCATTAAGTCTGGGACTTCTGGGGGAGTAGTGGTGGTCCATATGCTGGAGAGGATCTCATACCTCCGAGAATACTGTATCAGAATGGTGGGGAAGCAGTGCATGTGTTATTCTCTCAACCTGAGAATTAGGGGAGCAGTCTTTCTTATCCCCTATAGCTTTGCAGAACAGACCTAGACCCCATTGTTAAATATTATCCCTATGATAGGTTTTGGCTCAATATAACGAAGAATTTTTAACCTTTAGAGCTGTTCATAAACAGAGTGGGTAGACATGTGAAATAATGAATGTGCCATGACCACAAACCCTGCAACTCCTTGTCAGGGTGTTGCAAAGAGAACCTGGTAGAAAGTGGAGTGAGATTGGGGGTGTGGTGGTGAACAGTGAACCTCAAAAAGATATATCCATGTCCTAACACCTGGAACCTGTGAATGTGACCTTATTAGAGAAAAGGGTCTTTTCAGATGTAATCAAGTTAAGGATCTCCGAGAGGAGATCATCCCTGATTACCCAACTGAGTCCTAAATCCAATGACCTTGCAAGATATAAGACAGAAGGAGAGAAGCCACGAGACCCAGAGAAGGTGGCCACGTGAAGATGAAGGCAGGGGGAATTTATATAAGTAGACTTGTAAGAACTTCTAAATCTAAGAATCTCTGTTTCTAGTCATTTCCTGCCTAGTGGAAAAAAAATAACAGAGTCCATGTGGAAAGCTACCACTTAGGAAAGTTTTTCTGCAATGTTTCCAGAAACTGTTTTCAGAAACTGATACCTCTATTCTCCAGGCAATAGAGAAGAGGAGATGTATTTTGATACAAGCAAGTAGGCATACCAACTGGTGATGTTATAAAGTTCACAGCACCAGCCTACCTCGAACAAACGCATGGAGCTGTGTCTAAGACGTAGAATGCCATTAGGTGTGGACTCCATTCAGATGTCATGGTCACTGAGGGAATGACAGCTAATCTAAAGTATGCAGGTAAGAGGCAAGGTATGCTCTTTTGAGTGGCTACCAAATATTTTCCAAGTCCTCAGTGCCTAAACACTGTCATATGTAGGCCACCAGCTTTCATAAGTGCTGTATGTCCCTTTGTAGAAAAAATGTCTCCATAAGTCCATCTCACTCTACCCTTAACTTGCTATTAATTTATAAAATGGGCTTAGAAAATCTGTGAGTACTTTATAAGCTTTTAAAGAAAATGTGAATACCCAAAAAAATGATGTTCCAATTTCACACCTTTTTGTTGTTGCTGTTGTTAATTGAAAAGGGGGATAGTACAACTAAAACAAAAGAATATATTTTGAATACAGTCACATGTTGCTTAACGATGGGGATGTGTTCTGAGAAATCTGTCGTTAGGCGATTTCATCTTTGTGTGAACATCACCGAGTGTACTTACACAAACCTGGATGGTGTAGCCTACTACACACCTAGGCTATACGATACTAATCTTATAGGATCACCGTCGGATATTCAGTCTGTCATTGACTGAAGCGTTCTTACGTGGCACATGACTATATATGGTATCACACAGTGTTTTTTTACATCTCTAAATTATTTTTATAAGACAAAATACTTTGAATAAAAAAGGAAGATTTTTCTCCTCCAGTTAAAGTTTTACTTGACGATCACAAAGTGTGATGGATTTGGGTTGCACACAGATAATAAGTGGTAGTTCCAAACCCAGACACCTTGCTCCCAAGCTCTTAACCAGTCTGTCATACTGTCTCCCAAGTTATTATTTTATTGGTGTTAATAGGCTACCCTGAGCTCGTCCCCTAGTTTCTAAATTTATTTAGTTGTTCAAAACATTTAATAAAAGTATACGATGTGAAAACGTGTTGGACTACAAAAGTGAAAAACACACAGAGAACAGTAAGGAGTAGAGTGACAAGTGGGGAAGAAAAGATGTGTACATAAATAACTATAACGTAAGGTAAAGAGTGGCAAGTGCTACAAGAAAAGTAGGGACAAAATATTATAGGAATTCCCAGGAGGAAGAGACTACTTTTAGCTTGAAATAAGAGTAGAGTGGTGGAACCAGGGAAGATTTTTGAGATGTGCCTATGTGATATCTCAGAGTCAGCTCAACAGACGAGGTGAGCAATGGAGTGGCAATGATGATGATGATATAACATCAACTCTTAATTGAGCATTTAGGATGTGGTCAACATTTAAAACACATTCTTTTATTTAATTCTCACTAAAATCCAATGGGTAGGTATTTATCTTCCTTTTATAGATGAAGTAATCAGAGAGATGTAAGGTCACTCAATTAATAAATGACGGCTCATGGTATAGCACATAATGCCAAAATATATGCTACGGATAATATGAGGGATGCTTCTCAAATGGCATCAAGCTATAGATCCAGTGGGTGGAAAGGAAGAATTTTATTTGATTCTAGGTTCGGGAGTAGAGATGAAAAAGGCAGCGAAGAAGACAGGGTTGGGATAGGAATTTTACATCCTAGAACTAGAATAGTTGGTTTGTCTTTGTCAGTTCTAGGGTTCTTAACTCAGGGATGATTTTGCCCCCATGACATCTGGCAATGCCTAGAGACATTTTTGATTTTCACAGCTGGGGAAGGGGGGAGGGAGTGCTACTGGCATCTAAGTGGGTAGAGGCCAGGGATCCTGCTAAACATCCTACAATGAACAACATAACCCCACAACAAACAATTATCTGGCCTAAAATGTCAATAGTGTCAAGATTAAGAACCTATGGGCTATTCTATCTGGTCTCAACACTCCTGGTTAAGGTAGAACCAGGAATGTTATACTTCAGAGAGTGACTCAGAAAGAAGATGAAAGGGGTAGAAGATGAGAAGAATTCAGCAGAGAAGAAGAAGATACTCTGTAGCCTGAAGCTGGCTAATTAGAATGAGAAACATTAAAAAAAAAGAAAGAAAGAAAGAAAAGAAAAAGAAAGAATAGCCACTCTTTTACAGTTTCTGATACATGGAAAGAGGTAAGAACAGAGAGCATAGAAAGGCAAATGAAAGTCTTTCTCAGAATTAAAAGTAGAAACAGGGGAATCAAGACTACTCTTCCTAAAGGAGGCTAGATGTAAGGAACTTAAAGTTCTACAAGGAACACAGTTCTACTGAATACCCGGCGACGTGCACATGCACGGAAAGGTCTTTAATGCTAAGTAAATCTAGCAAATTATAGCAAGGTATTTTGCTGAGGAGTGTGAAAAAAAAAACAAAAAAATCAAACAAAAAAACAACCAAGGGACTAACATAGACTGAGAATATCTGTGATATAAGTATTGTAAAGTATTTAAAAAAATTGTTTTAGGACTAATGCAAGTTTTGTTGTATGTATTTTAATAATGAATGAGTTTACACAATTTAGTAAATCTACCTCTAAATTAAATTTACCTAACCTGACTTTCTGGACCAAGGTGGCCAAGGTTCATCTGATTTCCTAAGAAGAATGAATTTAGTAAGGGGCAAGATTTTCCAAATAAAAAAAGCAAAGAAAAAAAATAATTTGGCCACTCAAAAACTCAAAACTTCTGTATACCAAAGATCATAAACAACAGTAAAAGGCAAACTGGGAAAATATTTGCAATAAATATAATAAGGGCCAATATACTTACTACTTAAAGAATGCAAACAAAATAAATATTAAGTTCAACAGAAAAAAACATAAACATGAACTTACAGAAATGGCATGAATTCATAGAAGAAATCGAAACTGTTAACAAATATATGAAAAATATCAGTCTCACTACTTATTTGAAAATGGAAATAAAAACAATCTACCCTAGATTCAATGCAATCTCTATGAAAATCTCAGCTGACTTCTTTGTAGAAATTGACAAGCTGATCCTAAAATTTACATGGAAATTCAAGGGACTTGGAACAGCCAAATAATCCTGAAAAAGAAAAACAAAGTTGGAGGACTCACATTTTCTAATTTTAAAACTTACTACAGTGCTACAGTAATCAAGACTGTGTGGTACTGGCAGAAGGATAAACATATAGATCAATGGAATAGAACTAAGGGTCCAGAAATAAACCCTCACATTTACAGTCTTATTAATTTTTAACAAGCATGCCAAGACAATTCAATTGAGGAAATAATAGTCTTTTCAACAAATTGTGCCAAACAACTAGATATCTATACACTAAAGAATGAAGTTAGACCCGTACCTTATACCATATATAAAAATCAACGTAAATAGATCAAAGATCTAAATGTAAGAATTAAAACTGTAAGATTCTTAGAAAACAAAAGGTGTGAATCTTTGTGACCCTGGATTAGGCAATGGTTTCTTAAGGTATGAAACCAAAAGCAAAAGTAACAAAAGAAAAAAACTGATAAATTGGACATCATCACTAAAATCTTTTGTGCTTCAAAGGACACCATCAAGAAAGTAAAAAGAACCACAGAATGGAAGAAAATTTTTGCAAATCATGTATCTAATAAAGGTCAAGTATCCAAACTCTTAAAATTCTATAATGAAATTAACCCAATTTAAAAATGGGCAAAGGATCTGAATGGCCATTTCTTCAAAGAAGATATACAAATGGCTAATAAGCATATTAAAAGTGATCAACATCATTAGCCATCAGGGAAATGTAAATCAAGCCACAGTGAGATAACACTTACACCCACTAAGCTGGCTATAATAAAAAAGACAGATAATAACAAGTGTGAGTGAGGATATGGAGAAACTGGAAATTCTCCACTTTGGAAAACAGTCTGGTAGTTCCTCAAAAGGTTAAACAAAGAGTTACCATTTGACTCAGCAATTCTGATTCTAGGTATATACCCAGAGAAACAAAAACATATGTCCACAAAAAAATTTGCACACGAATGTTCACAGTGGCATTATTCATAAAAGCCAAAAAGTGGAAACAATCCAAGTGATGAATGGATAAATAAAATGTGGTATATCCATTCAATGGAATATTATTTGGTGACAAAAAGAAATGAAGTACTGATACATGCTACAACATGGATGAACATCAAAAACATTATGCTAACTGAAAGAAACCAATTGTGGTGATCATTTTGCAATATATACAAGTGTCGAATCATTATGTTGTGCACCTGAAACTAATATAGTGTTATATGTCAATTATACCACAATTGAAAAAAAAAAAGAAGCCTCACACAGAAAGCCGCATATTGCATCATTCCATCCATACACAATTTGATCAGAACAGGTATATTTCCGGAAAGCAATCTGATAAAATGTATCAAGAACCTTAAAATGTTTATAGCTTTTGACTCAGAAATCTGAACATATTATGTAATAGATTTACATACAAGATATTCTTCACAGAATTATTTTTAATATTAAAAATATGGGAATAATCTAAATATTGAATAATAGGAAAATGGCTATGTAATTATTAAAAATGATAGTTTCCAAAACACATTTAATTCTATAAGAAAAGTCTCACCAGATGTGAGAAGACAAAAATAAAACAATCAAAATCAATCTCTCTCTCTATCTCTCTCTATATATACTTTATGGGAAAAAATTGAATGAAACAAAAAAAGAAAAAAGAATAGAAATACACCAGAATGCTAATACTGAGTGGTAAGATTATGTGTATTTTTTATTTTCTTCTTTGAAACTTTCTTATTTGCCAGATTTTCTAAAATAAATATGCACCAAAAAAAAAAAAGCTTTTAAAAGTATCAATAACATCAAGAATTGGTTTATATCACTTCATCTAAATAAATTTAAAGAATCAGACACTATTTCTCAAAGGTTAGGAGTCTGAAGAGACAAAATTAAGCTGAGGTTCTACCTCTATTCAGTTCCTTTGAAGAAAATGCTAAAGCACTCAGAAATACCACAGCACCCTCTTTTGGAAGAAATGCATTGTTCTTCACAGGGAACCTGCTGGAATCACTGTTTTTAGAGCTGAAAGAGTCTTTAAAGATTATTAAGCCTGGTCTCCTCATTTTATAAATAAGGAAATTGGGGTTCAAAAAGAAGAGACCACCCAAGATCATAAAGGGAGGAAGCACGGGAGCTGGGAATGGAGCCCCACGGCAGATCCTAACCAGAGTTTACTTTTTCTGATCTTCCCATTCTTTATTCAATAAATATTTTAAGGATTAAAAAAATAACACTCTTCCAATCTTTAGTAAGTATGAAGGCCTATACTCAAAAGGCACTCTAGGCATCCAGCCATTTGAAAGTATTATTCTAGAAAGACATGTCTATTCTTGCCTGTTGGTTGACACTAATCAGAATAAGAATTTATAAAACCTCGCAACCTCTGCATTTCTCTATTAATAACACATCCTTCTTTAAAAAGAAGCAAGAAGAGATGAGAGAGTAAAATCATTGTTTAATTTTAGAAAACAAAATCTTTTTTTTTTTTTTTGTGAGGAGGACCTCTTTTTTGCTGAGGAAGACTGGCCCTGGGCTAACATCCGTGCCCATTTTCCTCTACTTTATATGGGACACTGCCACAGCATGGCTTAACAAGCCATGCGTTGGTGCGCGCTGGGGATCCGAACCGGCGAACCCTGGGCCGCCACAGCGGAGCACGCGCACTTAACCACTTGCGCCACTGGGACGGCCCCAGAAAACAAAATCTTAATGAGAAGAGACTCAGAAAATCTGTCACCAAATAATTCACCTAACGTCCTGGGATATTATTCTGGAGTAAAGTCCTACAATTTCATTATTTAGGCTGATTTATGAATGGCTATTCATAAAAGGAAAGAAATAGTACATAACTCTTTTCCAAAAATATAAAATAACATAGAGACTGCCATCTCTGCTTTTATCATTCTCCTACTCCTAGAACTGAGTAGTACTCCTGCTGCCCTGACAGATAGTATTCTTGAAAGAACACCCTGTGTTTTCCTCTTATTTGAAGGACGATTGATAAAACAAAACACATGGACATTTTGACAAGTGATGAGTAAAGTGTAATGTGCGGCTTTTATCATCAGGATTAACAGTTTTTAAAGTATGCTGAACAGAAGCACTGGGGCTCATTCTTGGCTGACAGTTATCTATTGATGAATCTGTAAAGATAAGAATCATTCATTCTTTTGACAAATATTTACTGAGCAGCCATTATCTGCAAGGCATGGTTTTAGGTGCTGGGAATATAGCAGTGACTAAAAGAGGCAAGGTCTCTGCTCTCATAGAACTTACACTCTTGGGAGGTGGGAAATTGTCAGTAAACAAAAACCAATAAATGAACAAGGTGATTGTGAAGTGTGAAGACAATAAAAGAAAAACCTCATCTAAGAAAAACCTTAAAAATAATCTTTACAGTGTTACATACCCAATAAAAAAAATGTTCATCAGTTCCACTGTGGCATCCCAGTCAATCCTATATATATATATATATATATGTATATATATATCATTGTCCATTATGATGCCATGTGATGTGGGCATGAAGCCTACAGTGACTTGTTCTACTAAAGACACCGGAGGACGTGAACTGTTTTGCTCTTTTTTCCAGAAGCTCAGCAGGAATATCTTAGTATTCCAGATATCTAAATTAATTTATTTACCCAATATCTAAATTAGGCAACATTTCAGGTATTTCTATCTAGTCACGTGTCGATTTTCAAGATAATTGATACTTATCAACACAAGCCTGTTCTTGCAAAATTCCACCACTGTCAGAATCTTAGCTATTCTTGCCATACCTGCTGACTTCCCAGTCTAAGTCTTCTCCAAGGGCTAGTGATGATTCATCACTACAAGCTAATAGTTAAAAATAAAAACCACCGAGATGTATCTGAAATCAGATATATGTTATACGACTTTTGTCTTTTCCTTATTCATTTTCTGGATGAAATACACCAGTTGAAAGCAGAGACTGAGATGAAGCATCCTCATGATCCAAAATTAAACAAACATTTTGTTGGTGGAGAAAGAAAGAATATAGATGTCTTTTGACAGATAATTAAGGGAGAATCCATCTATACTTTATAAATAGGAACATTTTTCTAGTTGTTCAGCCAAATAACTAAATAACTTTCTTCTAGTCAATAAAGTAAAAACTTCAATTCATAACACCTAATCAACTTCTTTTTTTCCATTTGTGAGTACGTGTGTGTGTGTGTGTATGTGTGTGCACTCATGCAGTTCTTTGAGTTTTAATCAACACCACAATCAGGATACAGAACAATTTCACCATTAATTAATTTTTAATTTTTATAATTCTGTGCTGGTTAATATTTTAACACTAGCATGCATTTTTTATTTCTATAATTGAAATGTAAAAATCTTATCTGTTTTAGAGAGGGTGCTCTAGCAAAAATGGGAGAAGATAAACTGATGGAGCATGAGACCAGAAGGAGGGCAGCCAAAAAGTAATAAAATATGCTCAATATTGCTATAGGGAATGTAATTCAACTCTGAGTACAGATGCCAAGAAATCAAGAGAAATTATTAAAGGAAAGAAAAAAAAAAAACCTAAGAAGTTTCTGACAAGGGAACTAAGAATAAAAATGACTTCAACATGAAAGGGTATAATCAGGGTTTCCTGTGATGAATACCACTACTACTTCAGCATTTGTTAGGAAATTTGACTGCTAAGTCAGTATACTCCGACATTGGAAATTTATGAGGAGGAATATCCTCCTTAAGTTTGAAGGTCTAGAACTGCACTGTCCAATATGGTAGCCACTAGCTACATGTTACTACTGAGCACTTGAAATATAACTAATTAGAATTAAGATGTACTGGATTTCCTTGAAAATTACTATTTGCATAGAATGTAAAATATTTCATTAATAATTTTGAAAACATTAGTTACATGTTAAAAGGACGACATTTTGGATATGTTGGGTTAAATAAAATCTAAAGCTATTTCACCTATTTCTTTTAACTTATTTAATGTGGCTACTGGAAGATTTAAAATAACATGATATTTTATTGGACAGTGCTGATCTAGAATGTCACTGGTCTACTCTGTGAAAACCACTCCGTACAGGCTGACGCACTGTGCTAACAAGGCTGGTGATTTGGGTTAAGCCCTGCATGAGTCAGTCAGGAGTGTTGTGCCCGCACACTTGAGTTCAGTCAGTTTTGGCAGAAAAATAAACATTGATAGAAAGAGAATAGATACTGATCTCTGCAATCTACTTTGAAATACATAAAAAAATCCACAGGAATTAATGAATAGAGAGAGAGAGAGAGAAATAGATATCTGATGAAGCAAGCAGAGTACAATGTTAATGGTACAATCTAGGAAATAGGTGTACAGATGTTCACTGTAAAATTCTTAAACTGCTGTACTTTTGAGATTTTTCATAATAAGATGTGGAAAAAAAGGGAGACAGGAAGGTTGCAGCATGGAATAGCAGAATAAGGATTGAACTGGGGATTTAGGAGGCCTGTTACAGAAACCCTCACTGTTGAAACGTTGCATATAGTGCAGTTTTTTGGTGGAGAACACGGTAATGAACTATTAATGTATTCGTAGCAATCCCAAAGAAGATACTTTTTTCTGACTACTACAGTTCTTAATTTTTTTTATCTGATTTCTGCCTTCACGAAGTAACGCTTTTAATAAAGCAGAATTATAAGGTCTTTTATTTTATATTCAAGAACTTTCTTTTGAGAGTAGAGAGTCAAAGGGCCTAGGCAAAAACATTTTAGCGTTTATCTCATGTACTGATATAAATGTATGCACATGCCAAAAGGCTCTGGCGCCCTTAGGTAAATGGCCTTACAGTATACATCTGTTTAGCATATTAGGCTGTTACCCCTAAAGAAAAAACTAAAAGAAACACAACCACCTTGAGAAGAGAAATTCAAAAAGAGAGGCCTCCACATGACACTAATAATCCTAACACCAGGAAATTTTAGGGATTAAAAATCAACACACTGAATGCAATAAGTTCATGTGTTAGAATTTCAACCCTGCTAAATGACAAACAAATGACAAATGTATAACCTCTGCAGAGAAGAAATCTCCTAATCCACCTTCTCAATGAGCACTGGGACACTGTAAATAATTCATATAAATTACGCATCTTAAAATGGAAATGGGGGCCAGCCCCGTGGCTTAGCGGTTAAGTGCACGGGCTCCGCTACTGGCGACCCGGGTTCGGATCCCGGGCGCGCACCCACGCACCGCTTCTCCGGCCATGCTGAGGCCCCGTCCCACATACAGCAACTAGGAGGATGTGCAACTATGACATACAACTATCTACTGGGGCTTTGGGGGAAAAAAGGAGGAGGATTGGCAATAGATGTTAGCCCAGAGCCGGTCTTCCTCAGTAAAAAGAGGAGGATTAGCATGGATGTTAGCTTAGGGGTCATCATCCTCACAAAAAAAAAAAAAAGGGAAATGGATGGGACCTTGAAAAAAAATCTAGCTTAGTTCCATGGTCTCAGGAACATAAAAACTTACAACTCCCACTCTAGAAAACAGATGACTGAGGCAGAGAAGCTCACTCTCTTACCTAAGGTCACTCAGTCAATAAACAGTGGTGGCGGTGGGGTGCAGTTCTCCCGCCATCGGATATACCATGCTGTTGCTAGTCTATAGACTTAGGATGGAGAAGAAGGTATCAGGTTTCAGGTTAGGGGTCAACACTTAGAAACGATCTATCACTCTGAGTTATAAAGCTTAAACCTGATGCTGGTTGGTGGGAATACAAAGTTGTATAAAATAGCTATGGGCCTGAACAGTGCAGTCCTGGCAGGTACTTAAATCAGAGTTCCCAAACATTACACAGTGAGCTACTGATAGATCTGAGGTTCCATGTTAGTGCCACTACCTTCCCCCTAACTCTAAAGCTTGGCCCTTCTCTCAGAGGGGAGGGAAGGAAGCATTACACCAGTGTCCTCTACCCGACTCATGGAATTCACTGATAGCACTCCCTCGCTCCTCTCCCATCTGATGACCTCAAGGCTTCAGGGATATGAAAAACACTCCTTATTCACCAGAAAGATGGAGAACCAAAAGGTACGTTGTCCATCATAATCACCACTATCACAGCGATGTGTGGTAGCTTCCAGAGCAAGAACACAGACTAAAGTCACCAAACATTCCGCAAGTCTAAAAATACACTTCCAAACGTTCATTCTACATTTTTGTATACCTACCACATGTCAGACGCTGTGCTGGACATGGAGAGTTCTAAAATGAAGAATGATCCCTGCTGCCAAGGAGCTTAGGTAATTGCAGTCGTGTGACCTGTGCTACAACAGAGATGAGAGTAGGCTGCTGGGAGAGCACACAGAAGGGGCCAACTGCCCAGACAGAAGAAGACTGGGGGGTTGTGGCGGGCTGGGGAATGTGGGGCAGGAAGTTAGGGAAGAATTCCTGGAGAGGATTCCCAAGCTGAGACCTGAAGGTCAAGAAAAAATTAGCCATACTAAAGAAGCTGCGTGTACAAAGGCACAAAACTATGGTGATAATACAAGCTTGAACTGTTTGGTAGACCGTGAGTGTTTTCTATATCAAGATCATGTCAATACCTCATTATGACAAACACAAACACCTTTGATGGCTTTCCTTTCACTTCTGAAGCTGCTTTTCCCTGTTAATAAAGCAGATGTATGCAAGTTGGCAAAGTCCATAGAGAGAGGCAATATAATAAAGTATCATTAAGCTTAGCCTCTGGTGTCAGAGAGCCTCGGTTTGAATCTCAATTCTGATATTTACTAGCTGTAAATTTATCAGGGGCAAATTTTTTGACTTCTCTAATCCTCAGTTTCTGTATTTGTAAAATAAAAATAACACCTTATAAGACAGTTGTAAGGACGGGATAATGTAAATAAGGTACTCAGGACAGTCCCTGGCACATGGGAAATTCTTAATAAATGTTAGCTAAAACTAAGAAAAACAAAAGATGCTGGGGCCACTATGAAGAAATTAACTGGAAACACCATAAACGTTTAATATTTCTGAGCAACTGGATAGAAAGACTAGTTTGAACTACAGGAAAATATAAGAAATCTAAGAAATGTTACTTGTAGTTCCTGTGCAGAGTTACTGGTACAATTAATATGTTGATCATATTCTGTGTTCTATTGTAGACAGTTATCTTTTTTTCTTATTTCTCCTAAGAGATGATAAAATCCTTGAGAGTAGAGACTATGCTCCTTTTGCCTTTGTACTTTTGATACACTCAGCAAAAGGCCCTCAGAAAATATCAGATGAATAAAATGATTAAAACATTCCAATCAAGGTAGTTGGGGTCAGTGGAAAGAGACTAAATAAATTTGGTATCTTTGTACCATAGCAATATCTCTCAAAAATATACTAAAATCATAAAGTGATTAAAATGGGATTTATTAAAGAAATTGAACAGTATTCTTCTTAAGAGAGAACTTTATGACTAGGAAGGCAGGAATCTTGACATACGCCTTCAATTTGAGCACACAAAATTAAATGTTAGGTCTTGTGGTCTCATTGACCCACTTCTTTTTCAGCAGAAAAAACTTTTTTCTCATTTCTCTCATAAATCTTCTCCCAACATTACTTTCCAGTAACATGACCACGTGACACAAGTATCACCTTCAACAAAGTCTTAAAGTGGAAGAAAAAAAATTAAAAAGGAGAAAGGTAAGTAAGCAGAATATTACCTAAAAATACAAGCTGTTCCTCTGCAGGAAGTTTTTTGTGGTTGCCAGATTAAAAGAGATAACAGATAGCATTTGTGAAATACAAAGCTCAAGACAACTACATAAGGTGTACATATTCAGTGGTTCAGAATTTAATGAACCAATTCAACAAAAAACCTTAGGATGTTCTTGCTTGATTTTCAAGGCAGATTTTTTTTTTTTTTTTTTTGCCTCAGCACAATAACAAAATGATCAATTTTATCAAAAGAACACCCTTATACTAAAGTCTGGGTGTTATTAGTGGCAAGATCAAGCATGAATAAGATTTAAATCTACATTAATATACAGTCATGTGCTGCATAATGGTGTTGCAGTCAACGATGGACCGCATATATGACAGTGGTCCCATAAGACTGGTACCATATAGCCTAGGTGTGTAATAGGCTATATATACCATCTAGGTTTGCGTAAGTACACTCTATGATGTTCGCACAATGACAAAATCTCCTAATGACACATTTCTCAGACTGTATCACATTGTTAAGCAACACACGACTGTATAATTTCTTTGCTCTTGTAGACTAATCTTAAGAAAGTACAAAGAGCATTTTACTATCTAAAATTACTTTTAATTTATTCTAAAAGGAATTCAGGGTTAAAAATCACTAAAAAAAAACCCCAATTAATTTTGCATTTCTGTTATGGTTTCTCATGTAACAAGTGAATATGCAGTTTTTGACGACTTAGTTCAGAAGACAGTTATGCTTTAAGGCACTATTTCCCCAAGTGTATTTTGAGGAACTAATATGTCCTTCAAGATGCTCTGTGAAAAAAGTTCCATAGTCAAATAACACATCCTCTCTTGGAAAATATCTGCATACATCACATTCTCCTTCCCTCCATACCTCCTGTTTTGGCTGATTCCTCCACTTAATGCTTTGGATCCTATGGCTTTCCAGCTTCTCAGATACTCTACACTATCATTCACTCCTTTTCTCTTACATAGTCAGCTTCAACGCCTCAGCTGGATTTTCTCTCACTTGACCACATACCTCATCCTCCTTCAGATGTGGCCCTATTTCTATCTGTGCGGCTTCACTGTCTCAATTTCCTTTACTTCCTGTGAAATAATAGAAAGTATATATATTGGTCTCTGCCACTGGTTCCTGGCACAGAGCTCCTAAAACTTTTGGAATTTCCTAAGTGATAAGAGCACTAGGAGCATCTTTTGTTCTCATATTCGGTCTTTGACCCCGATTCCTAACACTGAGCTCCTAAATCCCTTGGAAATTCCTGGGTGATAGGAGTGGCTTTTGTTCTAAAGTAGCAACTCTTGATAGGCTCCTGGATAATTTCAAGATGGGGGCTGGTCACCAGAAAGACCAAGTCATGATTAGAAGTTCAGATCTTTCAGCCCCACCCCACCATGCTCCAGGAAGGGAAGAGGGGCTAGAAATAGAGTTAATGATTGATCATGCCCATGTGATGAAGCCTCCATAAAAATCCTAAAAGTATGGGGTTCACTTCAGGGTTAGTGAACACATCTACGTGCCAGGAGGGTACCACACCTCAACTCCACAGGGATGGAAGCCCCTGCACTCAGGCCCCTTCCAGACCTCGCCCTACATACCTCTTCATCTGGCTGTTCATTTGGATCCTTTATCATATCCTTTATTGTATAGTAAACCAATAGTCATAAGTTAAGTACTTCCCTGAGTTCTGTGAGCCATTCTAGCAAATGATGGAACTCTAGGAGGAGTCACGGAAACCTCCAATTTATAGCTGGTCAGTCGTAAGTACAGGTGACAACTGCACTTGCGACTGGTATCTGAGGAGGATGAGGAGTCTTCTGGGACTGAGCCTTTAACTTGTGGGGTCTGCACTAATTCCGGTTAGTGTCAGTTCTGAATTCAACTGTATGACATCCAGCTGGTGTTACAGAGAACTGGTTGATGTGTGAAAAACCCACATATCTGCTGTCAGAAGTGAAGTGAAGTGTGTAGTGTTCTGCATGAGTAGTAAAGGAGAGACACACAGAAGTGCGTTTTTCCTATACACTCCATTCTGGCTGCTGGTCCCTTCCCTCTACCTCTAAAGCTCACTCTCTGATCATCAGTGATCTCCACATCACAATGTCCAGTGACATTTCCTGATCCTCATTCCCCATGATAGTTCTGCAATATTTCACAATATTAACCTCTGCCTCCCTTTTGAAACACTCTCTTCCCTTGGCTACCATAATAACATACTCTTCTAGTTTACCTTCAATCTCTGCAGCCACTCCATCTCCTTTGCAAGCTTATCCTCTTCTATACATGATTTATATATTGGAGTTCCTTAAAGCCTGGTCCTAGAATTTCTCTTTTCTCATGCCATACAGTTTCAATGATCACCTATAGGCATTTGAATTAAAATTTTCTATTTTCTGCGCAGACTCCTCTTCAGAACTCCAGGCCTATATGCTCAACTACATATTAGACATCTCCTTTTGGATTTCCAAAGGCGTCAAACTCAACGCATTTAAAGCCAGACTCATGATTTTCCCTCCAAACCTCTTCCAGCCTCTCTAAGTAAATGGCATCACTGTCCAACCAGTTAAACAAACCCATAACTTGGTGTCATCCTTGGCCACTTTCTCTAAACGACACATCCCCATCTAATTCATTACCAAATTCTCTGTTTTATTTCCTAAATATTAGAAGATTCATCCACTTCCTACTTGTCTCTCCCTCTCTAAATCTGCATTTCTGTGCTGCATTCAGGGTGAATTTCTCAGTACTAACTTCCAATTTATAAATTCTCTCTTTTACTGTGGCCAGTCTAGAGTTTATCATGTCTATTGAATTCATTATCTCATTATCTCAATGACTACTTTTTATTCAAGATTTCTAACTGATTCTTTTAAACATCCATCTGTTCCTGCTTCATTTCTGCCCATTTTGTTTCACATTTTCTTGCTCATCTTAAATGAAATATATTCATTTGTATCTAAGCATATTAAACATACTTATTGTAAAATTTTAAAACCGTCATAGAACTAATTTCATCTGTAAATTTATGTGTTAATTGTTGATTTTGTTGTCTTTCTTAGCGTTAAATTTCTTCACATTTTGGAATTTTGATTTGCAGACTCATTTTCATTTCAAGTTAGAGTTTTTGTTTGTTCTTTCTCTCTTTCATATTCTCTCTTATTTTTTTGTGAGGAAGATCAGCCCTGTGCTAACATCTGCCAATCCTCCTCTTTTTTGCTGAGGGAGACTGGCCCTGGGCTAACATCCGTGCCCATCTTCCTCCACTTTATACCGGACGCCGCCACAGCATGGCTTGACAAGCGGTGTGTCGGTGCGCAGCTGGGGTCCGAACCCGGCGAACCCCTGGCCACTGCAGCAGAGTGTGCACACTTAACGGCTTGCACTACCGGGCAGCCCCATATTCTCTCTCTTCTTAACTTGCTCTATGCTGATCCTATCCCTGTCTAAAAGTTTTGGAATTACTTGCCTCCCTAGTTCCTAAGTCCTGTGTTAAGATTGGGAATATCACAGATCCAGTCACTGGTGGGTTACTAGGCTATTTCTTGTGTCTTCATTCCTGGGGCTTATAGCTTCTTAAAGGCTGTAACTTCAAATGGTAATTAAAAGTTTTTTTCCTTACCCCAGCCTCCTCTGCCACTTTAAGGAGCCTCACTCTTGTCCCAGCTTTAAGCAATAAATATGGCTTTGCCCCCATCTCACGTGGCACCCTTTTAGTCTCTACTAATCCAAAGGAGTTGCATTCTCTGCCTCCATGCCTGTTCTTGGACTCAGCTAAGTAGGCTTGTGGTTTCAGCCCCCACTCAAGATTTTATGTTTCTAATGTTTTGATTTGTTTTTGAGCTTGGCAATATCTTTTTGGTTTTCTGTTTCTATATTGCATCTATCATTGATACATGTTTGGTGCAGAGGTGGTATATCAAAGTATGAATTTATGGAACCATTCTGACTGGAAATCACTGATCCACTTTTACACTATAACCAGAATTATACTTTCAAAATGAAAATCTGATTACGTCAATTCCCTGCTTCCTATCACTCTTAGGATAAAGACACAAGTCCTTGAAGTCTACAAGGTCTGGTCCCTTTCTGCTCCTACTGCCCTGGCCTTCTTTCAGTTCCTCATACTTGTCATGTTTCTCCCCCCGCTCCCAAGGGTCTCTACACATGCTACTCTCTCTACCTAAAACACTCTTTCTATCCTTCTTTACTTAGTTAATTCCTATTCATCCCTCTGATCTCAACCTACTTGCCATTTCTTCAAGGAAACCTTCCCTGATCTCCTTGTCTAGGTCAAGCTTGTTTTTCTTAAATGCCTTCATAGCACCATGAACCTTTTTTTGTTTGCTGCTTGTTACCACTTATAATTAATTTTATATAATTGCAATTTTATATGTATTTCTATGATTATTATATTAATGTCAGGCTATAAGCTCCATGGGGGCAATGATCATGTCTATTTTTATTTACCATTGTATCCCCAACCTAGCTGCCAAACGACTGAAAGAAAATTCTAACCCTCCAACACGGATTTAAGGTACTCTAAAACATGGCCACAACCAACCCTTTCAACCTCATCTCCCACTACTACCAAACAAGTAAGCTATGCTCCAGCTACTAGTGGTCTACTCACTGTTCTTCAAATTTGCCTTTATGTTCTGTCTCCAAACATTCATGGCTCAAATCATTACCTCTGCTTAGAATAGCCTCCCCACTAACTCTGCCTGATGAAATTCATCTCAAATGTCACCTTGTTCATAAAGCCTTTCCCTAATCTCCTTATCTGCACCTCATTTATGGTATTAGTATGTTTCCTCCCTTATTTTTATGTCTTATCACTTCTTCTAGGTTGTAAGTTTCTTGAGGGCAAAGGCCATATGGCCATTTCCAGAACCACATAATACTCATTTAATATTTGTTGAACTGAATTTGGGCACAGATAATTAAACTTATCTTTGTTGATTTATAGAAGATATCGATTTTATTAGAAAGTGACTATGCTGTATTTAAACCCATCAAACACAATGTTATAGTAAAACCAAACCTTTTTGGTTTTGAGTTATATAAAACCAATGTTTGGTTGTTTTGTGTGTGTTGTACTAAAAAATAAGAACACATGGAGAGGACAAAAGGACATATTTTATGGTTTCTAAAGTAGCACAAAGAAATGTAAATAAAGCTCTATCAGTGTTTTATTTATTCCTTCTGCTATTACATCTTAGAATATCCTTAATTTCTAAATGGGATAGCAAGATTGGGAGCTTAAACTTTTAGGGGTTCTTTGGGTGGGGGTGGAGGGAAGTGGCGATGGGGCAATAAAGAGAGCGGAGCTGTTCCCACTGGAGCTAGAGGACACACAGGTCAGTGGCCACAGTGGCACTCTCATTTGAGACCATGCTACCTACCAGGGAAAATCTGGAGAGGGGTTTCCTTGGGTTGCAGGTCCAAGTTAGTGGGTTAAAGGAGAGAGAAAGGACACAAAGATAAGTCATCTCAGGGTGTGGGGCTCAGTGGGTAGAGAACAGAAAACCCAATGGATATAAGGAAAAAAAGCAATCAAGTCTCAGGACGGCATGGAAAAAGGAGCAGAACAAAGAAACAGTGGGAAAGATTCCTACTGATTCCTTCTACAGCAACACACCAAAACAACTGTATGTCTTTTTATGAGAAATACATAAAAGTGGTCTCTACCTACAATGTATTTATAACCTTGTTAAAGAGAAGTCTTACACACTTGAAGCAATTGTCAGGGAATCCCAAGTAATCTTCAAATGCTAAAGTGATCACTGCAATTACATAAAATAATTGGGTAGATGTGGCAATTCCACTAGTACAGCTAAACTACTGAAAAACACAGGTACAGCTAGAAAAAACTAATGCAAAATAACCAAAAGTTTTGAGTGCATCAAGTGTGGAAAAAAGTTCTCAAGTTCTAAAGCATTTCAAACCACAGAAAGGGTAAGTTCTTTTCTTTGCATTTCCATTGACTCTAAAAATAAACCTGTATTATTTTCCAGATTATAAAAGAAATATAAGCTCATTACTAAAACAATTCTAACACTACACAAATACATAATATAGAAAACCAGTGTTCTATATAACTCTTCTCTTTGGAGGTAGCTTTTGTTATCAGTTGGGTAACAACCACTTTTTGACTACTTGAGACAGTAATAGGAGAGCTGCTCTGAACAAGTTTATACTAATTATTTCAATTTCTCCTTTTACCTCTACCCTTCCCACTCCACTGCAAAGGAAACAGAAAAGGAAAAAGAAAATCCAAAATACATGCTGATCCTCCAAAACAGGCAACCACAAACAAGTTAGCTTCTAAAAAAAGAAAAAAAAAAAAAATCAAAGGTGACTGGGCAAAATTGTTACACTAAGTGGCAGAAACAAATATTACTGATTTTGAAAAATGGAGTAAAAGTAGAAAAAATACTAACCTTTCCTTTCTATTGTCCTTAATAATCCAAAAAGGCGATAGCATTTTTCCCTTCAAAGAAGACTGAAGCAGCCTACCTAATTATCTATGTTTTGTAGCTTTTAAAAAAGAATGTTGGACAAGTGAGGCATTTTGTAGTGCCAGAAAGTAAAGAAGTACTCGAAAACCCCCACAATGATGGGGTATGTCAAAGGGACACAGGAGCCAACAAAAAGCTTGCAATGGCCAAAGCTAGAATAATTTCAGCATCAAAATAAAGTAATATTAGATTATAACCCCTTTAAGTATAAAATAAATATCCATGAGTCCATACTGCTATAAATAAGGGATTAAATAAATAAAAATATGGGGGAGAATAGACAAATTTCCCGTGCAGAAGAGTTCCAAATAATTTATGTAAATACTCTGCCCCCAAGGAGGTGGAGCATAACTCCCCCTCTTTAAGTGTGGGCTGCACACAGTGACTTCCTTCCAAAGATCACAGTATGAAAGGGGGAAAAATGAATAACTTCACAGTGGAGAAACTTCACAAAGGCTTCTTTAGCCAGGTGATCAAAGTTAACATCAACAGTGATAAGTCATGTTGATAGGATGTACTTTTAATATGATGTGATGGGAACAGCACTTTACTTCTGTGGTCTTCCTCCCAAAAAGCCAACACCTCAGTCTAATTATGAGAAAAACATCACACAAATCCCAACTGAGGGACATCCTACATAATACCTGACCAGTGCACCTTAAAACTGTCAAGGTCATCAAAGTCAAAGAAGGTCTGAGAAACTGTCACAGCCAAGAGGAGTCTAATGAGACATGATGACTAAAAGTAATGTGGTGTCCTGGATGGAATCCCAGGACAGAAAAAGGACAGTAGGTAAAAACTAAGGAAATCTGAATAAATTATGGACTTTGGGGAATAATAATGTATCCATATTGGTTCATTAATTGTGACAAATGTACCATACTAATGGAAGATGTTAGTGATAGAAAAATGAGCTATGGGGTATGCACGAACTCTCTGTACTATCTTTGCAACTATTCTGTAAATCTAAAACTACTCTAAAATAAAACTTTATTTAAAAAAACTAAAAAATCCAAAAAAGGAAAAGTACATAATTTTCTTGGATAGAGAGAATAAATATCATAAAATGTCAATTCTTTCTATAAACTATTATCTATTATTTATAGATATATGAATAATATTATTTTTAATATATTTATATTTATAGTTATATTATTATTTATATATTTAATATCTATAAAATATTATCTATTATCTATCTATTATTATATCTACAAAATATTATCTATAAAAATAATGTAATACCAACAAAAAGTACATTATTTAAATAAGATATAAGACAGTGCTATATTTCTGAGTTGAAGGAATAAACAGCCAACTTTTATTTTTTCTATTTTCTATAACCTACTCTTACTTTCTATCACCCAATAAGCTTAAGCTTCCCAATAGGCTATGTAACTGATTTCTTCATTTTCAAAATATACATTAAACAGAATTATCTAGTAGCTTGAGATCCAAGCTGGATCTCAAGTCAGGATGGCAGTACAGTAGAGTCAGAATAAGTGCAGGCTGTGGAACAGACTGCCTAGTATGAATACTAACCCCACAACTAATTAGCAATGTGACAAACTAACAATCTCTCTTGCCCTTAGTTTCCTCACTGTAAAATGGAAATAATCATAGTACCTATCTTATGGAGTTGTGCAGATTACATGAAATAATGCAAATAATATTCTTAGCACATAGAAAGAATTCAAAATATGTTAGCTGCCCCCTCCCATGGTTCTCACCTCCACAGTCAATGTTAAACCATGACCAGGTTAAAACCATGAACAGAACCTGTGATTAAAGACACTACAGGGCTAGCCCCATGACTTAGTGGTTAAGTGCACGCGCTCGGCTACTGGTGGCCCGGGTTCAGATCCCGGGCGTGCACCAACACACTGCTTCTCTGGCCATGCTGAGGCCACGTCCCACATACAGCAACTAGAAGGATGTGCAACTATGACATACAACGATCTACTGGGGCTTTGGGGGAAAAAAAAAGGAGGAGGATTGGCAATAGATGTTAGCTCAGAGCCGGTCTTCCTCAGCAAAAAGAGGAGAATTAGCATGGATGTTAGCTCAGGGGCTGATCTTCCTCAAAAAAAAAAAAAAAAAAAAGACACTACAGTATGAGACTGAGTGAGTGCGTGAGTGTGTGAGAGTATGTGTGTGTGTGTGTGTAGGGGTTGAGTGAGTACGTGAGTGTGCGAGTGTGTGTGTGTGTGTGTGTGTGTGTGTGTAGGGGTTGAGGAGGATCTGGCTAATGCCCACAGCCTGGCATCCTTCACAAAGTGACTCACTTAAGCTAGGACTTAATTAGAAATCTAAGAGTAAGGAACCAAATGTTATGATGTCCATATGTCATTTTTTCCCTCTGATGACATGTCAGAGTGATAACCAGGTAATGGACATTGAAATGGAATTGATAAAACAAAATATCGGAAAGTAATTAAGAATTTGGTATACTTAAATGTTTTCACAACCATGGAACTATGTGGCTTTGTGATTTTCACTTTCAAGTTCTTATTTTGGTGAAAGACTGATATTGATAAAACACTTTACGTATATTTTGCAGGGTTATTTTGGTCCATTTGAAGAGCAACTGTGGTTTTCATTTATGTTCCAAACTTAAACCCAGTAAGATGGCCTATCTATTATCTCTTTCCTAAACAGATGAGAAATTTTTCAAGAGGTTTTCTTGCCATTCATACCATAACATGTGGAGATCTTTTTCTGGAGAGGGAGATATATTATAATTGGAAAGATTCAATTTAGATTAAGTCTATAACTTTATATATACAAGTAATTTCTAGGCATTTATGGTTTAGACAAGACTGAGAAAAAGCTCTGCTGATTAAACTAAATGATGTCAGGTTAAGTTTGCAAGCTTCTTTTTCACATTAAAGAAAGGGTACTTGCTATAATTACTTAAACACCAAAGGCAAATCTGATACTCTAACCTACCTTCAAATCTTAGAGTGCCTACTACATAGGAGGTATATTAGGGATATATGCTTTCTGACTAGATTTTTAAGAACTGCAGTGAAATTATAAATTTTTAAAACAAGGTCTAGTACTGTTGTGGATTACTGCGGATCTGAAGTGAAAAATCAGCTTACCCATTTTCCAGAGATCAAGAAGCATGAGTCCTGCTACCAGGCCTTCTGACCAAGTTGAGATAGCATTAGTGATACTGAGTTGAAGCCTGTTCAGTACCATGAGAGGCCTCTCTCCAGCTCATACACTGTTCTTCTGACTCCTTTACTGCTGATGCTTACAAAATCCACTTGCCTGGTCATAAGAAGGATGTTGTGAATAGCACTCAGAGTGCCCAGATGGCCCTGCACCATGAGGGCCCACAAGAGAAATCTCTTTGGTTTAAATATTATGAGTAATGGTACTTTCCCTGAAAAATCTGTTTCCATTTGATCTTATGAATTATGCGAATACTCCAAATCAATGAATCTTACAGGGGCAATAACTTCCTTGGAAGGTACACCAGAACTGGATGTTTTCCAACTTCCCCACTTGCCGATATTGCTCCACTCTCCCCACCTCCATCCCAGCTCCTCTGAGAATCTCTTTAGGTAAGGAGAGAAGTTTATAATAGGAGTGTAGGATGCTTATGAATGATGCGCAGGCAGACAAAAAGATGAACCCCTGCTCTTCGGCAATCATATTTTCATCTTCAAGTTTGTCGGCAGCCAAATTAATAGAGCACTTCATGGTATGCATTTTTTTTTTTTTGAGGAAGATCAGCCCTGAGCTAACATCCGTGCTAATCCTCCTCTTTTTTTGCTGAGGAAGACTGGCTCTGAGCTAACATCTATTGCCAATCCTCCTCCTTTTCTTCCCCCAAAGCCCCAGTAGATAGTTGTATGTCATGGCTGCACATCCTTCTAGTTGCTGTACGTGGGACGCGACCTCAGCATGGCCGGACAAGCAGTGCGTCGGTGCACGCCCGGGATGCAAACCCAGGCCGCCAGTAGTGGAGTGCGCGCACTTAACCGCTAAGCCATGGGGCCGGCCCCATGGTATGCATTTTTGTAGCAACCTCAAACCTCTTATTTTTCCTAAGCTTATTTTCCCTTTGTGTTCTTTTCTTATTTTAAAACTTTATTTTATTTTAACTTATTTTAAGTTTATTTTATTTTCTGCGTTGTGTACATTATTATAACCATCTTATATCTCTTATAGAACAAAGTGGGGCAGAAATAATCTATAAATAAAGAATATCCATTGGGGGGGGATGAATACTTGAAGGAACTATATATCCTTCCTAACACTATTTAGAAAAACCCATGAACTATATATCCTTCCTAACACTATTTAGAAAAACCCATGTCTAAATGAAACACTGCAATAAAACCTAAGATCTGAATTAATTGATCTTAATTGTATTTGGGAGAAAAATCAGCCTTTACAACAGTGAAAAGTCTGAAATAGAAACTATTTTAAAAGGAAAAAAATAGTTATCTTGAAATAAATACATTAACACAAAATTAATGATTAATAAAGTGTTACCACTGAAATAATAACTAGGTAAGAATAATTTATATAGATTAAAAAACGTGTTAAGTAAATTTACTACTCATTCTGGAATTGCTGCTTATCTTACAGATTTAATAAACATTTTAAATTTTTTTTGGTTAAAGTGAATATTTTATTTTTATAGGAAGCCTCTACCTACCACATTCCTGAGAAGTGTGTTTTAAAATTCTGTCATAGAAGCAAGGTACACACAACAATGATTCATAAAGACAATCTCACCACACCCCAAATAGTTATCACACAAACATTATCTGTGACACATCAAGAGGAGAATCAACTTGCCATTACGATTTTGCCAGAGAGAAATCAGATACGGGAGCTTGGCAACACTGTGTTCCTAACAGCGCTGTTCTAAGATACCCGAGCACTTGACTAACGCAGTTGGGGAAATTTTGTTTCAAACACCATGCAAAGTATACCTTTTTTGAATATTTGGAAAAAAAGGGATATGAGGCCAAATTCATTATAGAAACTTTGCCTGGCTTCATTCATCTTCCTACTTATTTCCTTCATGACTTCACTTAAAACCCACCTATCTGACAGTTGATCATTCACTTCATTAGCAGTTGGTACAAGGAAGAATAATTCTGAGTGGTGTAGACTATTTCAGCAGTCACATGACAAAACAGAACTCTTGCATGTGTCGAGCAGGTGGAGTGGGTGGAACGCGCACGGACAGAAGGAAGTACCTAGTCAGACCGGCCTTATTTGACCTAGGGCAATGTGACTGCCCTGAGTTATGAGGTCGTGAAAGATGAATAGTATGAAAAAAACTAAGAACCATTTTTTGTGTTCTTCAGTGAATTCTGGATTGGCATCTATTAATGCCTATTTATTTCCCCAAGTTACTTAGATCACCCTTGACTAGCCAGATGTAACTATTTTAAAAATAAGGAGTCAAGGTTAGATCTACTTGTTTCCCGCATGTAATAAGTTTATAGATTAGAGCCCTTCTTAAACCCTATTGAACTAGGACTTAAACGCTGCTACCAGATTAGCTGCCTTAAGAGTCACAGTCCAAGTTTATGCTTTCTACTGCTTCTTTTTTTTTTAATCTTAGGTTTATGAATACATACTAACAGTAACTTATTTGGGTGATTATTTCAGATGCCCTCGAGAAAAACATGCAATTCCATTGGTTTGATATTCCACATAATTATGGAATTATAATTTTCCCCAATTAGCACCTTCTCCTTGGGCTACTTAACATATTTTTTAAAAAATCATACTCTAGGTAACGTACATCATCATAATGCTAATATAACTACTTGAAAACATAACTGTTGGTTATGGAAACATGACAAACTTCTATTTTGAAAGTGGAAGAAGTATATTATTCTTAGGACCAAGTTTCAGTACCTTAAAATGAGTTTCATATATTTAGTTAAAAAAATAGATTTCCAATCTAAGACTCATTAAGACTTCTAATGATTTTGAGTATTTGACTTTTATAATTGCTTGTTTTTGTAAAGCAGTATGAGTGCACTTCTAAGAAACTGTTTTTATGTAATAGTTGTTCTTAAAATGTGCCCCAAACCAGCAGCATCAGCATTACCTAGGAACTTTTTAGAAATGTAAACTCTCAGCCCCACCCCACACTTTCTCAGTGAGGAACTCTGGGTATAGGGCCAGCAATCCTGTTTTAGCAAACCCTCCAGGTGATTCTGATGCACTAAGGTTTGAGAAGCAGTATTCTACAATACAGCAGAAACATCAGTGGATAAGTTTATAATTTAAAATTTTATTTTAAAGTTTCTGATCTTTAAAAATATGTGAGCTTTTAAAAAGAAATGTAAAAAGTACTCGTAAAAATATATAATTGTATAAAGTAAAAAGTGAAGGCCCTTCCTGGATTGGAGTTTAACTCAGAAATAACTGGATTAATAATTGTTCCTGTAACTCCTAGCCTTAAAAACACTAAAAGAACCAACCACTTTTTAAATTCCATTGGAAAGAAACTATTGGTAACTAGTTGACTAAAATTAAGAAAATGTTTAGAAGTAATCTCCAATCACTTATCATTTCCAATCATTAGTAATCAACAAAACTTATGAAAGTAAACTGGGAAAAATGACAAGTTTTTGATTCTAGATTTCAATTTAGCAAAAAATTACTCAAACACTTGCTCAGAGCAGACATGGGGGCAGTATGTTCTTCGACAGCAGGAGCAGCAGCATGACACTCAAGTTTAAAGACCCAAGGAACAAGGCCTTCTACCTCTAAAGCCAGCCCTTAAGAGCTAGTCTTCAAGCAGGAGGAACAACTATATGGAGAAGAGTGTTTAAAAGTTAAGGAGGTATAATAAAAATTCCACTTCAATACTTAATCTAACATCTGCCATTGCAAACACAATGAGGTATTTACACTTTAACATTGCTTTTACATTACACTTTTAACCTTGCTACTTTAACATTATTGAAACATAATTTCAAGCATAGTTGGTGTCAAACTCCACAAAATTTCTACAATTTAGGCAAAAAAATATGTCCAGGATTATATACACACAAAAACACTGAGCATAGTTTATTCTATCTTAGGTTCTTTATGGTATTGAAACATTTACAAGAGGTTATGTAAATCAACAGAAAGAAATAAAATAACTTGGGTGGCAGAAAAAAATGAGAACTCACTGCCAAGTAAATGCTACTGCCAAATGATCTTTAATGGCTAACATCCTTACCTCCATTTTTCTCTCACTGTAGCAAAACCAACTAAGAGATGGTAATCAAAACAAATTCTGCAGTGTTTCTGCCAAACTATTTTCTATTCAACGCCCCAAGCATGCTGTAAGAATGAAAGCATTCAGTGCTGATGTCTGGCCATAATTTTTTAAATTACATTATAAATTTTCATTCTGTTGAAGCCATTTTAACCAATTCTCCGTTATCTACAGAGAGCAGAGTTTTGAATAGCTAGCAAGATGAACTGAAATGATGTACTTTTCCCCCTATACACCCTCTACTAGAGGAGCTTATGAACAACTGAAAATCCAAAACGCAAACTGCAAAAGGGGCAAGGAACAAAAACATTAGGACTGAATCATGGGTGGGTGTGTTCGAAGGGGGAGGGAAGGGAGATAACAAGAGAGAAAATGCAGGATAAGAAGCTTTCCACTTTATACCCTTTTGTTTTCTAGGTGAAAAGTTAGTATGTTGTCCCTGTCCCCTCAAGGCGATCTCACATCAACAATTATTAATGATGACTTGGTGGCTCAAAAGAAAAACCCATCTTAAAATGAAAGTTGTGAAAGTATGTGTAAAGTATGAGTCATGGAGACTTTAGAATTCCTACCTGATCATTCTAGGAAAAATGATCAACAAAAACAACAGCTCTTTCTACATAAAACTATAGTGAAGGAAAGTGATATTGAAAAAAAGAATCCAGGCAAAGACAGTTTGCATCGCCATGATGAAACTCATTTCTAGCTCCTGGGCTAGACTTGACCATTGTAACAAGCAAGACCAATCCCAGTCATTAGAGCTATTCAAAAATACTAATTCTCTTGCACATGGTAGGATTGCATTCCTGTCCTGCTGAACTCAGCTGTAGCTATGTAACTTGTATTAGCTAATAAAATGTGAGCAGAAGTGACAGGTATCACATCTGAGCAGAAGCTTTACAAGCCAGCGAGTGCTTCACCACTTTCTCTTCTCCCTCTGTCACAGTGACTGGCAGTATTTCAGAAAGTTGTTCTGAGTCCTGGAATGAGGATGATGATGACACAGATGACCTACAATGGACATGTAGCATGAACAAGAAATAATTTGTGGTTTTAAGCCATTGAAATTTTGGGTTTATCACTGCAGCATAACCTAGCCCATCTTGACTAATACAATCAGTCTTTTATTTTCTCTATACTGCTGATATATTTCTTATTCAGTTACTTTACAGAGAAGTTGGCGATTAATTTACAGACTCAAGGTTATATTCTAAGCATCAGTTCAAAAAGAATCAAGACCCAAAACTGAAAAAATTAACAGTGATTGTCAGTTATTTAAATCAGGAGACTAAACACATCTTTAAAAACTACCATGCTTTTGTTTCTTCAAAGTTAAGACCATGGGCAACTAAATGCACACACAAGGTTGTTTTTGTTTTTCCTTTTAAATTTATTGGACTGCATGCCAGGCACTGCAATAAGTGCTTTTCAAGGAGTATCTCATTTAATCTTCACATAAGTCATCAAGAGGTTAGGTGACTTAGCCTAGGTCACATAGCTAGCAAGGGAAGTAACTTGCCAAGAGTAAAACTCAAGAAGTCTTTCAAAGCTAAGCCTGACAAGCAGCTGTTATCTCTAACACGTTATATAATTGAATGTACACCCATTTGTTCATTCTGTCATTCAGGCACTAGGTATCTCCGGAGTATTTATCATGTTCAAGGCTCTTTTCTCAGTCCTGAGGATCTAACAGTGAGTAAGACATACGGTCTTCAATCTCAGGGCATTTACATTCTAATGGAGGAGACTGACAAGTAAACACAGAAATACATAGGCAACTGTAGATACTAAGTGCTATGTAGGAATTAAATCAGTTATCTATTGTTGTGTAATAAACCACTCCAAGACTTGGGTTAAAATAAGCACTATTTTATCACAACACAGTGGGTTGGCAATTTGGGTTGGGCTCAACTGGACAGTTATTCTGTTCCACACAGAATTGGCTAGCCTCATTCATGTGTTCATAATTAGTTGGCAGGCTGCCTAAAGGCTGTCTGGTCCCAGATGACCTTACTCACAAGTATGGAGCCTTAGTTGGGATGCCTGTGCGCTTACTCACACTCGCTCTCTCTCTCGCTATGTGATCTCATCCTAAAGAGACTAACGTGAGCTTATTCACAAGGTGGTAGTTCCTAAACAGTGATAGTATAAGCTGTATAGCCTCTTCAGTCGTTGCTTGAAAGTCCCACAATGTCACATCTGCCACATTCTACTGTTCAAAGCAAGTCATAATGCGAGACCAGATTCAAGAGATGGAGAAATAGACTCCATCTCCTGATGAGAGTAACTGCGAAGAATCTGCAGCCATTTTTAATCCACCACAGAAGCAACTAAGGTTGATGTAACTGAAAATACAGGCAGAGGGTGGGTGAGCAGAATGGGGTTACTTGAGAAGAATCAGGGAAGACCTCTGAGGTGCTGATAATGATCCAGCCATTTGAAGATGGCACATTAAAGGCTGAAAAAATAGCAAGTACATAGATCTTGAAGCAGGAACAAGTTCAGTATGTCTGAGGAAGAGGAAACATTCTAGTGCGTCTATAAATCAGTGAAAGACAAAGCTAAAAAAAAACAGAGATGAGGCTGAAAAGAGAGGTAAAGATCAGATGTTGAAAGGTTCTATATTCCATGATAAGGAACTTGGATTTTATTCTAAGTATAATGGAAAAGTCATTGAGGCAAGGGGGAAAAAGCAAGGAGACTACTTAGGAGTTTAGGTGAGAGACAATGTTAATGGATATGGAAAGAAGTAGCAATTAGATTACAGGATATATTTGCGGATTATGACCTATAATACTTGTCAGTCAACTTGATGTGGGTCTAGTGAAAAAGAGTAATTGTGGCTAGAATCCTTGGTTTTTAGCTTGAGCAATTAGGTGAATGGTGGTGCCAATTACCCACTCACTTAAGCTTGAAAAAATGAATACAATTTAATTTCTACCTCCACTTATCTACTCAATGCTTTTCCCCAGAAGTACTTGTTAGAGTCAAAATAATATGTTTTCAGAGTACTGCTATTCATAAAAAGAAATCCATGAACTTAAAACTGCTCTAAAAAAATTAAGTTTATTAAATTAAAAAAAAGAAAAGAAATCCAATCCAAGAAAATCCAAAACACTATGTCTTACAGGAGGTGCTGAATGACAAAGACGTGTCAATCCAGTGCTACATAAAGGCTGACTCAAGTGCTCTACAAAGGTTCATACCTAACACTTTTTAATTTAGTCATTGTTTCTCCCAAATGACAACACTTTCTGGGGAATTTTCTGGAAAATGTTATAAAACTGTTTTTGCAATACTTATTTTTTAAAAAATTCTTATCCCATGTATTTTGGGTAAATATCATTCTTCATTCTGACATTCCAAGTAAATTTCTAAGAAAAGAGTCATACACAAACACAAGAATCATTGTCAACAGATAACAAGATGCACAATATACTAAGAATTTGTTTAGATAGCATAACCATTAGCCTAATCATGTTCCTAGCATTCCCATTGTTGGCCTATAACCATAGCCTCACTTCTTAAAAAAGTATTTGGCATGGAATAGGTGCTGAATAAACAGTAACTGAATCTACATCATAATTCTATGCTAAGATGCTCTAACTGTCCTCAAAATGGAGGCTATATAATTAATCTGCTAGTCACTCAGAACCCTTCCCTCTTCTAAAAAGAAAAATACAAACCAAAACCTTTCTTCTTCTGAAAATTTGAAACCAAATAAATATTTTTTTAAGCAGGATACACTGTACACTTGAAAAACATCTACAAGGTAGGTAGTGTTGGGGAAGAGGGAGAATCCTCCTTTGCCCTTTTCCTTAAGGTTCTTATGGCTGGCCAAATAATTAAAAGACAGGTTTAGCAGGAGAAAATAATACCAAGTTTAACAACATGTATACATGGGAGAAACCAGAGAAACTGAGTTTCTCAACAAAAATGGCAGAGATTCTCTTCTTAAATACTATCTTCAGCTAAAGACAAAGGAGGATCTTGCTGGTGGTGGGGGGAGACAGAAGGGAGCCAGAAATTGCAATAATCAAGGGTATGCAGATTTAAGTCCTCTCCTTCCATATGATAAGAGTTTCCACAGATAAGGCCATCCCCCCCTCTTCCCAATACAGAGAGGGAGATACCTTTACAAATGGAGATTTCCCTTATAAATGTAAATGTTTGTCGGGCAACTCTTTGCAGGGCCACCTAGAGAATGTGGCCTGGGAGAGACAGAATTTTTGATAAGATAGGCTTGTTGGTGCCTTTCCTATTGTAACATCTATTTTACATTATATTACAGCCATCATATGGTATTGGCTCCTTCCTGAAACAGGTCTTCTATGCTAAATTCTTTAGGTAGTTTGGGGGAGGTCAAATGTCTGTCAGAGAAAATAGTCAAGGTAAAGAGACATATTTCAGGGTGGTCAATTTTGATCTGCGACAGTAGCAAGTCTTATTTTGCCCAGATTTACAGAAGGTTAAATAAAAGAATTAGAAAGGGCCAAGGCTAGTCCCATCTGAATCTTACTATACTCTAAACTATGTTGGTTAGATATCTACCCAAAACTGTTTCCCTAAAAATGCAGATACTATACGTGCAAGAACTAAAACTATAAAACTTAGAAGAAAACATACACATAAATCTTCATGACCTTGGATTAGGCAATGATTCTTTAGACATGACACCAACAATGACAGGCAACAAAAGAAAAAAGATAGATAAGTTGGACTTCATCAAAATTAAAAATTTTTGTGCTTCAAAGGATACCATCAAGAAATTGAAAAGACAATCCAAATGGGAGAAAATATTTGTAAATCATATATCTGATAAAGGTCTAGTATTCAGAATACATAAAAAATTCCAACTCAACAATAAAAAGACAAGTAACCCTATTAAAAAATGGGCAAAGGATTTGAATAGACATTTTCTGAAGCAGATATACAAAAGGTCAATAAGCACATGAAAAGATGTTCAACATCATGCACCATAAAGAAATGCAAATCAAAATGACAATGCTATACCACTTCATACCCACTAGGATGGCTATAATCAATAAGACTGAGAAGAACAAGTGTTAGTGAGGATACGGAGAAATTGGAACTTTTATACACTGCTGATGGGAATGGAAAATGCGCAGCTGCTTTGGAAGTTTGGGAGTTCCTCAAAGGGTTAAACAAAGAGTTACCATATGACCTGGCAATTCCACTCCTAGGTATATACCCCAGAAAACTGAAAACATGTCCAAACAAAAACTTACAAACGAAATGTTCATAGCAGCATTATTCTTAATAGCCAAAAAGTGGAAAAAACTCAAATGTCCATGAACTAATGAGTGGATAAATAAAATTCAGTATATCCATACAATGGAATATTATTTGGCAATAAAAAGAAACAAGGCACTGATTCATTCTATAATACAGATAAACTATGGAAACATTATGCCAAGTGAAAATATGAAATGTCCAGAATAGGAAAATCCATAAAGACAGAAAGTAGATTAGTGGTTGCCAGGGACTAAGTGAAGGAAGGAATTGCGAGTGACTACTAATGGGTGTGGGGTTACTTTGGGGGGAATTAAAATGTTCTAGAATTAGATAGTGGTAACGGTTGTGAAACTTTGTAAATATACTAAAACCCACTGAACTGTACAGGCTAAAAGGGTGAATGTTATGGTTTATAAATTATATCTCAATAAAACAAAAAGAAAACAAATGCAGATACTAAAGAACTGAGATATGACTTGGTCAAGACCCTACATTATGCCAAAAGTGAAACCTAGTCAAGGACTTTATAGTCTCCAGTTCCATTTAGAATATCCTGTAATCGTATTAAGACACCAGAAATTATAAGATGAACCACTGATTTAGTAATAACTTTTAAGCAAAAAATGAACGAAAGAAGTTTTCTTTTTCAGTAACCAACAAAATTATATATTAATCCATACAGTTCCATACTACAGCTTCATATCCGGGTTAAGGCTCTTCTGAATCACTTTTGGCCATAGCAGCTCTGTACATCCTCGTGGTGACAGGTTACGTACCACTCTCCTTAGAACCTATGTTCTTCAGCTTTCCTTTTGTATCATTTTTAGGACCAACAGCAAAGACAGATTGAAGAATACTAGGTGTTTCCTGTATTTTGCATTCAATTATTGCTTTTTCTTTCAGGTGAACTATGTCATTCTGTAAATTAATCAACTTCTCTTGAATGTCGATGGGAAGCTTTCGGCAGACAGAAGTTTGCTGCCTGAGTGACAGCTTTTCAAAATGCAAAAATCAATTACAACAATCTCTCCTTGCTTTAAAATCTGTACTTTAGTCTGAGAAATGCGTTACTTACCACTGCCTTTTACTGCCTTGTTAGAAAACCTTCAACAAATATTTAAAGTTAAGATTTAGGTTAAACAGCATGTGGAGCTGCCAATACAACTAACTTAACTGAGGTGACAAGTGGATGAATAGACATACGCTGTGTACAGCTCAATTTGTGCCTACCCAGACAATGACCACCACCAAGTCTCAGCTCTACATGGTAGCTGGCAAGTTTCTGCTGACGTCAATTATAAGACACACTCTGGCTTCAAAAAAAGTAATATATAAAAAAATATGCATACGAAAATTAGGAAAATAAAATAAATTCACAGCCAGAACTTATTTTTAGCTTCTTAATCTCTGTCACCTCTAAGCTGTAGGCTCTGAGCTCAAGACATGTGATCATGGTGCTACTCCCTAAATAATGAATACAAAAATGGTCTTTTCTCATTCATGAGCTTACAGAGAACAACGTTGGACATCTAAGTAACCATTAATGGAAAAGGACCAAGAAGAATTTGTAACATATTATGCAGAGTTCATGGGAAGAACATAAATGATCTGTACATTATTCTACAGAAAAAGATCTGGAAACTTCACACAAAGATGAAAAAACTCAAGCCTCACAGAATTAGGATTCCTAATCTTTCCTTTATGTACACTTACAGGCAATTGTTTTAAGAGAGACAGAAAGAGGCGAAATAAGACAGTCAAGAATATTTCCTTTCTGGGCTATTTTATTAAACTTCACTTACAAATTTAAAAAATGTTCGACCTAAAAAATGGGGGGAAAAACTGTCCAGCTCTTTTCACTTAGCAGATTCATGGCACAAATGTAACTAAACAGTCGAAGCCATCATGTAATAAGCAACCTTAAAGAAACGTGTTCTATTTGGGCACTTTTATACACTGTTGGGAGTATACATTGCTACAATCATTTTGGAAAGCAATTTGGCAATATGTAGTGAGACCTTTAAAAATATCCATACCCTTTGACTCCAGAGTTCTATTTCTGGGAATCTCTTCTAAAGAAATCATCTGAAAACATGCACAAAGATCTTCCAAGCATTACTTACCATAGTAAAAAATGGAAACAACTGAAAAAGCCCACCAACAGAGAAAGGATTAAAAAATTGTAGTACATCTATAAGACCAGAGTATTATATAGTTATTGTAGAATATTTACCAAGAATGTCTTTTCGCTTTGTTCTTTTCCTGGTGGTATTTTTTTTATTTTAAAGTAATATATGCTCATTGTAAAAAAAAAAAAAAAATTCAAAAAATAAAAATGAAAACCTGAAATCCTTTCATTCTCTTATATTCTATCCCAACTCTTAAAGTTAACTGTTGTTAAGTTTTTACATATATGTAACTTCTAGAAATTTTTTAGGCATATAGAAACTTATCTAAGAAACATTTATATATGCGTAATCTTTTGTTTTGTTTTTAACACATATGTGGGGCCATATTAAGCATGCTGTTCTTCAACTTGCCTCTTACACTTATTTTGGCTGTTGTTCTATATTAGCACATATAGACCTATCTCATTCATTTTAGATGGATGTTTCACTATATATCAGGTCCTTGACTGATAGATATTTAGATTGATTAGTTTTTCTGCTTATAAAGAATAGTATAACTAAAATACTTAGACATATAACTTTATGTACGAGTGTGAATACATCAGTCCCTACGAGTAGAATTTCAACATTTTAGGTGTTCAAAGTTATAGCCAAATCACCCACCAAAAACACTGTACGATACCCCCCTCTCCACCTCTCCAAACCATTCAAAATACTAAACACTACTAACTTTAAAATCTCTGCCAATCCAGAAGATAAATATTTTAATTTGCATATCTGTAATTATGAATAAGGTTAATCCACTTTTCTACTTCATAATTCATCTTTTTCTTATAGGCATAAGAGTCCTTCGTATATTCAGGAAATTAGCCTTTTGTTACATGAGTTGTAAACAATTTTTTCAGTTTGTTGTTATCTTTTAACAGTGTTTATAGTGTTTTTTACTGCCTAGAAAATTTCTCTATTCTTACCATTACGGCTCCTGTATTTTACATATGCCTCGAAGGTCCTTCCATCTCAAATATTTAAAAGAGCATATGTTTTCTTCTACACCTTTTATAATTTCATTTTTATTGAGAGCTTTCAACAACTGTAAATTAAAACGTAGATATATAATTATTTACACAGTTGGAGCTCAACTAGGTAAAAAAATCGAAAAACACTGCAAGGAAATAAAATATTGAGTGATTATTGTTGAATGGTAGGATTATATATAATTTTCTTTCCTGTAATTTCCAAATTTTCTACAATGAACATGCACTACTTTGATAATCAGAAGAAAACAAAATTTCTTAAAATCAACATATTTAAAATTTTCCTTAAGTTTTTGATGGTACTGGCTTCAATTCTCAATCAAGTGTTATTTGAGCTCCTGACTAGATGGAGTCTAACACTGAGGCAGAACCTTGTATTTTCTTTCAACTCCACTGATACGGATGACATGACAGGAGAAAATCTTAAATTGCCAAATAAGGGTCTGCTGAAAGCAAGACTGATGGTTCTATTTGGGAAGCAAATTTGAACAGTAATCACAATAATAGTTACACCTATTAGGTACTCACTATGTGCCAAGTGCTGACACATATTAACTCAATTATTCTTCACAACATCTTTATGAGACATTATTATCTCCATTTTACAGACTGGGAAACTAAGGCACAGAAAGGTTAAGTCTCTTGCTCAAACTATGGAAGCTACGAAGTGGCAAAGCCAGGATTGGAATTCAAAGAGTCTGGCTCCAGAGTCCCTGTTCTTAACTTCTAAACTAAAATGCTATTTACAAGAGTAACAGAAAAACTGGGAAGCTACTTCTGACAACCCAGTAAGTGTGTAAGAATGGAACTAAGCCACAAAAGGGCCTGAGAGTGAGATTTATCCAAAAAATAAAAAAAGAGCGGCCTATGGGAAATGTGATATGCCATTTATTTTTCACAAGCCTCTAGCTTCAGAGATTTGAGAAAAAACTTCAGGAGGAAGTTCTTTTCCTCTTTCCTTACTTACTCAGGTGGTGTCTCTAAGCTGAGTCCCCAAGCTGTTTCCCAAATCTAATGCCAGTGCATTGCCCCAAGATAACAGTGCTCTGAAGAGCTGGATAATAACAATTACTTGTCACATAAACTGTTGCTAACATTAAATTCTTTTAAGAGTAAAAGCTAACAGTAGTGGCAAATGCCTATGATTTCCCTGGTGGATCTTTTGTTCTTTGCCTCTCGGTTTGCCAAACTCTGCTAAAATCTTTCAAAATGTGCACATTTTTCTCCCATAATACTGGGGGGGATGTGTCCACTATATCATCTTCAACGTTACTTTCCCAAAAAAAGTTAGCCCAGTTTGGGATGTATACTTCTGGCAAACCAATTTTTAGTGCTTTGCATGAAGCTGAAAGTCAAACAAAAGGTAAACAAATATGGAACTTTTTCTTCGTCACAGATTAGATGGAGAACTTTTCAGAACGAGCTCTTCTGATTCTGAGCTCTACCCAGCATTAGTCATAATAATGTCATGCTTCCTTTTCTGGCTTTGCCTTTGTCAGTATTACTGCCTCAAAGGCCCCTTCACGTACCTAAGAGACAAAATATTTTCAACTTGCTTTCGTGATATTTTTTTTTAAATAAAGGATTTAAAAAGTACATACTTGACCATAAAAATGTAGACACAAACATAAGGAAAGGCATATATAAATTTCTGTAAATCAACCTTGTCCTTTGTTAGTACTTGTAAGCTTTTCTGAGTATAAATGGCCAAAGGAAAAAGGTTTTTCTGAGGAAAAACCTTCCAAGTTGGCATCAATTTTTAAGAAAGAATAGAGTTTAACTACAGATGAATGGCCATAGATTGCCAGGGATAAGAGCCACAAGCCTGAAACCCAGGAGAGCTCTCTACAATCTAATTTTGATGTTATGACTGCTTTCTAAGGATTTACTGTACAAAATTCACCTCAATTTTCTAATTTGTAAAATAGGGATTAAAATAATTGCACACTGCTGCTATAAAAAATCATGATATTCCTATCAGAAACTACTAGGGCATTTATAAATTGATAGAACAAATGATTATCTTGCAAAAAAAATAACTTTAAATTAGTTTATGAACATACTATATTTGGAAAAAACAAATGTGAGCAATGAATATCTCTTGATATAGTGGATGTTGATAGTTTTCAAATAGAGGGATGTGACCCACAGGGAAATGACAGAGTAACCCCAAAGAGAGAGTAGAGACCTAGAGAGAAAGTCAGCCAGAGGTTATACAAAAAGGGCTGACCTGGCCCTTTCTTACACGGACTTTTTAATCTCTCATTCTTGCCCACCTATAAGAGCCACTTACTTTCCTGAGATGAAAACAGTGAATCTTAGATGAGCAGTTGGTCACTGTGGCACCTTAGGAGCTTATTTTTAGAGGAAGGAAAGATGGGGAGGTAAGAGACCCAAGGAAGATCACAAATGGGTACAATAAATATTTCTAGAGATTTGGAATAGCAAAATAAAACTTGTACTTACAACTTGAGATTCACGAGCTTTAGGAAACATTTTGGCAACATTGAGCCCATCAATGACAATATCAAAAGGAGGACAGTGTTTCACAAAGTCCTGAAATCTCTTAAGTTCCTGAAAAAAAAAAGTCAGACGAAATATTAATAAGAACTTAGTAAGGACTTTATTATAAACACACTGCTAGGACTTCTATTATTGTTTTGGTAATTCAAAATATGCGTCCTTTAAACATACACACACACACAAACATACTTTGAAAATAAAATCTGAAAAAGCCAGCCTAATAGATGGAACTACATATAACAATCTGATACCTCTTATAATCTCATAGTGCTTTACACTGCACAAAGCACTTTCCCATGCTAGTTCATTTGATCTGTAACCAGCTATCTAGTCTGCTTAATTGACACACGTGATAGTCATGATGAGAATGAAATGTCAAAAATCTCTATGTCCTGTTCCATAAGCCAAGAAGAAGTAAACCTCAGATACGCCAGACTACCAGTGCAACTGTGTTGAAAGAAGAAGGCTCTCTAATGTGTAGCTCCTCTTTTGTCATTAAGAGGCTTTTGTTTACTTATGGCTGTTTTGAAGAGTTGAAGATTCATCCATGCATTCAACAAATATTTGTTGAGCAGCTACAATGCGCCTAGCAGATACCAAAGAGACAAAAATCCCTAACTTAATGGAGCTTGCATTTTAGTGGGAGGAGACACAAAATAAACCAAATAAATAAGTAAATTATATTAAATGTCAAGTGTGATGAGTGCTATGGAGGAAAGAAAAGGAGAAGGAGTTCCACTTCTGGTAATGATGGAGTAGTTTGTATTGGACTACCAGATGATAACATAAATTCTATATAAAAAACAATTATTTGAAGGCACTAGAGAATGACCAAAGGCAGGCAAAAATCGGAGGGAACACAAAATTTGAAAGAAGGTTTGGTGGTTTCAAAACATGTCTGAAAATTCTTTGACACTCCTCCCCCCTCAAAAAGTGGAGTCTAATCCCCTCCACGTGAATATGGGCTCTTTTTTGCGACTGCCTCAATGAACAGAATGTGGCAGAAGTGATGCTACGTGACTTCCGAGGCTAGGTAATAAAAAGCAACACAGCTTCCACTTGGTTCACCTTCTTAGGATTCCTGCTCTTGGAACCCAGCCATCATGAAAAAGCCCACGCAGAGGCCACATATAGGCATTCCATCTGACACCGTGCACCTGAGCCCCAGGCAACAGCCAGGATCAACCACGAGACCTATGAGACAGAGGAAGATTTCAAGATGACTTCAGCCCCCATTTGATTACAACAGTGGGAGACCCAAGCAAGAACCAGCCAATCGAGTCTAGTGAAGCCCTAGAACCATGAGAGATAATAATAATAATAGTAAAAAATGACTGCTTCTGCTTAATGCCACTACATTTGGTGTAGTTTGTCATCTAACTATAGATAATCAGAAAAGAAGGGAACTGCACTACGTGAAATTTGTCTGTAAATGGCTTTTTGCCAGAGGGCATTCTCCAGTCAGCATGGTTGGCAGGCGCAGCTGGAAATCAAGCAGAAAGCTACAGACTTATCTCTGGTTTGAGAAATCAGAAGACAGAGTTCGGGGCTGCTACAAAGGCTAGAAAATAAGAGAGGGAATGCTAGAAAGGAGGGAACCACAAAAATCAGTGCATAAATATGCCCAAATCCTTGGCTAACTTGATCTGTACATGCACAGAGGAGACTCCAACGAGGCCAGCAAAAAAAGCAACAGACGAAAGACTTGAAAGACCTCAGCAGAGATTTCAGCTACTATCCACTGCAAAGGGGACAAGAGTCTAGAGTCTGAGTCTATCCAAGTTTAACAGCCTGCTAACACAAAAAATCAATAATCTCCAGAGAAAAATAACAGAATCCAGAGCCTTTGCAATGTGTCCTTCATGATATCCAACATACAATTAAAAAATTAACATGAGAAGAAATAGGAAAATGTGACCCATAGTCAAGAGAAAAGGAAGTCAATAGATATTAATCTAAGGTCCAAATGCTGGAATTAACAGGCAAGAACTTTAAAGCAGCTATTGTAAATACATTCAAGAATTTAAAGGAAAATAGTTAAAATGAGCACAAAGAAGGGAAAATACAGACAAACAGAAACTATGAAAATGAACATTCTAGAACCAAAAAGCACATATGAAATAAAATATTCACAGGGTGGACTTAACTTCAGATTGGAGATGGCAGAAGTGAGTGAGTGAACATGAATGGCAGAGTAATAGAAATTATCCATCTGAAGAAAAAAAAGATTGAAAGAAAAAGATGGATAGAGCCTCAGTAACATGTGGAACAATGTCAAACAGACTAACATATGTGTCATCAGACTCCAGAAGAAGAGGAGAGAAAGGAAAAGGTAGAAAAAAATGTTTAAATTATGGCCAACATTTCCCCAAATTTGGTGAAAAACATACCCTAAAGACCCAAGAAACAGAGCAAACTCAAAGCAGGATAAATGCAAAGAAAACCATAACTAAAACCAGAACTAGGCACATCATAGTAAAACTGCTGAAAATCAAAGATAAAGAGAAAATCTTAAAAGCAGTCAGAAAAAAAGACACACTACATACAAGAGAAAAATGATACAAATGACAGCTGAATTCTCATCAGACACAATGGGGCCAGAAGACAACGAGAGGAAGTGATGACAAAAGGAAACAAACAAAAAACCTCTGTCAACCCAGAATTCTATATCTAGCAAAAAATCCTTCAAAAATTCAGGTAAAAAAGTAAGGTGAAATAAAGATATTTTCAGGTAAATGAAAACCAAGAGAATTCATCATCAGCAAGCCTGCATCATAAGAAACCCTAAGGCAATTTCTTCAGGCTGAAGGGAAGTAATATCACATGGAAACCAGGATGTAGAAGAAGAAATTAAAAACATCAGAAATGGTAAATATATGGGTAATTATTAAAAAGAATATTTTTTTCTTCTTTTAATTTCTTTGAACGACATGATTGCTTAAAGCAAAAATTACCATAGCACTGTATTACGGGGTTTAAAACATATGCAGATGTGGTATATATAACAATAATAGCATGACGACCAGGCAGCAGTAAGTGGAATTCTACTGCTGCAAAGTTCCTACATTTTTTGTGAAACTGTACAACCTAAACTCTAAGCAAACTGGATTAAGTTAAGGATTCATGTTGTAATCCCAAGTCACACATTAAAAAATAATGCAGAAAAGGTATAGACAAAAAGCCAGCAGAAGATTTCATTAACCCAAAAAAACATGAAAGAAGGAACAGAGGGACCAAAAAGAAAAAAAAGAAAAAAGACTGGCTAAATAGAAAACAAATAGCAAAATAAAATATTGAAATCTGACCCTATCGAAAATACTGTTTATAATAGATGTACTTTAAATATAAAGATACAGATAAGCTGAAAGTGAAAAGCGGGGAGAAAATATATATATACCATGCATCAGTAAGCTTAAGAAAGTTGGAGTGGCAGCATTAATGCTAGACAAAATAGACTTCAAGAAAAAGACTATTACAAAAAATAAAAAGGGACACGTCACAATGACAAGATCATTATATCAGGAAGTCATACTCATAAATAAGAAGAGAGCTTTGAAATCCATGAAGAAAACTTGACAGAACTGAAAGGAAGAACAGATAAGTCTATAATTATAGATGGAGATTTCAATACACCTCTCTCCATAATAATAGAACAAGTAGATAAAAATCAGTAAGGAGAAGACATAAACTACACTATTAACTACATTGACTTGAAAGGACACTACACCCAACAGTGGCAGAATATTTACTCTTTTCAAGTATACGTGGAACACCAAGACAGCCCACAAGCTCTAGGCCATAAAACAAGTCTTAATATATTTCAAAATATTAAAATCTGAAAGAGTACGTTTGCTGATCACACACACACACAATTAAATAAAAAAACAACAGCAGAAAGATGTCTATAAAAGTCCCAAATATTTCTAAATGACCCATGGGTCAAAAAAGGAATTACACAGGAAATTAGAAAATATTTTGAATTAAGTGATAAAATATTAAATATCAAAATTCGTGGGATGCATTAGAGCAATACTAGAGAGAAATGTATACCTTTAAACACTTATATGAAAAGAAGAAAGGTCTAAATAAATCATTAATCTAAATTTTCACCTTAAGCTAGGAAAAAAAGAGCAAATTAAATTTCAAAGAAAGTAGAATAATAAAGCACAGAATCAAAGAAATAAAAAAGAGAAAAACAAGAAAATTAGGGCCGGCCCCGTGGCTTAGCAGTTAAGTGCGTGCGCTCCGCTGCTGGCGGCCCAGGTTCGGATCCCAGGCGCGCACCGATGCACCGCTTCTCCAGCCATGCTGAGGCCGCATCCCACATACAGCAACTAGAAGGATGTGCAGCTATGACATACAACTATCTACTGGGGCTTTGGGGGAAAATAAATAAATAAATAAATAAAATCTTTAAAAAAAAAAAAAACCCAAGAAAATTAACAAGGGAAAAAGTTGGGGGAAAAAAATCAACCTCAATCCCTATCTCACATCACTCTTAAAAATATTTTGAAATAGATCATAAATATAAACCAAAAGCCAAAACTATGAAAATTCTAGAAGAAAATAGAATCTGCACAATAAGGATGAGCAAGAATTTCTTGGGCAACACAAAAGTCATCACATAGTGTGCCTCTTGATATGATGCCTCTGAGAAGAATACCGCAGCATTTTTGTGATATGCTTGTCAAAAATGCATAACCTGAATCTAATCATAAGGAAACATCAGATAAACCCAAAATGAATGACATTCTACAAAATAATAGGCCTATAGTTTTTTTAAAAAAGTCGAAGTCCAAGCAAGACAAAGAAAACTTAGATTTTTGTTGTGGGTTCAAAGAGACCAAGGAAACATGACAACTAAACCCAATGGGTGATCCTAGATTGGGTCTGGGGATAGAAAAGCTTATAAAGGACATTATTGGGACAAGTAATAAAACCTGAGTATCAATAATTTTATTGTATCAATGTTACAAAGATGAAGAACTTCCTTTAGGCCAATAAGCACATGAAAAGATACTCAACATAATTCATCATTAGGGAAATGCAAATTTAAAACCACAGTGAGATATCATTATACACTCACTAGAATGGCTAAAATTAAAAAGACTGACCATAGAAAGTATGTGGAGCAACTGGAACTTTCAAACATTGCTGGTGGGAATGCAAAATGGTACAACCATTTTTGGAAAACAATTTGGCAAGTTTCTTACAAAGTTAAGCATACATTTAACGTACAACTCAGCAATCCCACCTTTATATTTATAGAAGAAAAATGAAAACCTACATCCACACAGACATACCTGAATGCTAATAATGACTTTATTCCTAATTGCCAAAAACTGGAAACAATTCAAATGTCCATTAACTGGTGAGTGAATGGAAAAAATGTGGTATACCCAGACAATGGAATACTATTATCAATAAAAAGATACTGTTGATACACACAATAACATGAATGATTCTCAAAAGTTTTATTCTAAATGAAAAAAATGTAGAGATCAAAGACTACTTACATACTGTCTGATTTCATTTATATGAAATTTAAGGCAAAACTATACCAAGAGAAAGCAGATTAATGGTTCTAGGGAGTGGGGAGAGGGAAGTGCCTGCAAAGAACACTAGGGAACTTTTGGCGGGTGATGTAAATGTCCCATATGTTCATTATGGAGGTTATTACATAACTGCATGCATTTGTCAAAACTCACTGAATTATTCATTAGCAAATTTTAGTATATGTAAACTATACCTTAATAAAACTGATTTAAAAACAAAAGAGAAAATCCTAATACTATACATAATATATCTCATCTTTAAAATAACCATTGATCCATATGCATGCTTTCATTTCTCATTTGACTTCTTTAGCTTGTCTATCCCCACCAACTACAGTTGTGTGGCACCATCCTCTTTCCTTTCTACTCAGCAAAACACTTTGTTTTAAAATTTCTCTGCTCAAATATATTTCCTACAAAGTGTTTACAAAGTTCCGATTAATATCAAAATTAACTAAATATTGGTTGGAACAGGGAGACTATTTTTTATAAATGAAAATAAAGCTATCAAGGAGAATTAAAACAGTTTACACATAATATGACCATTTTTGTTTCAGTCTGAATGAATCAAGGAAAACAAAACAAGTGCATTAAATATCTAAATTTCAGGTTCACTAATAATTAACATGGAAACGATTTCCCACTACACTTTCAATTTACCATTTTGATGCTGCCCTTAGTACTACATTATATTCACCTCAGGAGTAATGACAAACTAAGGTAGTTCAGTATGACTGGCAAAATGGACATCTAAAAACCATGAGTTAAACTAGATAACTTATAAAATCCCCTTCCAGTTCTGATATTCTATGTTAACAAGACCTGGAAATCCCTTAAAATCACAGAATGGAAAAGGGTATGCTTGAGATGGTTTGTTTGAAAGGTGAGTCTCAGGAGCCTCTGTGCAATCACAGGATGTGTAATAAAATCCCCTCCGAAGATGATCCTCCTCATCCACCTCTTCTAACAGACAGACAGAAAAATCCAAGATGTCAGGTTGGGTTTTTTTCCCCATTACTAAAGCTCTGTTTACTAAGTGTGTTACTAGTCAGGGATTAGTAATACTTCTGATGGGCCCCCAAGATCTTACTTTTCAAACTAAACAAATTTATGTCATTGCACACAAAAGCCACTGAGTAGACCATGCTGATAAGGCACAACCAAGAGCTGACCTACTGAGATAGCACACTAACTATGGCAAAGGGCATTACAGGTCTGCAAGCTTAACTGTTTTAATGGAGGGTAAATTTAAATGAAAAACAATGATTTCTCTCTATGGCTACTGCTGTGATTGTACTTGATCACAGACTGGCTAATGATCTGGTATACGAAAATCCACCAATCTTTTGATTATTTGTTTCTTGAGTATTAATAAAAGAAGTTCTTTTTTTATAAAAATTTTATTGAGATATAATTCACATACCATGCAATTCACTAGTTTGAAGTATACAATTCAATTCACAGGTTGTGCAACATCACCACAATCTAATTTTAGAACATTCTTGTTCCTCCTAGAAGAAACTCTGTACTCATCAGCAGTCAATCCCCACCCTACCACACAGCAACCACTAATCTACTTTCTGTCTAGGTAAATCTATAGATTTACCTAATCTAAATGTCCTATTCTGGACATTTCACATAAACTGAATCATACAAATACGTGGTCTTCTGTGATTGACTTCTTCACTCAGCATAACGTTTTCAAGGTTCATCCCTGTTGTAGCATGAATCAGTTTTTCATTCCTTTTTATTGCTGAATAATATTCTATTGTAAGGATATACCACATTTATTTATCCATTTATCCGTTGATAGACATTTGTGTTATTTCCACTTTTTGGCTATTATGAATAATGCTGCTATGAACATTTGTGTACAAGTTTTGCATGGAAGTCTGTTTTCATTTCTCTTGGGTATATACCTAGTAGAATAGGTATATAGCAATAGAGTGGAATTGTCAGGCTGTATGGTAACTCTATGTTTAACTTTTTGAGGAACTACCAGAATGTTTTCCAAAGTGGCTGCACCATTTTATACTCCCAACTGCAATGAATGAGGCTTCCAATTTCTCCCCATCCTCACCAACACTTTTTATTATCTGTCTTTCTGAGGAGAGCCGTGCTTATGGGTTTGAAGTGGTATCTCATTGTGGTCTTGATGTACACTTCCCTAATGACTAATCATGTTGAGCATCTTTTCATGTGCTCATTGGCCTAAGGGGAGTTCTTCATTTTTGTGACATATAGGCTTCATAAATTCAATGTATATCTCCTTCAATAATAGTCACAACTTCTATTATCTTTCCTCACTTTATACTGTTAAGTTTAAATTTGAAAAGTGTAACATCACAGAAATTGTAAATGCTATTACTTGCAACAGAGGTTGTTAACTAACTGCCTATAGGGACCAGGCAGGTAGCATAAATAAGTAAAATGCGGCAAGTCTAAGAAAACATAACGGAGCAGGCAAAATGATAAACAGCAAATGGCAGTAAGTCTCATTGTCTAAGATTCAACAGAAAGAGGTGAAGATTGTGGCAAACTGGAGAACGTAGGTGCCTTAAAAAGGAAGCAGCCTAGTGCTCAGTCCAACTAATTGGTGCTACACAAAAATAAAGACCCAGGGTTCGCAGATCTGATTTTTCAAGAAAAGTAAAAATCTGGCATTTTGATGTCCCATTTGCGACAACATGGATGGACCTGGAGAGTATTATGTTAAGTGAAATAAACCAGACAGAGAAAGACAAACACTGCATGACTTCACTCATATGTGGAATATAACTAACACACGGACAGAGAGAACAGTTGGGTGGTTACCAGGGGAAGGGAGGTGGCGGGTGGGCACAAGGGGTGAAGGGGTGCATTTATACGGTGACTGGCAAATAATAATGTACAACTGGAATCTCACAATGTTATAAACTATTATGGCATCAATAAAAAAAAATCTGGCATTTTGAAATATGTCAAATAACTTTTTTAAAGAGTAAAACACAAAGAAGCTCAAACAAAAAACATATATGGGCTCGATTCCGCACTCAGGCCACAAGTTTATAATACATTTACTTGGTCAGTCTACAGAGTTTCATTAAGCACCTATGATGTGCCAAATACTGTTCTAATTCCTAGGAACAGAAGGTGAACAAAAGTCCTGCCCTCAAGGAGTTTATATATTAGTGGAGGAGACAAGCAATACAAGGTAACAGATATTTAATTTCAGGTAGAGAGAAGTGCCTTGAAGGAAAATTAAGCAGGGTTGGGTGTTGGCACCACTCTCTCTAGCCCCTCTCTATTTTAGATATGGTGAAAGGGAAAGGCCTTTCTAATGAGGTGATATTTGAACAAAGACCTGAAGGTAGTGAAGGAGTAAACCACACTCCCTCTGGGGGAAGAGCCTTCTAGGCTGAGGAAAGAACTGCCAAGGCCCTTACTAAAGACCAAAGAGCTTTGCATGTTTGAGGATTAACAACCAGGCAATTGGGAAGCTCAAAGACTAATTTATAAAGTCTTTATGTAATTATGCTTTGAGTTTAAATTTTAAAAAATCAACTCTTGCTTATGAGTATAATAAGGGAAAGAGCAAATAAAAGTAAAAACAACTCTAAAACAGTTAATCAAAAGTTTTAAATTCTCTATCTTATTTATTAACCTCTTATTAGAAACAATGAAGCAGAACTGATATTTGTTGTTGTGTGGTTGTTAACCTAATCACAAATGAGTAGCAAAATGATCCAAAGATGTGCAGCAAGAAAGAACTTGACTCTTCTATTTATTACTCCTCCTACATTATGAATGAGAAAGCAAACAGGTTAAGCAACTGATTTTTCTCAACAAATGATATGCAAAGAGATGCTAAAACTTGTACCTTTCCACTTAGAAGAGGTTAAAAACTCTTCAATTTTTTGGAATGATGGATCATTTGTTTATGATGGTTTACACCTATTCTGAGACTTTGATACAAGTCTCACCAGGAAATTCAAAATAGATCTCTCTCATTTATTTTATTTAGTTAATTCCTACTCTAGAATACCAACTAAGGAGAAACAGGAGGACTACAATAACATTATATTCAAAACTTTACATTATAAAAGAAGCAGTGATCTTAACATGTTAATTATATCCAATTACTGCATAATGTTTTCCAAAGATCAGAAGGAAGGGAATATTAAAACAACTGGCTTTAGTCACCGTGGATATGGAAAAATAGGGGAATACCAGCTATTTTGGTTGGAAGCACCGCTCTTAACATGGGAACAACAATAAAAATGCATCTCTGCATCTAATGGCCAAATTTCTTCGCGTGCCTTCTTTAAACCATGGGATCCAAATAAATCCTAATTAAAAAGAACATGAACATGACTGCCTTAATATAGCCAGGGAAAAATGAAGTCACGTGTCTGAAAAATGTCACTGCAATCTAACAACTAATAATCTTAGAAAGTTTATACTCATTTAACAGCAAGTTATATTTTAGGAGATGTTTTTCATTTGGTAATTATAGTTATAATTACTATAGTGCAGTATCCTATTTAAAAATACTTATAACCTCAACTGAGTTTTCTGATTTCAGTAAGATGAAAAAACAAACAAATAAACAAAAAATAAAAAAACTTCTTGCTACAAATACCTAAAAAGGCTGGATAAAATACAACAAAAATACTTAATGCATGGTTGAACTTGCAAAAAACAAAGAGTAATCAATCTCCAAGTGCCAGAGATAAAGCCAGATCTGAAAATCAGAATGGTAAAGCTAAGAGCTGATGCTAATACAGTTCAGGAGAGAAGTAATGAGGAAAAATGGGATGGGTATTAGCAAACAAGGCTTGGCTTTTGATACCCGCCATGGGAACTGAGGGTCTATCAAACGTTGGGCCCAAATGAGGGGAGAGATTGGAAGTAAACTCCTGAATAAATGAGGAACCTTTACAAATGAACACATTGATGTCAAAACACAATACACCAGCTTCTCTATCTCTACCAGGGGTCTAAGTAAGAAAAAAAATCTCAAGAAAAATAAACTCCAGGTTTATGTCTTAAATAGGCCTGGAGTACAAATTTAGACAAACTGTGTGATACAAAATCATCATGCTCCATTGAGAAATTACATAAAGACTGATTCTAGTCTAGTAATACCCCTTGGGCTCTTGGCAGAAGCAAACACAAAACCTCTCTGAAGAGACACTATCAACAATCCAGGCAACAAAGGGATTCTCATAGAAAGAGCAAGCCCTTCTAAAACAGCAGTCACCAATTTAAAATTGTAAAACACAAGAGTAAACAATCCACCATGAGTGAGAGCCCTTGACACAACAGAAGGATTAGAGCCCAAAGAACTCAGGATAAAGGATAATAGAAAACTCTAAGAGACAATATTAAATAAGTATGTAAAAATAATTAAAACATAAAAGAAGAATCAGAACTGTAAAAAAAGACAGACTATAAAAAATGAAGACGAGAATTTGAAAGAGAAGTTCTAAAGTTAAAATTCTAAAATAATTGAAACTAAATGGATGGGGTAAAATCCAAATATCCATCAGCTGGTGAATAAACAAACTGTGGTGTATTCAGACACTGAAATATACTTGGCAATGAAAAGGAACTACTGATACATGTAACAAAATAAACTCAAAAAATTATATTTAAAATGAAATCTAATATATTGTAAAAACAAACAACATTATATTAAGTGAAAGAAAAACAAAAAATTATATGAAATTTTTAGTGAAGGCAAAACTACAGAGACAGAGAGCAGGTCAGTGGTTGTTGGGGCTAGGAGCAGGAGCAGGAAGTGACCTCAAAAGGGCATGATGAAACTTTTAGGGGTGATAGAAGTATTTGAAAACTGAATTGTGGTGATGTCACACAAGTGTATAAATTTACTCAAAATCATTGAACTGTACACTTAAAATGGGTCAATGTTATGGTCCGTAAATTACTGCAACATTAGGGGAAAAACCCCTAAATGAATGAGTAGAGAGAAGAACAGACAGATCTGAAGTGAGAAATAGTGAACTAGAAAATAGATCTAAAGAAGTTACCCGGAATGCAATTCAGAGAGATAAAGAGATGAAATATATGAAAGAGAGAGTAAGAGACATGAAGGAGAGAGGGAAAGAGTCCAACAAAAGTCTAATAGGAATTTCAGGAGAAGCAATATTTGAAGATATAAGGCCTGAGAATTATTCAGAATTGATTCAAGACTTGAAACCTGAGATTCACAAAGCTCAGTGAATCCCAAGAAGGAAAAAGAAATGCAACCATACATACACAACATAGTGAAACAGCAGAATGAAGAAAAAAATCTTCAGAGCAATGAGGACAAGGGAGAAGATCTAAAATGGAACAAAAATTGGACCGAAAGCAAATTTCTCAATAGTAACTAAAATAGTATTATATTGTTTTCTGGCCTGTATCTTCAAAGTGTTGAGGAAAAATACTGAATTCTATATAGTTAAACTATGATTCAAGTAGGTATTTTCAGAGAAAGACTAAAATAATTTACCACTCTTAGCCTGTCACTGAAATAATATTATTCAGGAAAATGTCCAGCAGGAAGTTTGGGGTTCTGTGAGAATGCGAGGGCTGGAGCTATACACATCTGTGAGTCCCTGGCATACAGGGGGTAGAGAACACCAGAGAAGTGGGTGAAAACGGACGAGGAGAGTGGGTAGAGTAGGAAAAGAGGAAGGAAGCCCTGGGAAACCAGAGCCCTGGGAAACACCAAAAACTTAGGCAATAGGCAGAGAACATATTTTATTATTGTCCTCTTAATAAATAAGAAGACAAACTTGGTTGCATCTATAAAGAAAGAGCAATGAGCTTTCAGGGGAGAACAGCAAGAGATACAAAGAGATCTGGCAAAAATAAAATAGAAATGCAAGAGCAGAATTAAAGTCTTCACTGAAAGCTGTAAAGATTGGAAGTAATATACTAGAACATGGATTTTGTGAAATGCAGCACAAACTCTGAGAAATTCTACTAGAATGCAGAGGAAAAGAACAAAAAGAGAATGTTAAGAGAAAGAACATTATAGATGTGAAGGACAGAGAGTAGAGATCCAACTTAAGCCTCACAAGGGTGTTCCCAAGGAATAAATCAGAACAAAAAGATGAGAACTAATCATTAAAGAAAAAAATCTTTCCTAAGATTAAAAAATATCTAAGTTTTTAAGGACTCATGAGATTCAGGGAAACTTGATAAAATTTACCTAGTTTTCTTCCCATAAAATTTTTAATTTTGGGGTTGAAGAAAAAAATCCTACATATATATATCCAGGCCAAATAATAATAATAACACAAGACTTTTACAGAGCTTTCCATGTGCCATGTAGATCACAAAAATATACAAAAACAAGAATTCTACGTGATTTCCATCTATTAACTCTCTTGTTTTTCTACCAATGATATGAGATAGGTATTACCATTTTCCCCACTTAACAGATTAGGAGACTAAAGCACAGAGAAGTTAAGTAGATCACATAACTACTAAGTGGTGGATGTGGGATTCAAAACCTAGAAGTCCATGCTCTCATCTGTTCTATTACATCTCAGAGCAACGAAAATCAAGCTGGGAACCCCAAAAGCAAGAAGACAACAAAACAACTGTTTGAAGTTAGTGGAGTAGTCCCCACATGGGCCTGAGCCTCCTGGCACCTGCCTTGTAACAGTTTTTCCTTCTTCCTGGACAGCACATATTATTAAGTTGTGGCCTATGTTCTTTAGCAAGGCGTGCCAATCAAGACTACTACCATCCCCTGTAAGGTACTTGCAAACAATGAAAGAGAAATGCAAATGTCCTGCATGAGATCTTTTATTCAGAAATCCTGCTTGCTTTGATGTGGTCTCCCTAGTTTATTTAGGGAGAGAGATCCCTCCTTCTCTCATTCCCCACCCCAAAAAAGACTAATAAGGACGAATGGGATTTCACCTGAATAGAAGTCTAATGAGGTATTTTTCAACTGCAGGTTACAACCCACTGGGTTGTGAAATCAATTTAACAGGCTGCAACCAGAATTTTGGGGGGAAGTAAACAATTAAAATAGAATGCAACACGTAGCAAGGGTACGTAATTTTTTGTATGTAAAAATTTTTTTTTCAGTTAGAAAATGGGTTGTTACATAAAATGTATTTTGTACTTGAGTTGCGATTAAAAATGTTTAAAAGCCATTGGTAATGGGACTCTGTCACATATACAAAACACGATTTTGCCCCAGGGAACATTATTAATATATTTTATCATAGATCTATAATATTTGCCCCTTGAAAGTTTATTAAAGAAAGGGCCAAAACCCAGCTCTACACATTAGCTCTTCTATATAGTAAGACATATTATAAAACCACAATAACCAAAACGGTGTGGTCATGCACACAGATTAATGAATCAGAACAGAAAATCCAGAAACAGACCCAAATATATGGGAATTTAATATATGCTAAAAGTGGCATTCCAACCTAGTGGGGGAAAAGATGGGTTTTTAGATAAAAGGTGTTGACACAATTGGGTAATTAGCTGGGAAAAAAATCAAGTTGGAACTATACCTCATTTACACCAGAAAAATTCCAAATAGATCAAAAATTTAAAGGAAAAACAAGTAGTAGGGGGGAAAAGGAGGTTTTTTGTTTGTCTTTGTTGTTTGTTCTTACATAATCTTGTAATGGAAAAGGCCTTTCTAAATATGAAACTCAGGAGCCATAAAAGAAAAGTTTGATAAATTTGACTATTTAAAAATGTGCATGGAGGGGCCAGCCTGGTGGCATAGCGGTTAAGCGCATACACTCTGCTTTGGTGGCCCGGGGTTCGAAGGTTGGGATCCTGGGCGCACACCAACACAGCGCTTGTGAAGCCATGCTGTGGCGGCATCACATATAAAGTAGAGGAAGATGGGCATGGATGTTAGCCCAGGGCCAATCTTCCTCAGCAAAAAGAGGAGTATTGGCATTGGATGTTAGCTCAGGGCTAATCTTCCTCACAAAAAAAATAACAATAAAAATAAAAAAAATTAAAATGTGCATGGAAAAAAAAATTGCAAGTAAAAAAAAAAAGGCCTCAAAAAATTATAATTCAAATAACAATTTTTCAAATAAAGAGATCCTCCAAATCAATAAAAAACCCTCAATAATTCAAGTAAAAAATGGGCAGGACAAAGGACAGAACAAGCAGTTTGCAGAAAAGAAATACAAGTGGCTTTTAAGCCCATGAAAAGATACTCGACTTACTTATTAAGAAAAATGTAAATTAACCCTATACTGAGATTCCATTTTCACTACAGATAGGCAGAGATCAAAACGTGTGACGGCACACCGGAACACAAAGGTGTGGAGAAACAAGAATTCTCACACTCTGTTGCTTAGTATGCATGTATACTGATAAAATTTCCATGAAGGCCAATCAAAATTGATACGTCCCCATTGCCCCAGCAATTCAATTTGCAGGAAGCTATCTTACAGCTATATTAGAATATGTGAGAAATTACGAATGTGTAAGATGATTCATCGTGGCATTTTTTTAATAGTAAAAGACTTAACCTAAATA